>NC_059341.1:98021694-98348082 GCF_018350155.1 Leopardus geoffroyi | reverse complement strand
CTGAAACTAGTCTTTTGATACACAAGCCTGGTCTTTGATAATATTGTATATTGGTGAATCCATTGGTGAAGTCCATTTTACTTGTATCTGCTCAGCCATTCTTTACTCTGGTTAGGGCTCTCCTTTTTCGAGTCTATGTCAGGTTGTTTTATCAGGGACCCACTCTGCCTACTACTGTATCCCAATACTTCACGTATGCTTCCCATTCAAATTTCGCTTCTGTATAGTAACAGAATCAAATAAGAAATGAGACAAATAGATGAAAAAATGTTTAGCTATTCTAGTCAAGAACATACCAGTATGAGGCACACGTATCTGCAGGTTAGATGAAATTTCTAAAGAAGAAACTTTTTTTATGTACAACACAAGATCTTTTGCATACTTATTTCTTCTTTGTTGCAAAATGTCTCCTGAAAGTCCTTCTCAGTTCTGGCAAGTGCAGATTGCCTTTTATATTTCCCCACCTTTGTTTTTATCTCAGACTCATTCGTATGCAGCTCCCTTTATTTCTGCGCATCTCATTGCATTATAATATCAACAACATAAGAAGCCTGCATAACTGAGGATTATCCATGAGCACTTCAATGGTTGAAGAGATCTCCATTCTGTATAGTTAAACTCCAAGTCAGGACTCTTGGTTTATCTCACACACGTGTTGGCAAGAATGGCAACTCACTATAGCCTTTTCCTTATAGTTCCTCTTTTCCATAAGGTCTAGTTATGTACATACATATTTGCCTGAGGTTACTATCACTCTATTTATGTTAGCTACCAATGACACAACTCCAATATATTCCTCTTTGCTAAAAAATACCAGAGGTCATCTCATCCTCAATTAGTTTTCATCTTACTGTTTTTCATATGACCATCTCCCATATAAATATAACAATTAATAGGGGCACCTGGGTTGCTCAGTTGGTGAAGAGTCTCACTTCAGCTCAGGTCATGATCTCAGAATTGGTGGGTTCAAGCCTTGCATCTGGCTCTGTGCTGTCAACTTGGAGCCTGGAGCCTGCTTCACGTTCTATGTCTCCTCTCTCTGCCCCTCCCCTGCTCATGCTCTCTGTCTTTCTCTCCCTCTGTCTTGCAAAAACAAATAAAATGTTTAAAAAAGTTTATAAAAAAATTAATAGATACAAGATAAATATACACACAGTTTATTTATATTTTACACTATTCCAACAATCTTGTGGTTTAGTCTTAAAACAATGTCACATTTTTAACCATCACATTTTATGATTTCTGACAGGAAAAGTTCCCCTCCACAGTCACAGAACCATTGATATTCTTCATAAATTGCTATGGTTTCAACTTGCACAGCAACAAATCCAAGTCAGGCCAATTGATCCAAGCAGTGAAACCAAACTCACCAGTTGGGGTTTTAGAGATCCTGTCCCAGGATGGCACTATTCAGGTAATGCTTCCCTGCCTCTTCACCAAACTATATAAATGAAAGTCATTATAGTCTCTCTCTCTCTCTCTCTCTCTCTCTCTCTCTCTCTATATATATATATATATATATATATATATAAATGACATACATTTTCAAAATATAACAAAATTAATAAAAATATGACATACATTTTCCATTTATTGGGTCCTTTTGTATGCCTTTTGGTAAAGTTTTATAGTGCTTATTGTTGCTATTGTGTCTTTTTTTCATATATATATTCTACTTAAGTTTACATTTAAGTATATTATAGAATCAATCATTTTATTTATTTTTTATTCCAATTACTAATTATTGCTACCATATAGCAATACATAAAAAGTGTACTCATTTTCATATCACTTTTGTGCAGTTCTCTCATTGTATTTTCTTACCAATTCCAGTATTATGTTTATTGTTTTTTTGGATTTTCTAAGTGGAAGATTTATTATTTATAAATAATAAAAGCTTCACTTGTTAAGTTCTAATATTTTGTATATTAAATAATTTGTTGTGTTGACAATTACTGTATTACAAGGCTGCATAATAACGGTGATAGTGAGCTCTGAATTTCTAGTAGATGGCATTTACACAGTTAAGGCAGAGTCCCCCTATTCTTTGTTTGCTGAGAGAAGTCTTATGAAGAAATCGTTTAATTTTCTCAATTTTTACTAGATGTAGGGAATTGCATAAATATATTTTCAGAGTTAGCTGGGCTGGCTGATTAAAAAAAAAGATTTTATTCAAAGGCTATTTATTTTATGTGAGAGAAAGGAAGAGAGAGTGAGCACAAGTGGGGGAGAGAGGCAGAGAGAGAAAGAGAGAAAGTCTTAAGGAGGCTTTGTGCTCAGCACAGAGCCCAGCACAAGGCTAGATCCCACAGCCCCGGGATCCTGAGACAAACAAAATCAAGAGACAAACAACCAACTGACTAAGCCACCCAGGCGCTCCAAGAGGATATTTAAGTACAGCAAGTTCACATAATATGTAGTAAAAGGGTGTAGAATGCAAGATCAATATACTGAAGCAATTGTATTTCCACCTATAAGCAGTAGACAATTAAAAATTGAAATTAAGAATACAATTCTATTTGCAGTTGCATCAAAAAGAATATATACTAAAAAAGAATATAATGCTTGGAAAATGTTAGCAAAAACAGTGCAAGAAAATTATAAAACTTTGATGAGGAAAATTAAAGAAGATCTAAATAAATGGACAGACATTTCATGTTTATGGTTTGGAAATTTCAATGTGCTAAAGATGGTAATTCTGTCCAAATTGATCTATAGATTCAAAATGATCACTACCAAATTCCAGCAAGGCTTTTGAAAAAATGGGCCAGTAGATACTACAATTTATATAAAAATGCAAAACACCTAATAACCAAAATAATTTGAAAAAAAGAGCATATTTTCTTCTCCCACATGTAAGAAGCTTGGAAGTCGACACTTAGCCTTACCAGCAGGTAAAAGACTGAAAAATCAGCAACTCTTCTTGGACCTATAAGAGGAGGGAGGATGTAGGACAAACAGCTGCCCCACGATTGGAGAGACAGACAGGGGAATACAGAGAATCTTGGCTTACTGGCTAGAGGCTTATTGATTTTATTGATTTTTTCAAACAACCAGCTTTTAGTTTTCTCCATGGATTTCCTATTTTCAATTTCTGCGTTCTGCTCTAATAGTTATTTGTTTTCTTCTGCTTGTTTTGCAGTGAAATTGCCCTCCTCCTGCTCCTCCTCTCTTCTCTCTGTTTACTTGTTTCCTAAGATAGAAACTTAAATTTTTGATTCTGGAATTTTCTTTTCTAGTGTATGCATTCAGTGCTATAATGCTCTAAGCACTGCTTTCTCTGCATCCCAAAAATTTAAGGTGTGTTTTCATTTCCATTTATTTAAAAATATTGTAAAGTTTCTCCTGAGATTTCTTCTTTGGCCCATGTGTTATTTGGAAGTGCGTTGTTTAATCTCCAGTATTTTGCGATTATTCCAATTATCTTTTTGTTATTGATTTGTCATTCAACTCCATCATGGTGTGAAAGCAGGCATTGTTTGATTTCAGTTCTTCTAAATTTATTTAGGTGTGTCTTATAGCCCAGGATGTGATCTATCTTGGTGAATATTTCATGCAAACTTGAGAAGAATGTGTATTTTGCTGTAATTAGATGAAGTAGTCTATAGATATCAAATATATCTAATTGATAGATGGTGGTGTTGTGTCCTTATGGATTTTCTTCCTATTGGACATGTGATAGAGGAGTATTGAATTATCTAACTATGATTTTATAGATTCATCTATTTCTTTATGCAATTTTATTAGTTTTTGTCTTGCACAGTTTGACCCTCTGTTGTTAAGAATATGCATATAAGGGATTTTTATGTCTTTTTGGAGAATTGACCCCTTTATCACTATATAATGTCCTTCTTATTCTTTGATAACTTTTCTTGCTTTGTAGTCTGCTGTGTCTGAAATTAATATAGCTATTCCTGCTTTCTTTTCATTTGTGTGTGCATGGTAGATTTTCTTCCATTTATTTACTGTTAGTCTATATGTGTCATCATATTTTTTAAAATGTTTATTCCTTTTTGAGAGAGAGAGCATGAGTGAGGGAGGTATGGGGGGTTGCTGCAGAGGATCTGAAGTGGGCTCCGCACCAACAGCAGCAAACCCAATGCAGGACTTGAACTCATGAACCATGATCATGACCTGAGCTGAAGTCGGACACTCAACAGACTGAGCCACCCAGGCGCCCCTGTGTCATCATATTTTAAAGTGAGTTTCATGTAGATAACATATAGTTGAGTGTTGTTTTTTGATCCACTTTGACAATCTCTGCCTTTTAATTAGTTCATTTAAACCATTGGCATTCAAAGTGGTTATTGTTATAGTTGGATTAGTATCTATCAGATTTGTTACTGAACCCATCAGGCCGGGTGGCTGCAAAATGAAGCTGATTAGTATCCACAGAACAGATCATCTTATCCATTTGATTATTAACATATTCATCTGCTGAGGTCACTTTTTGGTGTTTGTTAAAATGGAGCACAAATATTTTTATGTTTTCATCCATTCAGAGAGGTCTGTCCATGTACCTCCTTTTCTCCAGATTTTCTTGTCACCATTTTCTGATCACATCCCTTCTAAGTCTCTGATCATCCAGCCAAATTATCATTGGTCACAGCCCCCAAATCAGTCCATAATTGCACATCCAACCATTTCTCCTTCAAAAAAGAAGAGAAAAGAAAAGAAAAGAAAAGAAAAGAAAAGAAAAGAAAAGAAAAGAAAAGAAAAGAAAAGAAAAGAAAATGACAAGTGCATTACTCAAGTTCTTTCCATCAGGGACATTTTCCTCTAACCCTGTCATTCAGGGCTATAGTGCTGTAGCGGTCCACTTGCAGATGGTGCCTACACATTGTGTGAGGCCATTTGTAAACAGGGCGCAAGTTTTCTCTTCCTCTGTCAACTGATAGTAGGGGACCCCACCATGAGGTGACAGTTATAGGCTTGAAAAGAGATGGCACTATGGCAGAAGTGGGGACTATCTACATTTAGACCACTTCTGCAAGTGACTTACTCTTGCCTTTAGGGCATGCTAAGTCTAATCTCCTATATATACCACTTTCATTTGATGGTAGAGTGCTGTTGTGCACACTCAACTTCATGGCTTGGTTGTTCAGTTAATACCCATTTTACGAAGGCCAATTTAGATTGCATAGAGAATTGGTGGCCTGTGGCTAAGGGTTTAGTCTCCACAAAGGCCCAGTAGGAGGCTGAAAACTGTTTCTCAGGGGAAAAGTAGCTGTCTGCAGAGGATGGTAGAAATCCTCTACCGAAATCCTTAAGGTCTGCATTGTGACTTACCTATAGGGATGTATCAAGGTCTTCAAATTTATCTCATCAGTATAATGGACCAATGCGATATCTTATGGAAAGGAAAGCAAATCAAGGTCTCTATGTGGCAGGAAAGTGAAGGTCTCTTGCTGCCCTTGCCAGTCAAAATGTCGCTTCTGGTGAACCTTATTGACAGGGATGCAGAAAAAGGCATTTATACCAGGTCAATATCTGCATACCAGATTCTGGCTGATGGGTTAATTTGCTCAAACAATGAAACTGCATCTGGTTCAAGAACTGAAATTGGGGTCACCACACCTACTTAAGTTTATGATGATCCACTGTCTTTATCCAAGATCCATCAGTCTTTATGGATAGGCCAGGTAGGTGAATTGAATGGGGCTGTGGTAGAAATCATCACTCTGGGGGCGCCTGGGTGGCTCAGTCGGTTAAGCGTCTGACTTCAGCCAGGTCACGATCTCGCGGTCCGTGAGTTTGAGCCCCGCGTCGGGCTCTGGGCTGATGGCTCGGAGCCTGGAGCCTGTTTCCGATTCTGTGTCTCCCTCTCTCTCTGCCCCTCCCCTGTTCATGCTCTGTCTCTCTCTGTCCCAAAAATAAATAAACGCTGAAAAAAAAAAAAAAAAAAAGAAATCATCACTCTGTATCTTTTCGGTCCTTGATAGCAGCCCCAATCTTTGTAATCCCTCTAGAAATGTGATATTGCTCTTTATTTACTATTTTCCTAGGTAGAAGAAGTTGTAGTGGCTTCCATTTGGGCTTTGCCACTGTAATAGCCCTCACTCTACAGGTCAGGGAATCAGCGTGTGGATTCTGGCAGTTGCTGAGTATAACTATTCAAGTTACGCATTCTCAAACTGGGGAAATAACCACAAATGGGTTTTGCAACCCATGGGCCTGCTATGAGACTGACCTGAGCTAAAACTACATTGATCACCTGACTTCCATAAGCCTCTACTCTGAGGGACCACAGTGATATTTCAGGTCTCCTGAAATTAGTTTCAAAGCCAATGCCTAGTAGTCTCTGAGAGATCTGGTTAATTATTTCCCCCAGCGTACTGTCTGGTAAAAGGTTATAGATCCTTTTGGGGAAGGCTGTGAAATATTAATAGTATAAGTTCCTGACAGTGTACCACGATCCTTTCTCAAGGGGACTGACTCAGCCTTTTCTTAATTCAAGGAGTTCTGGGTCTGTAGGCTGACTGAAGTATGAGAATTGATTGAGGGGCTATGACTCTGTTTCTATGATTCAAGTAAAACTCCTGGTTACTTGACCTAGAACATTTCTGTTTATACAGACAAGAAAAATTTTATAGGCTTCCTATCTCACTTCCTTAGAAATACCATGTATATCTAGCCTGCACCATAGGTCTGCATGAGTCAGACTATTCTTATTGCTTTTGAATCTGCCATCCACTGTGGGAAGCATACCCACTCTGCCTTTGGTAGTTGAGTGTAGCCACCTCTCCCCAGCCATCTTGAGATTCAATTATTCCCATTGCATTTAGGTTTTCCAGTTCAATGGCTACAGTTGATACTCTTAAGGTCTGGCCTACATAGAAGGATGATCACAGAGCTCTTCGATTACACTGGTCTTTTCTCATAAATTTATTTTTCATAGTCGAGGTGAATGGTATGTCTTCTGGATCCTCCCAGGATAGTTGAGTAGGTTTTAAATGACAAATCTACTCTAATATGCCAAACTCCACAAGCCTCTAAGTCCCTTCCCCTATATTAAACAAAGAGAGATTGGGCATTTTCATTTCACTCATAGAGGGCAATCCATGTTTCAGCTAACCAACCAAACTGTTAGAGTCCTAACTCTCTGAGTTACAACATTTAATAAAGAATCTCTGTTTAGTAAATCCATATCAATAAATTCATCCAGATCTCTTTTTATGTTTCTCCTGCTACCATCTCATATACTTAATATCTATTTTCAACATATTCCCTGGATTTTTGTCCATATAAATTTGAAAATTCAAGTAGCTCTTTGGAGGTGAAACATTCTCCATCATGGATCACACTTTTTCTCATCTTTATGAGCTTGCTATGATTTAAGTAAATTATAGGCCTATAAGCAAAGAGAGGTGGTATAGGTGGGTCCTGAGAAGAATCAGCATTCTTGCCTTCCAAGGCAACTGTCTTGGGAGGTCATTATAGTTTCCTTAGGCAATGAAGGATTAATCTTCTCAGATGGAATAGAGCTACTTCTACTAAGGATGGAAAGTCTGCCTTTACTAGGAGCAGAGAGGCTGTTTCTACTGGCAAAGAATCATCAAAATTTAGGGTCTTATTCCCCCACTTCATCAGGGTCTTTCCACATGCCCTTATTCCAAGTTTCAGAATACCATTCTTTCCCAATTGTTGCTGTGGCTTTAAGAGCAGACACCCTGTGAAGCTGTGAATTCAATTTGCATTATATTTCTGCCACTGACTAGATGAGATTTGGAGTTGGCTTTCATCAGATATTAGCCCCTAGCTACAGGATGTAAAGGGCTCTTTCAAAAGGGACAGAAGATTTCAGGTCATTTATGAGGTGCTTAAGCTGGGAACTAGAATCCCTGAACTCATCTTTTTTTTTTTTCCCCTCCACTTTGTCCACTGACATTAGGAGCAACCAGACAATAGAAATGCTAGAACCAATTCAGAAGATTCATCAGTAAGATTCTATTCCTGTAAAACCACTCTTGGTACCCAAATCTGTATTGTTCAAGGTTCTCCTGAGAAATGATAAAACTATATGTATATGGCACATGAGAGATATTAATTATAAGAAATTTGCTTACCTGATTATGAAAGCTAGTGAGTGCAAAATTTGTAGTGTAGGTGGTGGCCAGGCTGGAGAATCAGGAGAGCTGATGGTACAATTCAAGTCTGAGGGTGACTAGGCAGAGAGCCAGGAGAGCCAGTATTGTAGCTCTAGTCCAAATGCAGTCTCCTGAAGAACTTCCTCTTGCTCAGGGGAGACCAGACTTTTAATTCAATTCAGGCCTTCAACTAAGTGGAGGAGGCCCACTACCCTCAAGGGCAATCTGCTTACTTAAATTTCACTGATTTAAATGTTGATCTCATCCAAACCATCCATCAAGTTAACATGCAAAATCAACCATCACAGATGTAATAGCTGCTTTTGTATATCTCACACTACCTACCCACCCCCAATTTATTCTCTGTATTTGTCACCTTAAGTATACAGTACCTTTGGAACCACTTTTATATTTTGCAACGATCTTGGTCTAAATGTATTTTTATTGGGGTTTCTTCCCCTGGTCTAATTCTATATTCAATCTTTGAGGAATTTCTTAATGCTGCTGTTCATTTGTAGATTTTTTTAATTTCCCAGTAATGTTATGAATTTATTTTTTTAAATGTATTCGGATGCCTCAAGAGGAAAAATGTATGTAGCCTCAATCATTACCTTGATCCACTCTCATTTAATTCTTGAAACACTGCATGCTTTTAGAATTACATGATAGTTTACAGTTTTTCCTTATATAACTTTGACATGCTCTTCTCTGACTCCCTGTGACTCTTTTCATCTCTTCAGAGTTCTATACTTGGCCATTTACTCTTTATTTAACCACTTTTCTTGCTATTTTTAAATAAGTAACTGAAAGAGTATCTGGAAGTTACCTGTCATCTGCTTTAGATAGTCTCTCTCTCTCTCTCTCTCTCTCTCTCTCTCTCTCTCTCTATATATATATATATATATATATAACCTTTATATTAAAAAAAAAGAATACCTAGAATGTCAGCAGCCTCCAAACCCACAGAACTAGCTTAGTCTAGGAATTAATATTATCAATAGTATCCACTGTATTTTCTGGCTAATACAGATAGGACTTTGTCCCAAACATAATATTGGGGAGGGGAAACATATTCACAGTTTAGGTCGTCTGCAGGTGTAGATACAATAAGGTTGAATTATGTGCATGAATGTGTGTATGCCTCTGTGTGTATTCCTAAATTATAGTGCAAATGTTACACCTTTTCTCAGCGGGAAGGTGCTAAGTGTGTTTTGCCCAACTAAGGCCATGACTAATCTCCCTCAGAGGAATATTTCTGCTCACTAGTGGCCAGCTCATTGCAAGATAATCTTGGGACTTACAGTGAGAAAACTGACCTGGAAGTTGCATTATTGCAAAATTGGGCTTCATAAGACCTCTGGTCCCTTACTTGAATATTGAATTTTCAATTGACCATTTGCACTTCTTTGGCAACAGGCTGAACATGGCAAATGGTTTTCTTATTGAATGTCATTTCTTATTGTTTCACAATAATTGCCTAAAGTGCTACATTGAAAAAGATTCTAAGGTCAAATATATACTCTTTGGGAAAGAAGTTATAGTCAATTAGCAATATCAATCGTGGGTAACAGGAGGTACAAATGGAGAATTGATTGCTACATCCAATACAAAGTTTCACCAGACAAATCCCCTGAAAGCTAGAAATATATTGTCACACTTTTATCAAGCACCATTTCTCTTGATTTCTTCCATTGAAAATTACAAAGAAAAAAATTAAAAAAATTATAAATCTAAGTCCTTATTGAATATTCTCTTAATGTTTTATTTATGTAATTTCCTGAAATGCATGGTAGCAAAACCAGTGTGTTTTCTAGAACACAAACTGATATGGTTTCTCTCTTTTGACATCTACATTTGAAGTTTCTAGACAGTGGTTAAGGTTTAGTTCCTGTTTTTTAAAATGCTTCTTTTACTGTAATGATTCAAACTTTCACAGAGTTTTCCATTCACACATTTAAGTAATTAACTAAAATTTATATTAGATAATTTAGATTACAACACTGCTATTAGAATATTAAAATAGAAGGGATGGGGATGTGTCACACATAGGGCTATATCTGAGTATGAAAGTGACAGAGATTGATTTTTATGAAAATTGATAAAGCATGTTTAACTTGAATCACATGTGCATTCCAACACAGCATTAAAGATACAGGATTTGCATAAGGACCATTGCAAATTCACAAGTATATTAGGAAACTTTCAGTTTGATACCATTTCCAGTATAACTTGCTGCTAAAAACCATATTTTTTTTTCAACATTAGAGCGAAAAAGCAGTTGTGTGACATTTTCCATCAAATTTTATAGATGATTTATTCAATTCAATTTGGTTGAAGGGCTCCTAATAGAGGGTTGATAGATTTCTGGAAAAGGATATTACATTGAGAGAAAAAAACTAGACAATGATAAATGAAGACATGCTTCTATCTTGTAATAACCTATACTAACTCTCAATTATATTCCAATGGAGGGCACAAATAGTACAGATAATACAAGCCTGATCATTCTAAGCATATTTTATTTGGTTTTCAAATATAATCAGAATGATAGTACACACTCTGACAAATCCATCCTGATTTTCACCTTGACCTTATCAATATTGCACTATACTAATCAAATGAAAAGAAAGGTCTGGAGTTATCATGAATCATTATTTATATATAATATTTAAATATAAATATAATTATATGTATTTATTGACTTATTATATATTATCCTAAAAAAAGAGACCTTTCTATGATATGAAAGTAAGATGACAAAATGTCCAAATACACTTGGGCCTGGGGTGGCAATACACAAATAAAACTGGGATTCCTTTTACTTAGGCATCATACTTACCAGGTTCCAGAATTGTTAGATTTTGCAGGGCTTTTCTAGGTTTTTTTTTTTTTTTTTCCTTACAGCTCTCTACTCCAGATATTTTTCATTTGAACATCTAGTACATTTATAATCTGGGTCAATCTAAGATTTATATGTGGCTTTGCCTCAACACTGTTCAGTCATATAATTTAGTCTAGCTTCCTAGTCAGATTCAAAGTTTCTCAGGAATCTGTTAATGAGGGAAGTAGAAATGGCTGTTTTTACCCAAACATTTCATATGAAATTGGCCACCATTAGTACTAGTTCAAATTTATTTCAGTTTTTTAATTGACTGTTGTTATAGTATGTCAGTAGTGTAGTAGAAAATGTGCCTGTTCTTTTTTTTTATTTTAGTTCTTTTTTTTATTGTTTATTTTTGAGCATAAAATTTTTTTATTGTTTATTTTTGAGCATGCACCAAGGAGGGTCAGAGAGAGAGGGAGACACAGAACCTGAAGCAGGCTCCAGGCTCTGAGCTGTCAGCACAGAGCCTGATGCAGGGCTCAAACTCACAAACCGTGAGATCATGACCTGAGCTGAAGTCCACACTGAACTGACTGAGCCACCCAGGCACCTTGAAAATGTGCCTATTCTTAACACTAAAATGTTTATTTACATTAGTCAGGCCCCTCTTTTTTGAACTAATGTACCAGGGAAAGAAAATAAAAGGCTGCTTCATATGCATGGATTCCACAGGAAATGTTATCACATTTTGTTTCCTGGGGAGTCACTGTTTATTGATAAGTATAAACCAGATATACAGACTAGAATATTTATTCATATGGAATATTATTTATACTCTATCACTTTCTTGGCAAATGACAATATCAATATGTACAGTTCAAGTCCTCTAACACTGTTGTGTGAAAATCTCCACTTTATTATCTCCTTTGTTCATTTTTCCATGTTTTTTAAAGATGCTGTAATTCTCAATTTTCAGGTTATTTTTATTGAGGTAAAAAGGTCAATAAGCTGTACCTAAATCCTCTCATTTGCTTCTGCTCCACATTCACATAGTTTTATGTTATTATGGTCTATTATTTTCCAGTGATGATTTAGTTTGAAAAAGCAAAATTTATTATTTTTAATTTTTTTTAAAAAATGTTTTAAATGTTTATTTATTTTTGAGAGACAGAGAAAGACAGAGTATGAGTGGGGGAGGGGCAGACAGAGAGAAAAAGACACAGAATCTGAAGAGGCTCCAGGCTCTGAGCTGTCAGCACAGAGCCCGACACTGGGCACGAACTCACAAGCCATGAGATCACGACCTGAGCGGAAGTCAGACACTTAACCGACTGAGCCACCCAGTAGCTGCTATTATTTTTAATTTTTTAAAAAATATACCTGTAGTATGTTATTTTTGTTTGTTTGTTTCAAGTTTTTATTTAAAGCCTCAGGGAAATTTAGATTGAACTTTAAAATGTTGCAAAGTTATGCGTTGGAAACATATTGCAAAGAAATGCTTTAGATATATTTTTGGATATATATAATATATATATATACACATATTATATATATATATATATATATATATATATATATATATATATACACACACACACACACACACATATGGGAATTGACATAAAGTACATTTTATTCATTGATGGTTGTAAACAATACAAATGATTCCTTTGAAGATATTGATAGTGATGTCCTAAAATTTATTAGATGGAGAGATTGCTACTTGCAAAACATTATTTAGACAGTTCAGTTTCTAGGACAGAAAGTAATGTCCTCCTTTTTCTCTTGAAAAGTGAAGAAGATCAATATCTATGCTGTAAGATTAGAAAAATAGTTAAATCTTCAAAAATCAAATCTGGCAATGTTTTTACATGATTTCAATATAATATGTCACACTTTTTACATTAAAAGAAGAGAGAAATATTAATAAAATGTAAAAAGTTTCTCTCTTAGGATTCTGTATAGAAAGAGTATTGTTTTCTCAGCCATAGCCTGATTACTAGACCTTTCTTTTTTTTCAATTTTGACAAATAATTTAAGCACTTGCCCTCATGCGTAACTAATCTACTTTTTTATTTCTGCTTTTATAAGAGATGTTTTATAAGCATACTTCATCACATTTTGAAATTAAGTATCCAAAATGAGTTTTTGTAACTATCTCAGATCTTCATTTTTTTTCTTTTTCAAAATGTGTCATGGTGACTTACAGATATTTTATAAACCATGATGTAATATTCTGAAAATAACAAAGAATCAAATAGGAAATTTGGAGTTGGGATATAAAAGTAAATTATTTAAATTCTTTTTTTAAATGTTTCTTTATTTTTGAGAAAGAGAGAGAGAGAGCACGTGCGCAAGTGGGGAGGGGCAGAGTGAAGGGGACAGAGGATCTGAAGCTGGCTCCATGTTGACAGCAGAGAGCCCAATTCAGGACTTGAACTCACAAACCATGAGATTATTGCCTGACTCTAAGTCAGAGGCTTAACCAGCTGAGCCACCCAGGCAACGCTAAATTAGTTAAATTCTTATAATACTCATATTAGTCAGAATTTAGTAATGCCCAAGGATCATTGTAAAATTAGCTGATTTACTTTTGATACTATCTCTCAGTATATATATATATATATATATATATATATATATATATATATATGTAGATATATATATATACACACACACATGTATACCTGTGCCCATTTTCCTCTCTCTTTCTCCTTGTTTCTTTCTCTTTTCCTTTTATCTTCCGACACAATTTTTCTCACTGCCATTTTTTTCTCTCTTTTGATGAATCTAATAGTTCATATTGACACTACATATACTCAGGAAAAAGCTATCACCCATCAAACACATGAGACAACTTAGAAAGTATAATTTGACAATAAAAGATGACAGTACTCTAAATTTTCCTGTGTAGTGTATCAGAATTAATGGCTTTTTAAAAAATTTTAGAAGTATAATGTGAAAACAGACATATTAATTAAAACAAAATATTTGATTAGACCACAGTAGTCACCTAAAGTATGGGAAGCAAAGACATTATAGTATATTATGGAAAACAATCACAGTATTTTATACAGTTTAGTAGACTGTATGGTAATGTAATTGTAAACTCCTTTACATTTAAAACCTTTTTTTCTAATGTTTATTTATCTATTTTGAGAGAAAGAGACAGAGCTCATACACAAGCAGGGTAGAGGCAGAGAGAGACAGAGAGAGAGAGAGAGAGAGAGAGAGAGGGAATGAAAGAGAGAGAATCCTAACCTGACTCCATGCTATCAGTGCAGAGCCTGAGGTGGGACTGTGTCTCACAAACCATGACATCATGACCTGGGCAGAAATCAAGAGCTGGATGCTTAACTGACAGAGCCACCCAGATGCCACTAAAAGCTTTTCCTTTTCTTTTTTTTTTTTAATTTTTTAAAATTTATTTAACATGAAATTTATTGTCAAATTGGTTTCCATACAACACCCAGTGCTCATCCTAACAGGCACCCTCCTCAATGCCTATCACCCACTTTCCCCTCCCTCCCACCCCCCATCAACCCTCAGTTTATTTTCAGTTTTTAAGTCTCTTATGGTTTGCCTCCCTCCCTCTCTAACTTTTTTTTTCCTTCCCCTCCCCCATGGTCTTCTGTTAAGTTTCTCAGGATCCACATAAGAGTGAAAACATATGGTATCTGTCTTTCTCTGTATGACTTATTTCACTTAGCATAACACTCTCCAGTTCCATCCACGTTGCTACAAAAGGCCATATTTCATTCTTTCTCATTGCTATGTAGTATTCCATTGTGTAATATAAATCAAAATTTATTTATCCATTCATCAGTTGATGGACATTTATGCTCTTTCCACAATTTAGCTATTGTTGAAAGTGCTACTATAAACATTGGGGTACAAGTGTCTCTATGCATCAGCACTCCAGTATCCCTTGTGTAAATTCCTAGCAGTGCTATTGCTGGGTCACTAGGTAGATCTATTTTTAATTTTTTGAGGAACCTCCACACTGTTTTCTAGAGTGGCTGCACCAATTTGCATTCCCACCAACAGTGCAAGAGGGTTCCTGTTTCTCCACAGCCTCTCCAGCATCTAGTCTCCTGATTTGTTCATTTTAGCCACTCTGACTGGCGTGAAGTGGTTTCTGAGTGTGGTTTTGATTTGTATTTCCCTGATGAGGAGTGACATTGAACATCTTTTCATGTGCCTGTTGGCCATCTGGATGTCTTTATTAGAGAAGTGTCTATTCACGTCTTCTGCCCATTTCCTCACTAGATTATTTGTTTTTCGGGTGTGGAGTTTGGTGAGTTCTTTATAGATTTTGGATACTAGCCCTTTGTCTGAATGTCATTTGCAAATGTCTTTTCCCATTCCGTTGGTTGCCTTTTAGTTTTGTTGGTTGTTTCCTTTGCTGTGCAGAAGCTTTTTATCTTCATAAGGTCCCAGTAGTTCATTTTTGCTTTTAACTCCCTTGCCTTTGGGGATGTGTCAAGTAAGAAATTGCTACGGCTGAGGTCAGAGAGGTCTTTCCCTGCTTTCTCCTCTAGGGTTTTGATGGTTTCCTGTCTCACATTCAGGTCCTTTATCCATTTTGAGTTTATTTTTGTGAATGGTGTGAGAAAGTGGTCTAGTTTCAACCTTCTGCATGTTGCTGTCCAGTTCTGCCAGCACCATTTGTTAAAGAGACTGTCTTTTTTCCATTGGATGTTCTTTCCTGCTTTGTCAAAGATGAGTTGGCCATACTTTTGTGGGTCCAATTCTGGAGTCTCTATTCTATTCCATTGGTCTATGTGTTTGTTTTTGTGCCAATACCATGCTGTCTTGATGATTACAGCTTGGTAGTAGAGGCAAAGTCTGGGATTGTGATGCCTCCTGCTTTGGTCTTCTTCTTCTTCAATATTACTTTGGCTATTCGGGGCCTTTTGTGGTTCCATATGACTTTTAGGATTGCTTGTTCTAGCTTCGAGAAGAATGCTGGGTGCAATTTTGATTGGGATTGCATTGAAAATGTAGATTGCTTTGAGTAGTATTGACATTTTAACACTATTTAGTCTTTCAATCCCTGAGCAATAAATGTTTTTCCATTTCATTGTATCGTTTTCAATTTCCTTCATAAGCTTTCCATAGTTTTCAGCATTCAGATCTTTTACATCTTGGGTTAGGTTAATTCCTAGGTATTTTATGCTTCTTGGTGCAATTGTGAATGGGATCAGTTTCTTTATTTGTCTTTCTGTTGCTTCAGGATTAGTGTATAAGAATGCAACTGATTTCTGTACATTAATTTTGTATCCTGCAACTTTGCTGAATTTATGTATCAGTTGTAGCAGATTTCTGGTGGAGTCTATCAGGTTTTCCAAGTATAATATCATGTCATCTGCAAAAGGTGAAAGCTTGACTTCATCTTTGCCGATTTTGATGCCTTTGATTTCCTTTTGTTATCTGATTGCTGATTCTAGCACTTCCAACACTATGTTAAACAACAGCGTTGAGAGTGGACATCCCTGTCATGGTCCTGATCTTGGGTGAAAAGCTCTCAGTTTTTCCCCACTGAGGATGATATTAGCTGTAGGCTTTTCATAAATGGCTTTTATGATGTTTAAGTATGTTCCTTCTATCCCGACTTTCTCGAGGGTTTTTATTAGAAACGATGCTGAATTTTGTCAAATGCTTTTTCTGCATCAATTGACAGGATCATATGGTTCTTCTCTTTTCTTTTATTAATGTGATGTATCACATTGATTGCTTTGTGAATGTCGAACCAGCCCTGCAGCCCAGGAATGAATCCCACTTGATCATGGTGAATAATTCTTTTTATATGCTGTTGAATTCGATTTGCTTGTATCTTGTTGAGAATTTTTGCATCTGTATTCACCAGGGATATTGGCCTGCAGTTCTCTTTTTTTGCTGGGTCTCTGGTTTGGGAATCAAAGTAATGCTGGCTTTATAGAATGAATCTGGAAGTTTTCCTTCCCTTTCTATTTTTTTTGGAACAGCTTGAGAAGGATAGGTATTATTTCTGCTTTAAATGTCTGGTAGAATTCCCCAGGGAAGCCATCTTGTCCTGGACTCTTATTTGTTGGGAGATTTTTGATGACTAATTCAATTTCTTCTCTGGTTATGGGTCTGTTCAAGTTTTCTATTTCTTCCTGTTTGAGTTTTGGAAGTGGGTGGGTGCTTAGGAATTTGTCCATTTCTTCCAGGTTGTCCAGTTTGTTGGCATATAATTTTTCATAGTATTCCCTGATAATTGCTTGTATTTCTGAGGGATTGGTTGTAATAATTCCATTTTCATTCATGATTTTATCTATTGGATCATCTCCCTTTTCTTTTTGAGAAGCCTGGCTAGAGGTTTATCAATTTTGTTTATTTTTTCAAGAAACCAACTCTTGGTTTCGTTGATCTGCTCTATAGTTTTTTTTTTTAGATTCTATATAGTTTATCTCTGCTCTGATCTTTATTATTTCTCTTCTTCTGCTGGGTTTGGGGTGTCTTTACTGTGCTTCTTCTATTTCCTTTAGGTGTGCTATTAGATTTTGTATTTGGGATTTTTCTTGTTTCTTGAGATAGGCCTGGAATGCAATGTATTTTCCTCTCAGGACTGCCTTTGCTGCATCTCAAAGCATTTGGATTGTTGTATTTTCATTTTCATTTGTTTCCATATATTTTTTAATTTCTTCTCTAATTGCCTGGTTGACCCATTCATTCTTTAGTAAGGTGTTCTTTAACCTCCATGCTTCCTAAAAGCTTTTTCAATTATAATACCCATCTTACTTGAGCCCATCACTAATTTTTTAAAAGTCTTATGGAAGTTTTCAGGTATACACAAAAGTAAGAAGGGTATTTTAATGAATCTTCAAATAAGTGAATTCTAAATGCTAGAATCATCAATATTTTATTTCTGTATTTCTTAGTCTGTCATTCCTTCTTTTACTTCCCTTTTTAATCAAATATACAATTTTAACATATTTATAAAAGTTAATTTAATTTGTAGCTGGATGAAAAGCTAACTTACATGTAGCTCATTATAAGTGGACTGCTATCATTGTTTTCCGTATTTTGAGATATGGTTTGAATATATAGTTTTTGGTCAAATAAAATGAACTTACAATTCTTTAGTAAATCAAATCTATATTTAATTTGAACAAGTATTCTTCTAGCATTTGATTAAATGCCTAAGCCATGATGATGCAACAGTGGTGGCCAGTATTTTTAAGCTAATTCAATTTAAAGAGAGCATAGCTGTCACTATGTTGCAGCTAAATTTGTTTTAAATATTAACTTGAAATAAATTGATCTTTTTCTAGAATGGATATGATCGATTGATTGATTGATTTAATTATTTTGGCTGATAAACTTTGTGTGTTTGTGGAAATAAACTGATTGAAGGAAAAGTCATCAAATGATGCATTTTGCCCTATTAGGTAAATGAAATATTCAGAAGTAAAGAGTGCTTGTTTTCCATGCCCTTTCCTGCATCACACAGATGAGTCTCTCTTACCCTAGGGTTAGAAGTCTCTTCTTTGAAGTATTTCTGCACTCCGCCAAGCCTTTTACTCTATTTTCAAAGTACACACAATTCTTTATTCTGTAGCGTCCTTTGGCCATTTTGAAATAACATAATAACTTGAAATCATATACTGCCTACCAGGCACAAACCCCATGGCATGCCATAGATATTAATTAATAGAATTGCATGAGCCATATGGCGATATGCACTAATTCAACAGCACAATTACCATCTTTAAACACTAAAGACTCCTAGGCCTGTAGCTGTATTATTTAGAATTGTGTTGGGTTTCAACTGGCAGCAGACTAATCTAACATAGAACAAAACAGATTTGTGATTTTGCCTTCTAATTTTTACATTAATAAGATCAAGGGCTCCAACTTCCACATAGGGTGCTCTTTGTCTTATGGATTAATTCCTTTTCAATACTATCAGTAGATTTGAATCATTCATTTTATGTTATATATAGCTTTCTTTATGTAAGAAACATAATTTCAAATTTAAAAAACTTTCTTGTTATTCTATACCATAAAAACTAATATTAAATATATTTTGCCAAATATAAATTATCTTATTTGTAATTTTATAATGTTACAGATAAATGGTAACTCCCTCTTGCCTTAATCATGAATGCATATGTTAGCATAGGATATTTAGCAAACCATTTTTCTCTGTGTTCTAATAAATTTGAGTAAGAAAAGGATTTTTTAAAAGTTTTTATTTAAATTCCAGTGAGTTAATATACAATGTAATATTAGTTTCAGGTGTACAATATAGTGTTTCAACACTTCCATACAACACCCAGTGTTCATCACAAGTGCACTCCTTACTCCCCATCACCTATTTTCTCCATCCCCCTACCTGCCTCCCCTCTGGTAACCATCTGTTTGTTCTGTACAGTTAAGAATCTGTTTCTTGGTTTGCTTCTCTCTTTTTTCTCCTTTGCCCATTTGTTTTGTTCTTAAATTCCACATATGAGTGAAATCACATCATATTTGTCTTTCTTTGACTGACTTATTTAACTTAGCATAGTACTCTCTAGCTCCATTCATGTTATTGCAAATGGCAAGATTTCATTTTTTTTATGGCTGTAAAAATGGAAAAACCCTAATTCATTCCTATTTATGAAATAACTTTTTGTTTGTTTGCTTACATTATGTAAGGTTATTTCCTTAGGTTATTCCCCTCAGATGTGCTTAAACAAAACAAAACAAAACAGGAATGATTTTTTTTTCAAAATAATAACAAGCCAGAGGTGGTTGCATGTTGGGGAATGCATATCATTTTACCTTTTATATTTTTTCCCTTCAATAAACCTTATATTGCATGAGAGATAATAACTAAAATTTAGTGAATGATGTGTCTGGCATTTTACTGAACTCTTTACATATGATCTTATTTAATATTCAAGGCAATCCTATGAAGTGGGATAACTTTATAAATTAGGAATCTAGAAGATAGAGAATTAAAGCATTATGCCTATGATCACATAATAGATAGATGATAGATAGAGATACATAGAGAAGGAGAGAGAGGAAGAAGATGGCGGCGTAGGAGGACGCTGGGATCACCGCGCGTCCTGCTGATCAATTAGATTCCACCTACACCTGCCTAAATAACCCAGAAAACCACCAGAGGATTAGCAGAGCGGAGTCGCCGGAGCCAAGCGCAGACGAGAGGCCCACGGAAGAGGGTAGGAAGGGCGGCGAGGCGGTGCATGCTCCACGGACTGGCGGGAGGGAGCCGGGGCGGAGGGGCGGCTCGCCGGCCAAGCAGAGCCCCCGAGTCTGGCGGGCAAAAGCGGAGGGGCCTGACGGACTGTGTTTCGACAGCAAGCGCGACTTAGCGTCTGGGAGGTCATAAGTTAACAGCTCTGCTCGGAAAGCGGGAAGGCTGGAGGACAAAGGGAGGGGGAGCTGCTGAGCCCCCGGACGACAGAGCTCAGTTTGGTGGGGAACAAAGGCGCTCGCCAGCGCCATCTCCCCCGCCCATCCCCCAGCCAAAATCCCAAAGAGAACCAGTTCCTGCCAGGGAACTTCCTCGCTCCGCGCAAACACCCAACTCTGTGCTTCTGCGGAGCCAAACCGCCGGCAGCGGATCTGACTCCCTCCCGGTGCCACAGGGCCCCTCCTGAAGTGGATCACCTAAGGAGAAGCGAGCTAAGCCTGCCCCTCCAGCCCCTGTGCACCTTGCCTACCCACCCCAGCTAATACGCCAGATCCCCAGCATCACAAGCCTGGCAGTGTGCAAGTAGCCCAGACGGGCCACGCCACCCCACAGTGAATCCCGCCCCTAGGAGAGGGGAAGAGAAGGCACACACCAGTCTGACTGTGGCCCCAGCGGTGGGCTGGGGGCAGATCAGGCCGGACTGCGGCCCCGCCCACCAACTCCAGTTATACACCACAGCACAGGGGAAGTGCCCTGCAGGTCCTCACCACGCCAGGGACTATCCAAAATGACCAAGCGGAAGAATTCCCCTCAGAAGAATCTCCAGGAAATAACAACAGCTAATGAGCTGATCAAAAAGGATTTAAATAATATAACAGAAAGTGAATTTAGAATAATAGTCATAAAATTAATCGCCGGGCTTGAAAACAGTATACAGGACAGCAGAGAATCCCTTGCTACAGAGATCAAGGGACTAAGGAACAGTCATGAGGAGCTGAAAAACGCTTTAAATGAAATGCAAAACAAAATGGAGACCACCACAGCTCGGATTGAAGAGGCAGAGGAGAGAATAGGTGAACTAGAAGATAAAGTTATGGAAAAAGAGGAAGCTGAGAGAAAGAGAGATAAAAAAATCCAGGAGTATGAGGGGAAAATTAGAGAACTAAGTGATACACTAAAAAGAAATAATATACGCATAATTGGTATCCCAGAGGAGGAAGAGAGAGGGAAAGGTGCTGAAGGGGTACTTGAAGAAATAATAGCTGAGAACTTCCCTGAACTGGGGAAGGAAAAAGGCATTGAAATCCAAGAGGCACAGAGAACTCCCTTCAGACGGAACCTGAATCGATCTTCTGCACGACATATCATAGTGAAACTGGCAAAATACAAGGATAAAGAGAAAATTCTGAAAGCAGCAAGGGGTAAACGTGCCCTCACATATAAAGGGAGACCTATAAGACTCGTGACTGATCTCTCTTTTGAAACTTGGCAGGCCAGAAAGAATTGGCACGAGATTTTCAGTGTGCTAGACAGAAAAAATATGCAGCCGAGAATCCTCTATCCAGCAAGTCTGTCATTCAGAATAGAAGGAGAGATAAAGGTCTTCCCAAACAAACAAAAACTGAAGGAATTTGTCACCACTAAACCAGCCCTACAAGAGATCCTAAGGGGGACCCTGTGAGACAAAATACCAGAGACATCACTACAAGCATAAAACATACAGACATCACAATGACTCTAAACCCATATCTTTCTATAATAACACTGAATGTAAATGGATTAAATGCGCCAACCAAAAGACATAGGGTATCAGAATGGATACAAAAACAAGACCCATCTATTTGCTGTCTACAAGAGACTCATTTTAGACCTGAGGACACCTTTAGATTGAGAGTGAGGGGATGGAGAACTATTTATCATGCTACTGGAAGCCAAAAGAAAGCTGGAGTAGCCATACTTATATCAGACAAACTAGACTTTAAATTAAAGGCTGTAACAAGAGATGAAGAAGGACATTATATAATAGTTACAGGCTCTATCCATCAGGAAGAGCTAACAATTATAAATGTCTATGCGCCGAATACCGGAGCCCCCAAATATATAAAACAACTACTCATAAACATAAGCAACCTTATTGATAAGAATGTGGTAATTGCAGGGGACTTTAACACCCCACTTACAGAAATGGATAGATCATCTAGACACACGGTCAATAAAGAAACAAGGGCCCTGAATGAGACATTGGATCAGATGGACTTGACAGATATATTTAGAACTCTGCATCCCAAAGCAACAGAATATACTTTCTTCTCGAGTGCACATGGAACATTCTCCAAGATAGATCATATACTGGGTCACAAAACAGCCCTCCATAAGTTTACCAGAATTGAAATTATACCATGCATACTTTCAGACCACAATGCTATGAAGCTTGAAATCAACCACAGAAAAAACTCTGGAAAACCTCCAAAAGCATGGAGGTTAAAGAACACCCTACTAACGAATGAGTGGGTCAACCAGGCAATTAGAGAAGAAATAAAAAAATATATGGAAACAAACGAAAATGAAAATACAACAATCCAAACGCTTTGGGACGCAGCGAAGGCAGTCCTGAGAGGAAAATACATTGCAATCCAGGCCTATCTCAAGAAACAAGAAAAATCCCAAATACAAAATCTAACAGCACACCTAAAGGAAATAGAAGCAGAGCAGCAAAGGCAGCCTAAACCCAGCAGAAGAAGAGAAATAATAAAGATCAGAGCAGAAATAAACAATATAGAGTCTAAAAAAACTGTAGAGCAGATCAATGAAACCAAGAGTTGGTTTTTTGAAAAAATAAACAAAATTGACAAACCTCTAGCCAGGCTTCTCAAAAAGAAAAGGGAGATGACCCAAATATTTAAAATCATGAATGAAAATGGAATTATTACAACCAATCCCTCAGAGATACAAACAATTATCAGGGAATACTATGAAAAATTATATGCCAACAAATTGGACAACCTGGAAGAAATGGACAAATTCCTGAACACCCACACTCTTCCAAAACTCAATCAGGAGGAAATAGAAAGCTTGAACAGACCCATAACCAGTGAAGAAATTGAATCGGTTATCAAAAATCTCCCAACAAATAAGAGTCCAGGACCAGATGGCTTCCCAGGGGAGTTCTACCAGACGTTTAAAGCAGAGATAATACCTATCCTTCTCAAGCTATTCCAAGAAATAGAAAGGGAAGGAAAACTTCCAGACTCATTCTATGAAGCCAGTATTACTTTGATTCCTAAACCAGACAGAGACCCAGTAAAAAAAGAGAACTACCGGCCAATATCCCTGATGAATATGGATGCAAAAATTCTCAATAAGATACTAGCAAATCGAATTCAACGGCATATAAAAAGAATTATTCACCATGATCAAGTGGGATTCATTCCTGGGATGCAGGGCTGGTTCAACATTCGCAAATCAATCAACGTGATCCATCACATTAACAAAAAAAAAGAGAAGAACCATATGATCCTGTCAATCGATGCAGAAAAGGCCTTTGACAAAATCCAGCACCCTTTCTTAATAAAAACCCTTGAGAGAGTCGGGATAGAAGGAACATACTTAAAGATCATAAAAGCCATTTATGAAAAGCCCACAGCTAACATCATCCTCAACGGGGAAAAACTGAGAGCTTTTTCCCTGAGATCAGGAACACGACAGGGATGCCCACTCTCACCGCTGTTGTTTAACATAGTGCTGGAAGTTCTAGCATCAGCAATCAGACAACAAAAGGAAATCAAAGGCATAAAAATTGGCAAAGATGAAGTCAAGCTTTCGCTCTTTGCAGATGACATGATATTATACATGGAAAATCCGATAGACTCCACCAAAAGTCTGCTAGAACTGATACATGAATTCAGCAAAGTTGCAGGATACAAAATCAATGTACAGAAATCAGTTGCATTCTTATACACTAACAATGAAGCAACAGAAAGACAAATAAAGAAACTGATCCCATTCACAATTGCACCAAGAAGCATAAAATACTTAGGAATAAATCTAACCAAAGATGTAAAGGATCTATATGCTGAAAACTATAGAACGCTTACGAAGGAAATTGAAGAAGATTTAAAGAAATGGAAAGACATTCCCTGCTCATGGATTGGAAAAATAAATATTGTCAAAATGTCAATACTACCCAAAGCTATCTACACATTCAATGCAATCCCAATCAAAATTGCACCAGCATTCTTCTCGAAACTAGAACAAGCAATCCTAAAATTCATATGGAACCACAAAAGGCCCCGAATAGCCAAAGGAATTTTGAAGAAGAAGACCAAAGCAGGAGGCATCACAATCCCAGACTTTAGCCTCTACTACAAAGCTGTCATCATCAAGACAGCATGGTATTGGCACAAAAACAGACACATAGACCAATGGAATAGAATAGAAACCCCAGAACTAGACCCACAAACGTATGGTCAACTCATCTTTGACAAAGCAGGAAAGAACATCCAATGGAAAAAAGACAGCCTCTTTAACAAATGGTGCTGGGAGAACTGGACAGCAACATGCAGAAGGTTGAAACTAGACCACTTTCTCACACCATTCACAAAAATAAACTCAAAATGGATAAAGGACCTGAATGTGAGACAGGAAACCATCAAAACCTTAGAGGAGAAAGCAGGAAAAGACCTCTCTGACCTCAGCCGTAGCAATCTCTTACTCGACACATCCCCAAAGGCAAGGGAATTAAAAGCAAACGTGAATTACTGGGACCTTATGAAGATAAAAAGCTTCTGCACAGCAAAGGAAACAACCAACAAAACTAAAAGGCAACCAACGGAATGGGAAAAGATATTTGCAAATGACATATCGGACAAAGGGCTAGTATCCAAAATCTATAAAGAGCTCACCAAACTCCACACCCGAAAAACAAATAACCCAGTGAAGAAATGGGCAGAAAACATGAATAGACACTTCTCTAAAGAAGACATCCGGATGGCCAACAGGCACATGAAAAGATGTTCAGCGTCGCTCCTTATCAGGGAAATACAAATCAAAACCACACTCAGGTATCACCTCACGCCAGTCAGAGTGGCCAAAATGAACAAATCAGGAGACTATAGATGCTGGCGAGGATGTGGAGAAACGGGAACCCTCTTGCACTGTTGGTGGGAATGCAAATTGGTGCAGCCGCTCTGGAAAACAGTGTGGAGGTTCCTCAGAAAATTAAAAATAGACCTACCCTATGACCCAGCAATAGCACTGCTGGGAATTTATCCAAGGGATACAGGAGTACTGATGCATAGGGGCACTTGTACCCCAATGTTCATAGCAGCACTCTCAACAATAGCCAAATTATGGAAAGAGCCTAAATGTCCATCAACTGATGAATGGATAAAGAAATTGTGGTTTATATACACAATGGAATACTACGTGGCAATGAGAAAAAATGAAATATGGCCTTTTGTAGCAACGTGGATGGAACTGGAGAGTGTGATGCTAAGTGAAATAAGCCATACAGAGAAAGACAGATACCATATGGTTTCACTCTTATGTGGATCCTGAGAAACGTAACAGGAACCCATGGGGGAGGGGGAGGAAAAAAGAAAAAAAAAAAAAAAAAAGAGGTTAGAGTGGGAGAGAGCCAAAGCATAAGAGACTGTTAAAAACTGAGAACAAACTGAGGGTTGATGGGGGGTGGGAGGGAGGAGAGGGTGGGTGATGGGTATTGAGGAGGGCACCTTTTGGGATGAGCACTGGGTGTTTTATGGAAACCAATTTGGACAATAAATTTCATATATTATAAAAAATAAAAAAAAAAATAAATAAACTAGAACGCAGAAAAAAAAGAAAAAAAAAAAAGAAAAAAAAAAAAAAAAAAAGAGAAGGAGAGAGAGAGTTAAAAGAAAGAAGAAAGGAAGAAAGATAAAAAGACTCTTTAGTATTTGTTTTTGTTAGGTTTGTTTATTTGTTTGTTTTAACTGTCCTACCAGTGGAGGTCATCCAGCAATTCTAGTCCTATGTACTATATGTCAATAGGGCTTCACTAGTCACCCCCTTGGTTTCACTACATTCCAAAAACTCCTAAGGGCAGGACCAACCCCACCAAGAACCATTGCCTTTTGGAAAAGGATTCAATACATTCCAAGGCTTTTATTTCTGTCCTCTCTTCAACTGGCCATTTTTAGGATTTCAGTGGTATACAAGCAAGCAAAACCAAAATACTAACGAATTCTCAACTAAGTAAGCAGTTTCTCTTTAACTTTCCCAGGTAGAGGTATTTGCTCCTCCCTTTGAAACCCACAAAATGTTGTCCACACTCCTCTCCTAGCACTTCCCAAGCTGACAGTAATTCACCTGTTTGTATTTATGTCTCCTCCATTAAAACAGAAGCAAATTCATTGACTTTCACTTTCTTGTTTTCCCTAAGAACTAAGTATATTTTGCAATGTTTCAACCTCTTTTTAAAAATAAATTTATTGTGGTGGAAGTGGAATGTAAGTGGCAAATAACATGTAATAAACTGTAAGTTTGGCATATGTATGCATCCAGTGAACTGTCACTACAGTCAAGATAGAGAACAAATCCATCAGGTCAAAAAGTTTGTTCAATTATCCCTCGTGCTCCTCTGCATGCCACTCATTCCAAGGCCACCACCAATCTGCTTCTTGTCACTGTATATTGGTTTGTATTTTCTAGAAATGTACTATATGTAATGTACTATATGTACTTTTTGTCTGAATTATTTCATTCAACATAGTTATTTTGAGATTCATCCCCATTGTTTAATATATCACTAGCTTATTCTTTTTAAATAATGAGTTGCTTTCCATTGTCTGGATACAATATACTTTGCTTATTCATTCATTATTTGATGGATATTCAGATTATTTCGCCTTTTTGGCTAGTAACCTTGTATCCTGCAACTTTGCTAAGTTAGGAAGCCACCTGTAAATTATGCTGTTATTCTTTGAAGATAATCTGTTATTTTATTTTGCTGCTTTTATTTTTTTAATTTTTGTTGCTTTCATATTATACTAAATATGTATTATAAGATATTTAGATTAGGAGTGCATGGAAGTTTAGTATAATGGAAGGAACTCAAGCTTGTCCTCTGTAAATGTAGAAATAGACAGGTATGTAAAAATGCCACGGTATCTTCCCTCTTTTAGCTTATCCACCAGAAACAATAATGTTACATTATTTATTGCCAAAATAAAGATATGGCTAACCAACAAATATTGTAATAATCTAAATGTAAAACAATAATTAGGTCAAAATTATTAGACTAGAAGATCCTTAGGGCAAGGTCTAGTTTTGTTTTTCATATATTAAATTTAGCAGTGTTTTATACATTATAGATTCGTTTATAAATCACAAAATATCATTATATATGTGAGCTGAAAAGTGATTTGCCTTATATATGAACAATATATGAATACATTATTAGCAATATACAAAGAGCTTCTCTTATTTTTCCATTAATGTAAACAATAAATCTTACTTATTTCTTGGTTTTAAAATGTATTTGATGATGTGAGTATTTGGAAGGATCTTGTGTTAATTTTTGTTTGTTTAAATTGAAATGACTCTACCTTCTTTCATTAATAATGAAATTAGCAGTATATATATTTAGATCTTATCAAACAGTATTGGAAGTTTGAGAGTATGTTATATAAAAACTGAGAATGGGAACCCTTTCCAGACCTGGCATGGCTTTCTTTATGATTTCTTATCAATCAAGTTGTGTTGTTTTTATCAAGAAGTGAATATAGGTGGTATTTTCTGGTAAATTCATAGCAATATATTTCAAGTTTGGGGACCTTTGGTACTCTCCCCTTATAATGCATAATAGAACTCCTGGTTTTTGCAAAGCTATGTCAGACTGTGGCTATATGGGAGTACTTATTTAATCATCATTGTTTATTATCTTTTTAAAAAAATGTTTTAATGCTTATTTATTTTGAGAGACAGAGAGACAGAGTGTGAGTGGGGGAGGGGCAGAGAGAGAGGGAGACAGAATCAGAAGCAGACTCCAGGCTCCCAGCTGTCAGCACAGAACCGGACACGGAGCTTGAATCAGGAACCACTGAATCATGACCTGACCGGAAGTTGGGTGCTTAACCGATTGAGCCACCCAGGTGCCCCCATT
The DNA here is from genome assembly GCF_018350155.1 of Leopardus geoffroyi. Taxonomy (NCBI): domain Eukaryota; kingdom Metazoa; phylum Chordata; class Mammalia; order Carnivora; family Felidae; genus Leopardus; species Leopardus geoffroyi. The sequence goes on along the minus strand of NC_059341.1, from coordinate 98,319,859 downwards.
GTTTATTATCTTTAATTTTGTCTGTTTTACCCTTTTCATAACATCAATAATCATTTGGCATTTTAAAATTAGTAATCGGATTGTGGAGACAAGATGAAGAACATCTTGGATTCATTCCTGTATTCAAAATATTTTTTTTAAGGATAAGTGTACTTTTTTTTAAGTTTATTTATTTTTGAGAGAGAGAGAAAGAGAGAGAGAGAGACAGTGGGTGAGGGGCAGAAAGAGAGGGAGAGGGAGAGGGAGAAAATCCCAAGCTGGCTTCATACTGTCAGTATAGAGCCCTAGGTGGGGCTTGATCTCACACCTGAGCCAAATTCAAGAGTCTCAAGAGTTGTACACTTAACCGAAGGAACCACCCAGGTGCCCCTCAGCATATTTTTAATGAAAACGAACTCAGTATTCTAGATGATGCAAAAGTGGGGTTGGGATCAGAACACATGGACTCGGTGTCTAAGTCTTATAATAATTTATTTTCCTGGTTTCAAATGGGCTCAGAGGTCTTTCTACCAGCCAATGGATTGCTTGTTCCTAGGATCGCAAGCATCATGCAAGTGTTAGCAAGGCTAATTCTATCAATAACATCAAAGGTATATTGGATTTAAGTTACAAAGCTATAATATTATATTCCTTTTTCTTTCCTACTTTCCTATTTCCTACTTCTAGTTCAATTTTAGACAATATTTCTCAAATGTATTAAAATTAGGCAATTACACATTTACAAGAAATTGTATTACTGAAGGATGATTTTATTTGAAATTTAATGACAGACACAACTGTATTTTCCATTGACAGCTGACTTTAGTTATATTAAGTATTCTATAACTTAAAAGTTACATATAATAGTGATACTAAATATAGAAGACTGCATTTGTCATTACAGCTTTTGTTAAAAATAGTCCTATGTTTAGAATCATGTTGTTTGTTTTACCCTTTATAAAACTAAATATTAACTTCTGAAATCACTTCTTTATGTTTTTTTCTTAACTGTTTACAAGAATGCCCTTATGCCTTTTTGTTCCTTCTGCAGAAGTAAAATATTTATTTATTCTCAATAACCATAGTTTAATGTTCTACTCTAAATGAAATTCAGTATACCAACACCTTATTGATTTCCCACTAGGGCTTTTAGAAACTTCTTTACATTATACATTTTGATAAAATGTCTTATGAATCTGTACTTATTATCCATCAGATGCTAATCATTATCAAAAAGTGTTCTAAGGGGAAGAATAAAATCTGATTAATTTATTCAGTAATAGGCAGAAATTTTCCTTCTTTTACCTTGTTAGTAATCTCTTCTTCACATAATGCAATATTTTTATGAAAGTAAGCAGTTAGTATACCCCAGAAACTAGTCTTATTTAATAAGCTTGGGAAAAAAAAGTTCCCAAATTTCTAGATTTCTAGTCATTGTCATATTTAAAATAGACTTTTTGATTGGCATTCAATTAAATTAAAAAAGCTTTTTTGGGGAAGAGGGGGTGTCTACTATGTATCAACTAACTTTTATATACTAGGGAGACAAGGAGAACAATAAATGGAGAGTAGACTGTACTTTCATACTAATATGTTTTCCGTAAACACTTAATAAATCAAAATTAAGTTATTTACAATATTGTTCTGTAATGATGTCTTTTCCTTGAAAACAAGATACAGAATTATTTCACAACAGTAGCCTGATTCTTGTTCATCTCTGTCACATTCTATGTTATATTTCTGTAAATTCAGTAGCTTCTTTTCATGTTGGAGTTTTCTGAAGGAGACCTTGATAGATTCAGATGAAGGCAGTGTAGCTAGCAAGGTTTAAAATAAAGTGTATCAGTGGCCAAGTCAAAACAAAATATCGTAAACAATGGCTACAGTAGATACATCTTTAATTATTTATTAAGATTAAAAAGTCCAGTATTTACACTGTAAAGGCATGGTCCAAGTGGTCATAGTCATTACCTCTCCACTAGCTTCACTTCAATCTTCTAGAATGTATCTATAAATATGAAAGTCATGAAATGGTATTGACTAGACACAGAAGTATTCTCATAAAAAAGGTTTTATTAAACACAATTTAATTATAATATTCATGTCTTCTCAGGTTTTAAAAACAAATAATTCCTAAGCAAAGTTCAGCAACCAGTAATTCACTTAGCCAATTTACTATGGTATAGTTGTCTTTAAGGTAGACTTTAAAGAGTTGGAAATTTCCCTTGCCAAATTTATTAGCCAAAAATTACGGTTTTAGGTTTATATGTACTAATTTAAATGTCATATATGATGATCTGGACTTTTAGCATTTTGAAATGCTGGTAAACTGGTAATACATTTCATTATATTGATTTACCTATTTCTGACACCTAGTCTTAAAAAAAAAAGCTTCCTAATCTATTATCTCCTTCTATGGGATTTCAAGTTTCTGAAGAAAGAAAACCATTAAGCTATTAGGTCAATCTCCACATGGAACAGAAGGATTCACTTTCCCCAAAGTAAACCTAGATGAGATATTACCTATAGGCTCCCATTATGAGAGCCTTGAATGGAGAAAAACTCTTCCAGAATTATTAAGGAATAACATTTGAGTAAAGAAATCAAAATATTTAATAAAAGCAGGTGCAACTTTGTGGATGGAATCATGTGAGTGGACCCTGTTATGGCTTGAATCATGATCTCCAAAATTTATGATGTTTTAAGCCCTAAAACTTCAGGATGTGACCTTAATTGGAAATAGTGACATTGCAGATATAATTAGCTAAGATGAGGTCATACTGGAATAGGGTGGGCCTTTAACCCAATGTGACTGGTATATAAAGAGGGAAGATGAGAGAATGCCATGTAAATATGGAGGCATAAATTGGAGAAATGCATCTCTAAGCCAAAGAACACTTGGGGCAATGAGAAGCTGGAGAAAGCAAGGAAGGATCCTTCCCTATTGGCTTTGGAGGGAGGGTAGCCCTGCCAACACCTTGATATTGAACTTTTGGCCTCTGGAGCTGTGAGATAATAAATTTCTGTTGTTTTAAACTACCCAAATTAGTTCTACTTTGTTACAACAGCTCTAAGAAACTAATAGAGACCCTGAATAAATTCTACTTCAGAAAGACCCCCTTGCCCCAGTATGGTGTTGGAGTAATCAGTACCTTTAATTTTTACCCATGAAATGGTTTGCCTCAAGCAGCCTATCTACTTCTCCAGAAAAAGACTTCCTTTAATGAATCAACTGATATAACACGTGATTCACTCCTTCTGACTTCTAAATTTCCAGGTATTAATATCCCTGTATCCATGGAATGTTTTCACTATCAGCCATACCATATCCCAATTTTTATTTATTTATTTTTATGTTCTATTGTGTGGGTATTTTGGTTATACAACCTCATCACACCAACCTTAGCTATAGACAAAGGTTTGATAGTCCTCCTTCAATAAGGCAGTGTGCTGTTTTTCAAGGCATAAAAAATGGGTTCTCATACACAATTTGCCAGAAAATAAACTCAATAAAAATTGATAATTAGACTTTCTACCCATCCTTGACATCCCAAGTTGTACATGGCCAAGTATGTAAGAAACTTGACTTAGTTCAAAATGAGCATTTATTAGTCCTGCTGCAGTCACATAGAAAATAGAATGAAACCATTTAGGCTTTGGGAGTGCCCACTTCAATATCTCAAAAACAACCTCTTCTGGATCCTATCAGATTAGCATCCTCATGATGTAATTGAATGGCATTCTAATCTCTCGCATGGCCTTTAAAACTGACTGAATATATTTATGACCTACAACATGCTCCTTCCATTATGAGCAAAACATGACTTCCTCTTTCAATAAAAACAGCCAAATGGATGAGGACAAATAAAAACATAATTAAATACAAAACAGAATGTAATGAGAAATTCAGGAACAAGTGTAACACAAAGCGACAGTTTCATTGGGAATTTAGGGAGAAGGTACAGCTAAGGATTGATTCTGGTCTTAAAGGAGAGATCAAATTTTGACAGGGATAGATGGGTAAATAGAATTTTACATATAGAACAGAATGTGAGAAAAGTTGTAGACATATGGAATAGGAATAATAATATAAAGTGCTAAATTTATTAAATCCGTTCAAAAATAGAATTCTATTATCTAATATTCTTAACAGTTGTACAGGTAGATCTGTTATTTTGTTTATAAACATGAGGCAAATTAAGCCAAATAATTTGCTGAAGTTTATGTGAACATATTTTTAAGGTACAGAAAGAGTTCAGGTTTGACTAGACTGCTGATTGTAGAAGAAAGAAACAAGAAATCAAAAATAAAAGAAAAGGTAAGATGTAAGTCTTGCTGTGAAGACAAAGATTTAACTTGATAAGTAATTGAACATCATTGAATGCTTTTGTGCATGGCTATGACAAAATTCAAATTCTGCTTGGAAAAGAGGAATCTAGTATCTAGTTTGATTTTAAGAAAGTAACAATTTAAGAATAGATCAGTTGGGACACTGGATATCTCTTTTTCTTTTTCCATTGTCACTGCCTTATGACTTACACTGGATCAACATGGGCTACAAAAAATAGATTCAGAACTGATCTCTCTAACTGCAAGTTCTTTGTTTGATATATACTTCCCAAATTGTCACGAGAATGACCTTTGTCAAAAACACATACTTCTATGCAACTCCTCTGTTTTAATATTTTCAATGGCTTGTCATCACATTTAGGAAAAAAAGAATCCTTAGTATGAATTTCAGATTCTATAATTTAAATAGCTTCCCAGCCCTTTTCTTCACTTCTTTCCAATCTCCACCCCTCACACCATCTCTATATTTAAGCACACCAACTAGCTGTTTCCAAATTTACACCCTTCCATGTCACAACACTTTACATGTTCCACAAGCCTAAATTGTTTCTTCCCAAATTCCTTTCTGATGAAAGTTTTCCATCTCTAAAGACCACCCCAATTTCACTACAGCCCCAGTTCAGGGAGGCATTTCTTTCCCTAAGCTTTCATTTAGCATATCTACTGTCTAGCATATCTACCGTTATTATGAAATTTGTCACATTTTATTTGAATTATTTGTTTTATGTCTGTCTTCTGCAGCTGACAAATACCTAGAAACAAGGCACAAAAATCTGTGCTGATAAGTAAATGTTGGAAAATTTTCTATCAATAAAATGCTCTGCTCAGTTTGTATTACATGTTATCCATGAATAAAGGAAGTAAACTCACATTTCCCTGAGCATTTCCAAAAGAGAATGACATTTCAGGTCATACTCATCACCAGACACTAATTGGAAGTCCATTTAGGCAAAGTTCACTTAGCAGCAAAGTAATTAGTCTTCAATATAAAGAAAATGATCAATGATATATGACATTTTCATTACAGAATGTATTCTTCATGACTTTCATAATGCAATATCATTCCTATCTCTTTAACATTAGGACAAATTCAACAGGAACTCTGGAAAAGTGGTACATTTGGAGTAAGTGCCCATGGAAGTGGGTTTACCAGGTCAGGACCAGGTTGGGCTAATTTTCAGGATTTGAGAGAACATTTACTTAGAGGAGCAAATGAAAATAATAGTTGAGAAGAGGAGTGAAGGTTGCTATTAGTTTGAACCTTATCAGGTGTCGAGTCCAAGAGAAGTATCCAGAACAAGGCATGTGTCCTCATTCAAGAAAGGATGAAGCAAAATAGCAAAAGTAATTTGCCCAGAAGAACACAAAAGCAACAGTAAGTTGTACTTACAGACTGCCCCTGTATATAAAGGCACATATCAGTTATATTAAACAGAACATTCCTTTGAAGCTGGTATCTTGAGATGCCACACTGAGATGCTACCTTATTTTTTTTTTGCTTCCTTATTTTTTAAACAGAGAAATCTCACACACACACACACACACACACACACACACACACACACCAGTTATTTAAAATTATGTAAACTAGTGAAATTTAAAAATTCATGAGACTTACTACCAAATGTTAATAAAACCCAGGATTTGTTTATTAAATAATAGATTTGATAGTTGAGGTTATAACCTGTATATGCTCAACATCATTTAAGACATTTATTCTAAGCATATTTGTTATGGATGTACTTTATGTATCTACTAAATTACTGACTCCTAGTTAAAAAAAAGAAACTGTAGGGGTTTGGAAGTATTAATGATGGTTCGAAGTCTGAACCATATACTCCCTTCTTAACAAGAGGTTCAGCCTGATATTGCTTTTAAATGAGGAAACACATGTATTTTTGTTTTAAAATGATAGTATGAACTTCTTCTACTCATGAAATACATAATAGCTTTTAGAAATCATGTATTTGTCACCGTATATAAATACATACATACTTTTTTGGCGAATTTCCAGCATTTTTTTTAATATCAAGGAAAAAATCACAAAACGGGGAAAGTGGAATAGAAAATATCTCACTCTTTACTTAAATTATAACCATTCTTAGCCTATTAATATTTATTTTCTTTTTGAGGAAGTGTCCTACTCCTTCTGCACACCTATCCATTCTCACCTTTATTATATCCAATCACCTTTACAATCATGACCTGTACAAACTATAATGAGTTCTAGTTCGCTGTACAACATATTCTCCCTTGCCTAGAATGTCCTTCTCTCACTTTATCTGAATAACCCCAACTTGCTCTTCTGGACTCAGCTAGAACTCACACGCTCTGGGAAACTTTCCCCTTTCACCCATGGTTCAGGCAAATAGCTATCTTATGTGCTCTCATGTCTGTGTTTATCCACATAATTACATTGCACTGATCCCTGGGTTGTTAGGTGTATGACTCTCCCATTTATCTTTGTGCAGCATAAGAGCCAAAAGAGGGTCTTCAGAGCTGGGAAAAGTGTCTGGTTGAAATTGACAATCAATTAATGCATTGAATAAATAAAGACAATGATAGATATGTAGCCGGTTGAAATTAAAGGTGTCACATAGGTTAAGACTAGAAAAAAAGGCAGCACCCTCCTCAAGTCACTCTCTGCAAACCTGTTAGTATGCTATTTAACTCAAGAGATTAGAGAAAGGTTTTCAGAGTTGGATACTCCACTTGCTACTAGCACCAAGTCAAGATCAACTTCATGTAAATGTTCTCGTTTTGGCTTATAAGTCTCTGGCTCACTTATCTTCAGCTATCTCTACTCTCCTACCTTGACTGAGAAAAACTTCTTATTCAGACCTAAGGATTCTTGTCCTAAGGTGCTGGATTAAATTCACACAAAAAGAATGGTTGGAAATTGCTTTCATCCAAACTTTTCCAGAGATAGCCTGCTCACATGTCAAGCACCTAATATTCACGACTTGTCCAGTAATTTAGTAAAAGGAAATATTTTGGATGGGAGTTAAATATTTTTTATTAAATATTCTGGATAATGAATTATTCAGTATTTTGTATATCTCTGTCACCTTTCTCTAAAACTTTTATTCTATCTCAACTATAGGGGACCATTGTTTACTTAGCATCTTACTATGTGCCAGGAACTTTTACACCAAAGTCCTTGTATTTAAATTTCCTCTGTGTCTCTGTCTCTGTCTCTGTCTTTCTCTTTGTTGAGAACCTCTGCATTTTTTTCATCTAGGTCCTTGCTAAATTCAGAGCTAGTAACACCATCCTCTGGTTTAAAAAGAACTCCAATGACTCACCATTGCTTATAGCAGAAGTCGGGACACTTTTTCTGTAAAGAGCCAGATAGTAAATAGTCTTTTATGTTTTACAAGTCAAAAGGCAAAATAATGATACTTTTAGGCAATTATATAACAAGAGAGAAAAGGGTTCCATAATTTCTTATAGATGAAATTTAAAAATAATAATTTTAATAGACACTTTTTTTATAATGTAGGTCTACTAATGGGAATGGACTGGAAATGGATTTGGGGGAAGTAAAAATTGGAGCTCAAAATTAGTGTTCCCCAATATCAAGTTGATTATAATTGTTTGCCTGTAAATATGATTCTCAGCTTGTGTTCTGTATAGTACAATAACAGACAGAGGACATAATTTGGCCTATCAGCCATTCAAACATGGTTCAGTGGCACACAGTCCTTTAAAAGGTACTTTCTGCCCACATTTATAATCTCATTCCCATGTTTCTTCATGTCTCGTCATCTGTAAAACTAATGGTTAGGAAAAAATACACATTTTGTGGTGCCTGAGGAGCTAAGATAGTGACATAGTAAGAAGACCTTAGCCTTGCCTGATCCCTTGAACACAGCCAGATAACTATCATGCCATTCTAAATACCCAAGAAATCGACATGAGGACTGACAGAACAAACTGCACAAATGGAGGGAGACAAGAGGCCACACTGAGGAAGGCAGGAAGTGCAGAGATATGGTTTGAGGGAGAAACAGATCACAGATGCTGCAGTGGGGAGGGAGCCCTGGTCATGGAGAAATGCAAGAGAATGCACAAGAACACTTCCTCAAAGCCATAGGAGGGGAAAATGAGAAGGCTGATTTTGTGAGTTTTTGCAATCAGCCAGGCTCAAAGACTGGAGTTTTAGAGGTCTGTAAGCTTGACTGGGATAGAGACCTGAGGGCACTGCCCTATACCTGGTGAGAAAGCAAGCAAGCAACCCCAGGCAGACAGCATGATTTGAGGATTGCCTAAGGTGCCTGGGGAGAGACTTCATTCTTCCTGCATCTATGAGAGGTGTCTTTCACTCCCCCTTCCCTCAGCATAAGAGTGGAGACACCTGCTGAGGACAGCTAACCCAGTCACTGGCTGTTTAACCTGCTTTGCTCCAAACCTCATGCCCCTGCGTTCTGGCATGACTACCTTTCTCAGTCAAACTTGCATTCATCACAGTATGGTGAGACCCTCCCCCAGAAGACAAGCACAGGCACCCTCTCCACACTAAGTCCCTAAAGTTTGGAGCTTTCAAAGTCAGCAGGCCTGGCTGGGATACAAAGTGCATGCACTGTTCCAGGAAGGCAAGTAACCTGGAGACAGACAACATAAAAATAACAATTTGAAAAAAGCATGGGATTCAAAAGGGAAAACTATTTGCTCTTCTGGGAGTGCTTCCATGAGAGCAGCAAGCACGGACTCTGGTCTCCAGAGACAAAGAATCTGACTGATGCCATTTCCCTCCCCCACCTCCTCAGCATAAACCATCTTCAGTAAAAAGCACTGTACCATCACTAGCTGTCTAAACTGCTTACACAAAGTCCTGCCACCCTGTGCTCTGCTGGTACTGCTTTTCTCGGGCAAGTGTGCCTAAGGACCAGCTCAGTGGACCCCTTCCCCAGAAAACTAGCACAAACCACTGCACACACCATGTCTACCAACCATAGAGTTCTGCAAGGCTTCAGTTTAGTAGAAGTAGCATAAGATCTAATTTAACAAGCAGACCAGAGCACACCTAGTTAAAACTCACCACACTCTGGCCAAGGTCCAAACACATTCCACTGCAGGCAAGGAGAAACTATGCAGAAAACTGACCTGAGGGATAGAATTGCCAAAGCACAGTAACAAAGTGCACACAACACATATGCAGTTCCAGGCCTTGGACACTATATGACCTCTTCTTTATAAAGTCATTACACTCAGGAACAGGAAAGTTAACAGGCTTTTCTAACACAGAGAAGAAGACAGAGACCTAGACAAAATGCCAAGACGGAGGAATTCATCCCAAACGAAAGAAGAAAAGATCACAGCCAGAGATCAAATTGAAGCAGATATCAGCAATACGTCTGATGGAGAATTTAAAACAACAATCATAAAAATAGTTGCTGGCCTTGAGAAAAGCATGGAAGTCATCAGGGAGACCCTTATTACAGACATAAAAGAGTTAAAAAAACTATCAGGAAGAATGAAAAATGCAATAACTGATATTTGAAACTGACTGGATGTAATGACCACAAGGATAGAAGAAGCAGAGGAATGAATAACTGATGTAGAAAATAAGATTATGGAAAATAATGAAATTGAACAAAAAAGAAAGAAGAATGATGGATCACGAGAGTAGACTTAGGGAATTCAGTGGCTCCATAAAATTTAATAACATTTGTATCAAAGGAATCCCAGAAGAAGAAAGAGAAAAGGGGCAGAAGGTATATTTGAGGAAATAACAATTGAAAACTTCCCTAACCTGGGGAAGGAAACAGATATCCAAATCTAGGAAGCACAAAGAACTACCACCAAAATCAACAAAAGTTAGACCATCCCAAGACATATTGCAGTTAATTTGCAAAATGTAGTGATAAAGAAAAATCCTAAAAGCAGCAAGACAAAAGAAGTCCCTAACTTATAAGGGAAGACCTATAAAGTTACCTCCAGATCCTTCCACAGAAACTTGGCAAGCCAAAAGTGAAAGGCGTAATATATTCAATTTGCTTAATGGAGAAAATCTGCAGCCAAGAATACTCTATCAAGCAGCTATCATTCAGAATAGAAGGAGAGATAGTTTCCCAGACAAACAAAAAGTAAAGGAGTTCATGATCACTAAACCAGCCCTGCAAGAAATATTAAAGAGGACTTTGAGTGGGAAGGAGAGACCAAAAGTGACAAAGACTAGAAAGGAACAGAGAAAATCTCCAGAAACAATGACAAAAGTAATAATAAAATAGCACTGAATACATAGCTATCAAGAATGACTCTGAATGTAAATGCACCAAATGTTCCAATCAAAAGACATAGGGTAACAGAATGGATTAAAAAACAAAAACAAACAAAAAAATAAGACCCATCTATATACTGACTACAAGAGACTCACTTTGACCTAAAGACACCTGCAGATTGAAATTGAGGGGATGGAGAAACATATATCATGCAAATAGATGTCAAAAGAAAGCCAGAGTAGCAATATTTATATCAGACAACCTAGATTTTGAACCAAAGACTGTAACAAGATATGAGGAAGGCACTGTATCATAATAAAGGAAACTATCCAACAAGAAGAACTAATATTTGTAAATATTTATGCCTCCAACTTGAAAGAACTCAAATGTATAAAACAATTAATAACAAATATAAAATAACTCATTGATAATAATACAAAATTTGTAGGAGACTTTGACACCACACTTATATCAATAACAGACATGTAAGCAGAAAATCAACAAAGAAAAATGGCTTTGAATGACACTGGAACAAATGAACTTAGCAGATATATTCAGAACATTTCATCCTAAAGCAGCAGAATATACATTCTTTTCAAATACACATGGGACATTCTCCAGAATAGATCACATACTAGGTCACAAATCAGGTCTCAACAAGTACAAAATGATCTACATCGTACCCTGACCACAGGGTTCTGACCACAACATTATAAAACTTGAGATCAACCACAAAACAAAAATTTGGAAAGACCACAAATACATGGAAATTAAAGAGCACCCTACTAAACAATGAATGTGTCAGCCAGTAAATTAAAGAATAAATTAAAAAATACATGAAAACAAATGAAAACATGACAGCCCAAAACCTTTGAGATGCAGTAAAAGTGGTCTTAAGAGGGAAGTATACAATACAGGTATACATCTAGAAGCAAGAAATCTCAAATAGACAACCTAAACTCACACCTAAGGAGTTAGAAAAAGAACGACAAATGAAGGCTAAAGCCAGCAGAAGAAAGTAAATAATAAAGATTAGAGAAGAAATAAGTGGTATAGAAACTAAAAACAAACAAACAAACAGGAAAACAGATCAATGAAATCAGGAGCTGGTTCTTTGAAAAAATTAATAAAATTGATAACCTGCTAGCCATATTTATCAAAAATAAAAGAAAAAGGACCCAAATAAATAAAATCACAAATGATAGAGGAGAAATAACAACCAACACCACAGAAATACAAATAATCCTGAAAAAATATAATGAAAAATTATATGCCAACAAAATGGACATTTTTAAAGAAATGGATAAATTCCTAGAAACATATAAACTACTAAAATTGAAACAGGAAGAAATAGAAAACTTGAACAGACCAATAACCAGCAAAGAAATTGAGTCAGTAATCAAAAACCAGCAAACAAAAATCCAGGGCCAGATGGCTTCACGGGGGAATTCTACCAAACAATGAAAGACGAGTTAATACTTATTCTTCTCAAACTGTTCCAAAAAAAAAAAGTAGAAATGGAAGGAAAACTTCCAAACTCATTCTATGAGGGCAGCTCTACCCTGATTCCAAAAACAAAGATCCCACTAAAAAAGAGAACTACAGGCAAATATTCCTGATGAACATGGATGCAAAAATTCTCAACAAGATACTAGCAAATTAAATCCAACAGTACATTAAAAGAATCATTCACCATGATTAAGTGGGATTTATTCCTGGGTTGCAAGTGTAGATCCATATTCACAAATCAATCAACATAATACACCACATTAATAAAAGAAAGGATAAGAACCATATGATCCTCTCAGTAGATAGATTTTGTGGTGACTGAGATTTAAACAATTGAGGGGTTGTGGGTGGAGGGGCTTTTTTGAGAAAAATAAGATTCCAAGTAGGTATGAAAGTGTGTATTTACTTAAAATGCATATGTTAGGCACAGAAAACACTGAAAATTTTTTAAAAATATTACAAATAAGAGAAGCATCACAAAACCTAGGAAAGAAACTAATGTTATACCTTCATGTTATAATTCAACATGGGGATATATGCTGTACAGCAAGAACCCTTGAAAACCACTCCTACAACAAGATGACTGGCAATAACTTAGCAATATGTACAAGTGATTTCAAATCACAAAAATATGTCCAACTAAGTCAAGCAGTGTATACCCACTCCAGTTCCCGTTAATCATATAACAGAAATAGCAACCACCCCTTCAGTGCAACATGGCATGAGGGAAAGTATCACAGAGAAGTTAGAATAGAAAGGAACAGTGGTCCAAACTGGTTATATCCAAAATATATCAATTTTGTAATTAAAAAAATATATATGACACACTGTATCTCCTGGGTTCTTGGATGAAGCCTATGTCAGTGAGGATGCCTGAGTCATGGGGATTTGTCTCATGGAAAATACATCTCTACACCTTATATAACAATTCCAAATTGTTGGCATTCTATAAATATGCTCTATATTTCTTGCCATAGTGTCTTTGTGTTTGCTTTTCTTTCTGCTTTCAGTTTGTGTCTGATTCAAAACTATACTTTAACACTGAGTTCAACTGTTTAATCCTATAAAAATTTCAGGTAGTATTCTTAGGGTTTAGGAATTATTCTGATGTTATCATCACATGTCTTTATTCTCCTAGTCTACTACTCTATTTGTTTATAGTTTTCATGGTTCTGAGAACAGAACATCTACTCTATGAATATTGTTGAGCATTAAGTGTGAAAGCAAAGAGAAAAAACAATTGAAAAAGAATTGAACTTATAACAAAGCGTCCTATTTAATATCTGAATAGCATTGTTACCAATGCCTCTCTGTGAATTTTGATAGGGATAATTTAGTGTTTTGTTAGGCTTTAGAAAAAAATGTTTTCTCTAAAAATAAGTATATGCAATATTCTATTAATATATATGTTCTTTTGAGAATGTTTAGAGGAAAATCCTTTTTCAGATTGGCAAGTTGAATTTTGTTTTTAATCTAATTTACATGCAGCCTACAATGTACTAACATGATGAATCTAATGTTATATTTAATTAGTTCTCTGGTGTTTTTCCAATCAAGTTGAGAGACTTTCTGCAATTTTATAAATATGATTTGGCAATTGGAAAAAATAGTTAATCAAAACTGTTTCCAAAATATGTAACTTCATTAAAACTGTAGAAATGATTGTATTTCTATGTAAAAACATGTGCAAATGAGAGAATTGTGCTTTTTTGCAAGTCTTTTGTCACTTAATTTTTATAACTTAAATTTTATTTTTACTAACTAGATTGAGACACAGTGAAGTAAGTCTACTTAAACTTCTTCAAATTATAAACATCTTTCAATATATAATTTTGCTAATGGCTAGATTTATTTATTACTAAACAAAAGATGGCCAAGAAGTATTATTTATATTTCCTAGAGTAATCTTATCATGATTATCTCCATTTCACAGATCTAAAACTGAGATTTAAAAAGATTAGATAATTTGTCCAGTTCACACAAATCATAGTTAGAATACCAAGAATTTTAAAAATCCAAATGTGATACAGTAAAATCTTGGTTTTCAAGCATAATTCTTTCCAGAGACATGCTTGTAATGCAAAGCACTTTCATATCAATTTCACCGTAAAAAATAATGGAAACTTACATGATTCGTTCCACAATCCAAAAATATTAATGTAAAAATGGCCACTATGCTATAATAAGATACAAAATAATAAAGAAAATACAAAATATAAAGAAAAATAAACAAATTAACCTGCACTTACCTTTGAATACCTTTGTGGATGATGTGAGGGAGACAAGAGAGAGGAGGATTATTGTATAGGACAACTTTCACTATCACTAATGGAATCGCTGCTGTATATTGGCTTAATGGAATCTTTTTCTTTTCGCACAACTTTAACAAAGAACCTATCCAACGACGCTTGCTTTTGCCTCCCTTTGAGGATTTCACAGAAATGTGACATTGCATTGCCGTTAAACAGATTCATTGCTTGCACTGCTACAGCCTTATTTGGGTGGTGCTTTTCTACAAAATTTAGCACTGTTTCCCATATTTTTCACATCACCTAGCCTTATTTGAAATGAAGGATTTCTCCTCCTCTGCAGCTAGAGAGAGAGAGAGAGAGAGAGAGAGAGAGAGGGAGAGAAGAACCATTGGCTCAGTTATGATCATGTGACATTCAGCATCACATACTACTCGTTTTGCAAGTACTACTCCTATTGCCTGTTTATCAAGTTAAAATTTATTAGAAATGTTTGCTCGTCTTGCAGAAATGAGTTACTCACAATCCAAGATTTTACTGTATTTGTATTCATTAAAATATACTTATGCCTTATTTTTATATTTTGTGTTTTAAATATACTTAAATATATTTATATTTTATATCTTAAAATATAAAATATGCCTCCTACAAACAGACTCCCTATATGTCAGACATTTATTGTGTGTAGACTGTGTGTATGTGTGTGTGTGTGTGTGTGTGTGTGTGTATTCATTTATATGTATGGAAATAGGTAAAAATAAATAACTTACAACTTCTACTCAGTTACTGAAAAGAATGAGTACTCTCTTTTTCCTCAGGTTTACATTCCAGGAGTCTAGAACATTTAAGAATCAAGAACAAATGGATGTCATGTAAATTAATTCACAAAAATGTATTTGCATCTTTTTATCCCATTGTTATCCTGTAATCACATTTAGGGTTAAGGGAAGTCATGACAGACCCCAGACAAATTCAGATTTCCCTGGGTAGAATGGCCTAACTATTGACTTAAAACAAGAAACTCAACCTCTCAGATCCTCAAATTTTTTTTTGTATTTGTAAAGTGGATAACAATATCTGCACTACAAGTTATTTTTTAAACTAATAACATAACATAAAACACCAAGATAATTGCCTGGAATAATCCAGACCAACTTCAGACTGAGGTGAAAGTAGACTGGCTCTTCACATATCAAAAATAGGAGGCTAATTCTCTCTTAATAAAATGGAAAGACTTTGTTTTTACTTAGATTGTGTCTTTCCTAGCTAAGCAAAATCAATTACTGGCTTAAAAAAAAACACCATAAAAACATGACTTAAGAAGATATTCTACAAAGATATTCTTGATAGTAAGTTTCTTACTTTGCTCTATGCCATAAAAAAGAATATCTAAGAACTGAGACTCCACTGACTTCAAAGGAAATGCATACTTAACATTAGCTCAGCAATGTGCAGGACAAGATAAGCAATGACCCCTTTGATTCTATAAATATAGACCTACAAACAACGGCAGGGGTCTGAAATTCATCCATTTACTTTTTTTTTAAATATCATAGATGAAGATTCAAGAGTGTTGATATGAAAGATATAAATATTAATGTCATGGAAAAAAGTCAATATGCTTAATGCCTTCAAGAGAACAAAATTAAGAAGTTTAAATAAATAAGTAAATGATCTTTGCTATTATATGTTAATTGCAAATGTCATGAAATTGTTGGTATAATAAACAAAGTACTACTTTTGATAAAGTCTTCTCATGTGGATGAACTGAAATTATTAAGATTTATATTCAAAGCCCATATGTGTAGGCTCTTTGTCTTTGTTCAAACCTGATTCTGGGGGCGCCTGGGTGGCTCAGTCGGTTGAGTGTCCGACTTCGGTTCAGGTCATGATCTCACAGTCTGTGGGTTCGAGCCCCGCATCTGGCTCTGTGCTGACAGCTCAGAGGCTGGAGCCTGTTTCAGATTCTGTGTCTCCCTCTTTCTCTGACCCTCCCCTGTTCATGCTCTCTCTCTCTTTGTCTCAAAAATAAATAAATGTTTAAAAAAATTAAAAAAAAAAAAACCTGATTCTGATCATTACTTTAGGACAAAAGTGAGACTTGTCGAGAAAACTATCCTACTCTCTACTAAGGATTACTGGAAGGAAGCTAATATTGAAATTATGGGTTTTTTTTTAAGTTACAATTCTGAAGGAAAATGAAAGGTAGATGGATAGATGGATGATAGATAGATGATAGATAAATATGATACATCTATATCATCTACACTCATACACTTATAGTAAATTTTCAATTTAAAAAGCATGTTTTCTTCTTGATTTTGTTCTCATACTTTTATATTAAAATGCTGAACAGGGGGCACCTGGCTGGCTCAGTTGGTAGAGCATGCATCTCTTGATCTCAAGGTTGTGATTTCCAGCCCCATGTTGGGTGTAGACATTACTTTAAAAAAATGAAATCTTAAAAAAAATGCTAAACAGTACATAATGATTGAGAATATATATATATATATATATATATATATACACATATATATGTGTGTGTGTGTGTGTGTGTGTGTGTATACACACACACACATACACACACACACACACACATCTATGAAATGTATCAATTTGGCAGTGGATGTTCTAGGACAATACCCAGAACCCCCATTTAGAACCCAGGCACTCATCCTTCTAGTTACCAGAAATATTGACTACTGACAGCTCACAGCTGAGTCCCTCTTTAGGAATCAACTTGCCCAGAAGGAAGCTGTCTCCCATTCAGGGAGAACTATGCTCCCTCCCTGAAAATCTATGTTGGGGTACAAAGGCCTTCCCCCTTTGTCTTGATTGAGAGAGAACAGCTCTGAAGGCCCGTCCCTGCTCCAGAATCCCTCACAGGATCAGCCAAGGCCTCTATAGAAACTGTCTTGCAAATGCATCACAGTTTCCCTTTTCCCTCTACTAGTGCAGCTTCCCTCACATCATCACAGATACTGTTCCAGAGAGAACTCACCAATAATTAACCTGCACACAAACGTCACTCTCAGAGTCTGTTTCTGGAGCGAGTTGACTTCAGACATACAGACTAGTTTGGAGGTTACTCCAGTCATAGTATTAATGTCAGTGAATATTATCTTCAGACAATGCCAATAATTAATTATAAAGGTAATAGTTCTACTACTTGGTAAGTAATATTTTATTATTATCTGTACCTTAACCATTATGAAGGTGATAATGAGTATGAACTTGTAAATAAGGTCATAACTAATTTATAGCTTAATAATTAATCAGATAGTCTTTATCAACTACTTCCTACATGCCATATGATTATATATTATCTTCATTCATTGCTCATTACAAGCATTTAGTGATGAGGAAATCAGAGCTTTGAATTAAATTATTTGCTCGATACAATTTAACAGGACTGACATTCAAACCAAGGTCTACTTTATACTAAAATCATCTGATATTGTGAATTTTCTGCCCTAAGGGCTACAAAACTAACTGAGATCAAGTGGGTAGGGGCCTATTGGTAGCTCCTCTGGAGTGTGTGAGAATAGTGGATAAGAAAACTGGATACAGAGGTGCTTGGATGGCTCAGCTGGTTAAGTGTCCAATGCTTGATTTCGGGTCAGGTCGTGATTTCATGGTTTGTGAGTCCGAGCCCCGCGTCAGGCTCTGCTCTGACAATGCGGAGGCTGCTTGGGATTCTCTCTCTCTCTCTCTCTCTCTCTCTCTCTCTTGCCCTATTTCTCTCTCTCAAAATAAATAAATATACTTTAGTAATAAATAAAAACTTAAAAAAAAAGAAAAGAAAAATGGATGCAGCTATACTGGAAGAGGGAGATCCATGAGGAAAGCCTTTCTAAAGAGTTCTAAAAGAAAAGTTATAATTCGAGTGATCTACATCAGAGGAGAGCAGTACAGGTCATGAAAATTGCTCCCAATATAAAATCATTGGTGATTGTAGTGCCTTTTGCTAGGGGTCAAAGGAAATCACGAACACTTTACATAGCCAACATTAATTAATGTTATTTGTCTGTAGCTGCTAAAAGATCATTTTAACTAATTTATTGTTAGAGAGTTTCCAACTGGGAAAGAGGGGTGAGGTCTGAAACAAAAGAAATTTTATATTCTTCCACTCAGACATATCACAAATATTTTTAAAGAGTTCTTTATGTCTTTAAAATTTTTAAGTAAATGTGGGTCGCAAATTCATGACCCCAATATCGAGAGTCATATGCTATACCTAGTGAGCCAGCCAGGTGCCCCAAAAGAGTTGTTAATGACTATCATCCTTGATATGAGTTATGTTTTTTACCACTTAAAATTTTTTAATGTTTATTTATTTTAGAGAAAAAGAGAGAGACAGAGTGTGAGCAGGGGAGGAGCAGAAAAAGAGGAAGATCTAGAATCTGAAGCAGGCTCCAGGCTCTGAGCTGTCAGCACAGATTCAGATGCAGGTTGGGGCTTAAACTCACAAGCCCTGAGACCATGACCTGAGCTAAGTTGGGTGCTCAACCAATCACTCAACCAACTGAGCCACCCAGGCACCCCCTTTAAATTTTTTTTTTCCACTTTAGGGGTCATGTTGGCATCCTTAAAATGTGAGAATTTGCTAGTTCATGCTTTATTATGTTTAAAGCAGTAGTAGGGAAAATTAATTTTTTCTATGAAATTAATAAAATTTTAACTTCTCCATGAGTTATTTTTGGAACGTTTTCATATAAACAGAATGAAGGAAATTGCTGAACAGGGTTGTAGGAGGAGGGTATCCTGGGAGGTTTCTCTGCATTTGTTAATTAATGAAGCATCAATGAAATGTTCTGCTCTCTATTATGTTGTTTGTAATAAAAGTGCTTTGGATTTAATTTTGATGAAAGTACTAAAAGAAATCCCTATTACAAACATGAACATTTGCAACATTTATGATAAACATTGAGTGTCTATAATAGCCAAAATTGAAATGTACAAAAATATGAATCCCAGGCACTAAGAAAATATTTCTTATAAATTATGTCTTGCTATTGTAAAACTATGCAAAACTCTATAGGATTTTTTGCCAATCTTTGAAATAAAGCCAGAAGGACATATTCAAGTACAAGCTTAGGGTTAAAGATATTTGTAGAGTTTGTGAATTCTGTGATGAATTGATCAAAGTACAATTCTATATATTAACGAGATAAATGTATGCTTTGGTGGCTTTGCCAAAATGACTAAATGTGAAATTTGTTCATAGAAAAGTTAAAAAAAAAAAACTGATCAAGAAGGAATGTACCTTGGAATGTGCCCTGGTCATTTTTTAATAACACTTGTTATGCTAAGTGTTGCGGTTACAAGTTTCAGAGGGAGGTCACTTCAGAATATGGCATCTTTAGAACATGATATGGAAAGACTGAATATATCTAAGAGAAGAGAGATTCTGAGAAATAATTTTCTAGAACGAACGAATCCTAGATAATTACAATGAGAAATCTTAGATAATTACAATGAGAGATTATATTATATACTCATTCATTCATCCATTCTCCTCACTCATTCAAGAATTTATGGAGTATCCGTTTGTCAGGAACTTTCTGAAGTAGCACCACAAACAGAATTCTCTACACTCATGGAGATTACATTCTAGTGAGAGATGCAGATAATAAAAAGTGAATATACAAGTAAGTATACATTTTGTTAGATCATGATGAATGCTAACAAATAAAATAAACCATGGAAAGTACATAACAAGGAGGAAAACTACATATTTAGATTGGATAACCAGAGAAAATCTCATAGAGAAGGTAACAGTTGAGCAACATCTGGAAGGAGTTGAAAGAACCATGAAACTATCTGTGGCGACAGCATTCCAAACATCCTAAGGTAGGAACGGACCTAGACAACGTGACCATGAAGGAATGAGCAAAGGATAGAAAGAGTAGACAATGTGGTTGAGAATACACATATATCATTTATGTTCTTACAGGTCATGATGGAGATATTTAATGTTAATTATTTTAAAATTAAGTAAAATATCAATGAATTTTGTGATTCAGTACAAACAGTACTAGATTTGGCATCTACATCTTAAGATTATTTTCTATAAAGAGACACATGTTATACCCCAAGCATAATCAACATTGTGTTAGCTACAAATGTCCGTTGCCTGTTACTCAATAAATATCTGAGTAACAGGATGCAGTTATCCCTTTAACAGTTCCCTAACCTGGAGTCTTCATTCTCTTGTAACTCATTGCCAGACTTTAGGGAGATATATTTGTTTGCCTAGAATCTAACAGCAGTTCTTTCTCTGTGTGCCAACATCGCGACCTTGGGTAAGCACCTTGGTCCCTCCATGTGTAAAATGAGGAAACTACTAGTACATGTATAGTTTTGAGGATTAAAATGATAGAGCAAGGGAAGCAACCCTATTTCTTTCACACAGTAAATTTCAATCTATGTTATCATTATCATATTATCATTATTAAAGCACCAGCAAATCAAATTGTCAGAAATGGATGTATGTGCCAATAATATGTGTCATTGTTTTAATGACTTCTGCTACCGGTACATTTGTTTGATATCATGGCATATATCTGAAAAATAAAAACAAACTTGGGCTGATGGTAAACTTTTGTTGATTCCAAGTTCCCTTGCACTTGAAAACAGACTTTCCTGTATCTGTTAAAGATGTATTTCTTGCAAGCTCTTCTTCCACACATTTATTAATGCAGACAGACTTCCTCTGGTTTTTGGCCTGCGTGTATCTTCGTGTAAACAGAGCTACAGATGGTTATGACAAGTTCTTGTTTGTGCATATCGGAGGGCATGCTGTGTGGCAAATTGCACTCTTGTTTTTCTCAAGTAGATTCCACTGAATTTTCGGTTTCATTTTTCCCCATGATAGGGCATCATATGGCCCATAGTGAACAAATGTAAATCTAAAGTAGCATGGGCACAAAATAAGGTGCCAGTAAAATAACATTTCTATTGTATCAAGCTTTAATAAGGCTTGTAATTGGTTTTGGTTGCCAAACATATGGGTCAGTGAGAATAACGTTGAAAGTAGATTAGATGCAATTCAGGCGGCTATATTAAGAACTCAATGTGGTGAATTTTGCTGTTACCGCAGAAGGAGTAGAGATGGTATGTCACTGATGTCAATGTGTTCTCATTTGATCTAATACCTTAATGTGTATTGGGAGCCAAAACAGAAGGACTACTTTCAAGATTATCAATTCTACTGAATAAATTAGATGGTGGAGAAAACTTTATTCACAACTCTATGTTTATGATACTATAGTTACCAAATTAAATATACTAACAGTGAAACTGAAAACTCAGAAGTCTAAATTCTAGCATTAGGTCACTAGGCAGGAATTATTGAAAGGGTTTTGACTTTGGTTTTTGCTATCGAGAAAAGATTAAAAATTTCAGTGGCAAAAACTCCTTCCTTATATTGGCCCTTACTAGTAAGAGCCAAGTAAATTATGTCAAAAGGGATTTGAATTAGATCAGAGTCAGAAAACACTCTAATTGGGACACCTGCGTGGCTCAATTGGTTAAGTGGCTAACCTCGGCTCAGGTCATGATCTTGCAGTTCGTGGGTTCAAGCCCCGCATCAGGCTTTGTGCTGACAGCTCAGAACTGGAGCCTATTTCAGATTCTGTGTCTCTTTCTCTCTCTGCCCCTCTCCCACTCCTGCTCTGTCTCTCTATCTCTCAAAATTAAATAAATATTAAAAAATTAAAAAAAGAAATCACTGTGATCAATTTTATGGAATAATAGGATGAAGATTTTATTCCCAGGGGACCATGCAGACTGCATGTAAAGGGTAGCTGAATTGAAAGTAATCCCCTTCTATGGATTCTAGTTGATTATCTTAATGTGTTTTATTTTTTTTTTTTAATTTTTTTTTTCAACGTTTATTTATTTTTGGGACAGAGAGAGACAGAGCACGAACGGGGGAGGGGCAGAGAGAGAGGGAGACACAGAATCGGAAACAGGCTCCAGGCTCTGAGCCATCAGCCCAGAGCCTGACGCGGGGCTCGAACTCCCGGACCCTGAGATCGTGACCTGGCTGAAGTCGGACGCTTAACCGACTGCGCCACCCAGGCGCCCCTATCTTAATGTGTTTTAAATATAACTTCTAAATGAGACTCAGTAAACTCTTATATATATATATATATATATATATATATATATATATATATATATATCCTCAGAAAATTATTGATCAAATAGCTACTCACATTTCACAACAGCTCAGGGTACCAAACAACTATTATTTTCTCCCTTTTCTTTAAGGAATAGAGATTGAGAAAGCAAAGCTAAAGGAAGTTGACAGCAAAGATCAAAGTTAGATTTGAGAATTTCTAACGTTAATTCTATATTCAGCCCACTAATCTGCAATGCTATTCACTAGAGAAATTGAACAAAAATCTGTAATACATTTCACAAACTTATAAGTATAAACGATTATAACTTCCAAAAAACTTGAAAAAATTTTACAAATTTGTTTTGATTTTTTTTTTCTTCCACGCTAAGAGCTCCAGTCCTATCAAGTTTCAGGTTTATAACTAACTTCTCTTGAGTAATGTGAGTGCAAACAGATGCTAGAGGGATTTTTGTCAGAGTGAGAAAATTAACTTTTTTTTCATTGTCATGTAAGTACAATAAAAAGAAAACCTTCTAAATTGATTTTGGCCAAACTTCTCAAAATATTTACCTTTAGGCTTAGAAGAAAAGAAGAAAATTTTAACTCAAGGGATTTTTTGATGAAATTATAAGCTACTGAGATATATATCCAAGCCCTAAATCACTTACACCTTTAAATTCAGTGTTTACTAACACAAAGCTTGATATTTTTAAGTAGTATTTTTATTGATCTCAGAAATGACAAAAATGAAAAGAGAAAATAGCAAACTAGCAAAATCAAAAGCAAATTTGAGCTAACATGAAGTTTTTACAAAATAGTGTAATATAACTAGTTTTGAGAAAGGTCATAGGACTGAGGAAAAGTCTGAATTTTTAAGCGAAATACTATTTTATTCTACTAGAAATATATGCTAAAAAAGTAAATCATTAGTCAATTTTCATTCAGTAACTCAAAAATTTCTTAAATATTAGTCACTGATAGCAAAACATTGGAAAAGATACAGAAAAGCTCTAAATCATAGATCATTTACTCTGATACAAGCTTTGCTGAGCAGAGGATATTGGGAATATGGGTTAAAAATGGAACAACCATACTTTTAAAGATTAAATAACTATAAAGTATTGTATTCACAGATCCATGAACAATGAAATTGAAAAGGACTTCAAAGACACTCAGTTCGGTGTTTTTTAATACAGCGCTCTTGGCATTTTGTCTAGGTCATTATTATATTCCCTTTTTTATGGGTTAGGAAACTAAGGCTTTATAAAGCTACAAGAAATTGACAATGTGAAATTATTTGATGGGCAGAGCCACCTTTAACATAACAAATGTTTAGCACTCCTGGTGGTCTTATGAAATGCCCCAAATATCTCACCAGTCATGGAGAAAACTACAACAAACAATGAAACAAAAATATGACCTCCTTATGTCCAGATGTTCCTATGGAACAGACCACTCCCAAGTTGAAAATTATTAAAGCTGGTCCAAATTCCTCTTTTCACAGATAAGAAAACTGAAGGTCAGAAAACTGGACTTTTCTAAATGACTTAATCACCCCCCCCAAAAGGTTTGATTATGCTCTTTTATTTAGATACTACTATACTTAATGGTTTTTTCCAGAAAAAAAAATTATATACATGTATATATACATATATGTATATATACACACATGCACACATATATATACATTTTTCAAAATTCTCAGTTATCAGGATTAGGGTTAATTAGCCATCACTCTACTTTTTTTCTTTTTTCAAATTTACCAAAAAATAAGAAATGAATAATAAACAATAAATATTGACAAATGAATCAAAGAAGAGAATTCTTTAATATTTTTATCATTTCATTTTTTGTTTCATCATAATAAGTGTACTCTTTCATCCCCATCCCTTATTTCCCCCTTCCCTTCCACCTACCTCCCCTCTTGTAACCATCAGTTTGTTCTCTATAGTAAAGAGTCTATTTCTGGTTTCTCACTCTCCCTCTCTCTCTCTCTCTCTCTCTCTCTTTCCCTCTCTCTACCTCTCTTTTCCTTTGCTTATTTGTTTTGTTTCTTAAATTCCACATATGACTGAAATTATATGGTATTTATCTTTCTCTGACTGACCTATTTTGCTTAGCATTATACTTTCTAGCTCCACCCATGCTATTGCAAATGGCAAGATTTCATTCTTTTTATGGCTGAATAATATTCCATTCCATATATATCACACCTTCTTTTTCCATTCATCTATCAATAGACACTTGGGCTGCTTCCAAAGTTTGGCTATTGTAAATAGTGTTGCAGTAAACATATGAGTGCATCTATTGCTTTGAATTAGTGTTGTGTAATTTTTGGTAAATACCCAATAGTGCAATTCCTGAATCATAGGGTTGTTTTATTTTTAATTTTTTTGAGGAGCTTCCATACTGTTTTCCACAATGGCTGTACCAATATCTATTCCCACCAATAGTGCAAGAGGGCTCCTTTTTCTCCACATTCCTGTGAACACCTGTTGTTTCTTGTGTTTTTGATTTTAGACATTCTGATACATGTGAGGTGATATTTCATTGTAGTTTTGACTTGCATTTTCCTGGTGATAAGTGATATTAAGCATCTTTTTATGTATATGTTGCCCATCTGGATGTCTTCTTTGAAGAAACATCTCTTTATGTCTTCTATCCATTTTTAAATTGGATTATTTGTTGTTTGGGTAGAGTTGCACTAGTTTTTTTATGTATTTTAGATACTAACCCTTATCAGATATATCATTTGCAAATATCTTTTCCCATTCTGTAGGTTGCCTTTTAATTTTGTTGATTGTTTCCTTCACTGGGTAGAAACTTTTTATTTTGATGTATTCCTAATAGTTTATTTTTGTTTTTTTCCCCATTCCTCAGAGACATATCTAGATGAATGTTGCAACAGTGGATATTAGATTACTTCCTGTGTTTTCTTCAATGATTTTTTTTGGTTTCAGGTCTCACCTTTAGGTCTTTAATTCATTTTGAGGTTTGTTTTTTTTTTTTTTTCCTATATGGTAAAAGAAAGTGATAACAGCTTCATTCTTTTGCATGTGACTGACCAGTTTTCTGAACACTGTTTGTTGAAGAGACTGTCTTTTCCCCATTGTACATTCATTCATTTTTTGTGGGATTACTCGGCCATATAATTGTGGGTTTATTTCTGGGTTTTCTATTCTATTCCATTGATCTATGTGTCTATTTTTACGACAGTACCATACTGTTCTAATCACTACTGCTTTGTAGTATAACTTGAAGTCTGGAATTGTGATAACTCCAGTTTTGTTTTTCTTCTTCAAGATTGCTTTGATTATTTGAGATCTTTTGTGTTTCCATATAAATTTTCGGATTGTTTTTTCTAGTTCTGTGAAAATTTCTTTTGGTATTTTGATAGGGATTGCATTAAATCTGGAGATTGTTTTGGGTAGAATAGACAATTGTAAGATTATTTCTTTCATAAAATAAAAGGATGTAAACTATAACACTATATACCTAAAATGGGGGGGAGGTGGTAGAGAAGAGGAGAAAAGAATGAGTTTAAACTTAAGTGACCATCAGCTTAATACAGACCGCTATATGCAGAAGATGTTATATACAAACCTAATGAGAACCACAAATCAAAAACCAGTAATAGACATGCAAAGAATAAAGAGAAAGGAATCCAGGGGTGCCTGGGTGGCTCAGTCGGTTGAGCATCTGACTTCAGTTCAGGTCATGATCTCATGGTACATGGATTTGAACCCCACATCAGGCTTTGCACTAACAGGGCAGAGCCTACTTCGGATTCTGTCTCTCTCTCTCTTTCTGCCCCTCCCAGTGTGCTGTCTTAAAAATAAATAAACGTTAAAAAAAAGAGAGAGGAGAGAGAGAGAAAGGAATCCAAGTATATTACTAAAGAACACCAAAAAACCATGAAAGAGAGCAAGAGAGGAAAGGATCAGAGAAAAATCTAGAGAAACAACCACAAAACAAGTAACAAAATGGCAATAAATACATATCTATCATGAATGTAAATGGACAAAATGCTCTAATCAAAAGACATAGAGGGACAAAGTAGATAAGAAGACAAAACCCATCTGTATTCAGCCTCCAAAGATTTATTTCAGACTGGAGGACACCTTCAGGGGATGGAGAAACATTTATCATTCAAATCGATGCCAAAAGAAAACCAGAGTAGCAAGCAGTACTTAAATTGGACGAAAATAGCCTTTAGAAGGAAGACTGTAAACAGAGACAAAGAAGGGAATTACATAATCATAAAAGGAGCAATCCAGCAAGAAGAGGTAACAATTGTAAATATTTATGCACCCAACATGAAGTAACCCAAATACATAAAACACAGAATTCTTTAAATTTATTATTATTATTTTTTACTATTATTAACATAAGATTCTGTGTCTTAACCACAATATAGAAGAATTTAAATTGTATATTTGAATATACGTTTTTTAAGGTTTAAAAACATCATGCAATTATTAGGTGTGTTAAAAAGTAGGGAATGACTTAACTACTTACTAAAACTAATTGGCATGTTTTTGAATTATCAGTAGGTTTCAGATCTACTGTGAAAATATAGGAACTAGCACTGAATTAGAAACAACCTAGAAAAATCTAGTATTGGTTTATACACAAAATTCAGAGTATTTTATTTTTTCTTCTTTGAGAAGAAAGAGAGAACACTTGACCCTGACAGACAGACTCAAACCCACTGAATATTTAAGACCTAGACTTTAGTATCAGGGCCAAAGATTACAATTTGAAAATTTTTATTTGGAGTCTTAGCACAGTATCATTATTCTTTTTGCTTGTTTCTCCAATTTGGTTATTTCAGGGATTATACTATAAATGTTCTCCTTTTTCTGGAGATCCAATTCCCCTCTACTGTCCTCTTCATTCCTCCTCCATACAGACTTACAGAAAGATACCCTACATTCCATAGAACTAATAGGTAGGGCCCTTCCTTTTAAGAGAACTCCCTTACCATGTCATCTGCCTGTCTCATAGATTTCTAAATATTGCACGTTTCTCTATCTCCTTGGATCTAAGCAATTGTCAAGAAATATGCCTTACTTCATGGTAAGTCATTCAGTTTCTTCCTTGGATGACTGTCTGTTATTTGTTTCCATAATATTCAGATACTGCTTACTGCAGCATTCTGCTCACTATCCCTGACTGTCTCCTAGCACCAATAGCTGAATCTACTTTTTCTAGTAGCAACTCCATCTCTTTAAGCCTACTATCATGCCATTGTGACAAGCTTGCCTCTCTCAGTGTGGTCTCTGAGTTTATTCTACTTAGAGTTTATTGACCTTCTTGGATATAGAAGTTAATATTTTTAATCAGTTTTAGGAAGTTTATATACTTTGCTTGTACAGTTATTAGATCTGCCTCTTTTTCTTCTAGTTATGGCACTCATATTATGCATGCATTGGTATGCTAAATGGTATTCCACAGGACTCTGAAGCTCTGTTCAATCTTTGCATTCTTCCTATTGGATTCTTCCTATCGCTCAGACTGAAAAATCGAAATTAATATACCTTCAGGTTCATAGGTTCTTTCTTGTACCTGCTAAATTCTACTGTTGAAAACTTCTAGTGAATCTTCCATTTCATTTATCATACTTTTCAGCTATAGAATTTCTATTTAGTTCTCTTTTTTTTCTTTTATTATTTTCTACTTAGTTATTGATTTTTTAAAATTTGATGAGCCATCATTCTGATACTTCCCTAGAATTCTTTAACATGGTTTTCTTTAGTTATTTGAAAACACTAAAATAGCAGATTTACATATTGATATTTGCATCGTAAGTGCAATAATATCTTTGGTTGCTCAGGGATTGTTTTCATAGGCTCCTCTTTTTCGGGCATATGCATATACTGTGTGTGTTTATACTCTCCTGTTTCTGGGACTCATGCTTTGTTGTTGTTGTTGTTGTTGAAAACTGTACATTCTTAATAATATAATGTGCCAACTCTGGAAATCAGGATCCCCCCCTTGTTACCCAGGGATTGTTCTTATTGCTGTTTGTTTTTCACTAACTAACTAACTAACTAACTAACTTACGTAAGGTCTGTATTCTTTGCAAATAGCAGCCGCTGAATTCTGTGCATAGTTACCTTAGTGATCAGCTAAAGAGTGGGTACATATTTCTTCAATTCCTTAAGCCAGTAAGTCTTCTATCTTCATTTTAAGAACTCTATATGTCTGTTGGAGCATGCATTCAATGCTCTGGCAGTTAGTTTACAGCTCTATTTACAAATCATTTCATACTTTTGTGGATCCTCAAGATCAGCTAGAAATTAGAAAGGAATGCCTTCTTATGTGTTTCCTCAGCAACTCTGAACATGTAGGTAAACTGATAGATCCCAGGA
Organism: Leopardus geoffroyi; assembly: GCF_018350155.1. Classification (NCBI taxonomy): domain Eukaryota; kingdom Metazoa; phylum Chordata; class Mammalia; order Carnivora; family Felidae; genus Leopardus; species Leopardus geoffroyi. The sequence continues at coordinate 98,291,046 of NC_059341.1, read as the reverse complement.
ATATGCTAGAGAATTTCTAACTGCACTACCCCCCCCCCCAGTGAAATCTCATTCCAGGATATTATTTTTGAAGTCTTTTTTTTTTTTTTTTTTACCAGATTCTTATTTGCCCCAACTGGTATTACTGTCACAGTCAACTGCAGTTTTATACATTTGTTGCTGATTAATTTAGCAAATATCTGGGTTAAAATTTTATTTTTCACTGTGTACTCTCTGGGTCAGGTCAATTGATGGTTTGCCCTGTGAATGGGGATTTTCCAGGGAAATTCCAGGGAGGTTAAATAGTGACAATTCTCTGGGGATTAGAAACCTGTGGAGCTTCAAACCCATTCTGTGACCTCCAGAGGCTATTAGAATACTGGTTTTTATAGTTCAATGATTACCAGGGTGATAAGAATAGGGAGGTTACACTGTGAAAAGTTTATTATTACAAAGAAACAGATGTTATTCTTGAATACATATTCCTTAAAATTTTACAAGCCTTTGATTAATTTTTAGCATTAGGAAAAAGTTTAGATTGACAATTTTTTGCCAGTGTTCTTTTTTGTTTTTATACGGGAGCATATTTTTGGAAATTATTATTCCACCATTTCAGAAGTTCTTCTCCTTGATAGATTTTGAAATACAAATCCACTGAATTTTTCTTTAAGAAACAAATGTGCATATATAACTTTTTAAATTAAACACTAGTTGTCTTACAAGAGATACATGTGAAATATAATTAAATAAAAAGTTTAAAACAAAAACAAATACATAGACTGATTAATTTAAAATTTTACAAAATGACCTAACAATACTGTTCATATCAAATAAATTAAATTGGTAGAGCTCAAACAATGTATATAACAAAGGAAATAATCGTAGTGTAATATAATTTTAACCATAAATATAACTACAAAATAATGGCAAAAATTTTATGAAAACAAAAATACTTTTAGAAAATTAACAGATGGAGATAACCATAGGAGAGGGGCACCTAGGTGTCTCAGTCTGTTAAGCATCCGACTTCGGCTCAGGTCATGATCTTGCAGTTCGTGAATTCAAGCCCCACATTGGGCTCTCTGCTGACAGCTTTGAGCCCGGATGGAAACTGCTTCAGATTCTGTGTCTCCCTCTCTCTCTACCCCTTGCCCACTACTCTCTCTCTCTCTCTCTCTCTCTCTCTCTCTCTCAAAAATAAATAAAAATTTTAAAAAAATTAAAAAAAAGAAATAACCATAGGAGAGACAAAAATACACTTCCATGTGTAAACAAATAGACAAACATTAAAAGGTTTTTAAATCTTGACTTTTACCTCCACCCTCCAAAAGTTGAATCTTAGACCAAGAGAATTGATGAGTAAATTAAAAAAAAAATTTTTTTTAACATTTATTTATTGAGAGACAGAGATACAGAGCATGAGCAGGAGAGGGGCCAAGAGACAGGAGACACAGAATCCAAAGCAGGCTCTAGGCTCTGAGCTGTCAGCACAGAGCCCAATGGGGGGACTCAAACCCACAAACGGTGAGATCATGTCCTGAGCTGAAGTCGAACGCTTAACCCATGGAGCCTCCCAGGTGCCCCATGATGAGTAAATTTTTTAAAAATTTTCACAAATAAAATCAATGCTATATAAAATATTAAAAGCACATACAAATTTGGAAAAAAGATGTAATTTTATGTAATACAAATGGCTGTTCCTTATCTAAAACCTTATAAAAATTGACCACAAGAAAGAATACTTATAAACATAGGCATAAAGAACTGAAATAGAATACAAAGATATAGAATAAAATAATAAAACTAAAAGTGATCATCATACAAAGTTTATTATGGGATGTATTAATATGCACATCTCAACAATAAATAATATATATATTTTTAAAACCCACAAACTCCTTAATATATGCAGAAAAAACTTTTGAAAACCCACGTGTACCTGATTAGTTATTTAAAATTGGGAATATATGTACACCTGAAACTAATATTACACTGCATGTTAACTAACTAGAAATTAAATAAAAACAAAAATAAATAAATATACTGCTATTTACTTAACAAAAATATATGTCTATTTCCTTTGACATTGTAATTTCAATTCTCACAAGTAATCCTGGTAGGGGAACCTGGGTGGCTTGGTCGGTTAAGGGTCTGACTTCAGCTCAGGTCATGATCTCACAGTTTGTGAGTTCCAGTCCCCTGAGCTGTCAACACAGAGCCAGGAGCCTGCTTCTCCTTCTGTGTCTCCTTCTCCCTCTGCCCCTCCCCGGCTTGTGCTCTGTCTCTCTCTGTCTCTCAAAAATAAATAAATGCAAAAAAAAAAAAAGTTTTTTTAAGTAATGCTGGTATATCTAAAATTAGGAAATATTTAAGTAGATTATAATATCTTCATATGATGGCATGCAGTCAGATAACAATTATGTTTCATTTAGGTATATTCATACACATGTTTACATAGAAAAGAAAATGCTAAGTATGGCTTTAAAAAAGGATATAAAATTCTATTGTTGGTATGATTTTAATTTTGGAAGAAAATAGGGCTAGGAAAACAAAGACCTTCTAAGCATAAATTATAATTAGATGATTGAATTATAGGCTATTTACTATTTTCAGATATTATTTGCATTTTCCAAAAAAAAAGTTATTGACTTTACTTTGATTAGAAAATAAAATTATGGGGTGCCTGGGTGGCTCAGTTGGTTAAGCGTCCCACTTTGGCTCAGGTCATATCTTGTAGTTTGTGGGTTCAAGCCTGACATCAGGCTCTGTGCTGACAGATTCTGCTTGGGATTCTGTGTCTCCCTCTCTTTCTGCTCCTCCCATTTGTGCTATCTCTCTGTCCTTCTCAAAATAAACATTAAAAAATCTAAAAAAATAAATAAATTGTTAAAAGACTGGGTAACAACAAAATATGTCGAGTATCTTAGATTCAGCTGTCTCAAGACTTATTTTTACCTAAATAGTAAGTAATTTCTTTATCTTGACATGTTTTAGATATAAAATTAGAGGAGCATATTTACCAGCATTTTCTCTTGGTCTTTTTTTCCTTTAATATGTGCAAAACTTTTTAAAGTACAAGATAAGAATTATCTTTTGAACATAAGCGAAATCTTGATGGTTTTTCTACCATTAAAGTATTTACTTTCAGAATATCCCTATTTTCATTTACAGACTTTGGTTCACCTTACAAGCAGACGTGTCTCATAGAGCAGCTGGGCACAGATGCCTTTTGCATCTGGTCTCTGGAAAAGTAATCCGCAGAGCCCAGATTTCTAAAACTGATTGCATATGTATTAGAGTTTTAAAACCAGAAGAGTTCTCATAGAAAAAAACATTTTTAAAAATTCTGCGTGGGAATTCCAAAGGTATTTAATCATGGCCTTTCTCCAGAGGATCACTTAAGCCATCATAAAATGTTATCTGATATGTCATAACTCTTACTGTCAAGGAACCAATCTTCCTCTTGAACTTAAATCCTTCATATAGTAGTTAGAATGGCTTCTTAGTGTTTTATCCCCCATGGTTTTATCCACTATGTAAGCACCTTTTACATGCAGAATTTTGGCAAGAGTTATCCCACTAAAATAGAGGAAAGTCATGGAAATACTTTGCTTTTGTTTTACCAACGAATACCGTGGTTATGTGGTAAAATTATCTTCTACTCCAAAGAAATAACATTGAAAAGAGAAGTGACTGAGAGAAGATCCAATCTCGATGTGAAAGCGTGTATATTTAGAATTACTTTAAACATGTACATAATTATAAAGGTGGGTTTTTGTAGATAATGATATAATGACTTTAGATTGGATATTATCACTTAATTCTCAGCAATATAATTTCTTATGAAAGAGAAAAGAATGTATAAGTTTAAGTTAAGCAAGAGTTTTTTGAAAGTCAACTTTGGTTCAAGAAAAAAAAAATCTTAATCCTGGATTCAAAGGAGTGTTTAGTAGTGTCAAGGAAGATTGCAGAGTAGAAAGCTCAAAGAATTGGTCCCTCCACCAAAACTAAGTTGTGTTGTAAAGAACAATTAGAATCGACTATTTCATAACTCTGGAGTCTAGTCAAATACCTGTGGCTTGATGAAGAGGCTCAATAGTTTTTGGTATTTCTTGTAGCAGCTCCTATACCCCACGACCTGTCTTTGTAGAAGGCAGCTATAGGGATGGAAGCCTGTGTTCTCAGTGCAGCTTACTGGTGCCAAAATAAAAAATAAAGATCTTATCCCTCAAAATTCAAGTTTGTATGTTTCAGTTTGCCTGGCAGGTCACAGAGACCAGCACAAATGTTGGCCCTTGTCTCAACACCAACAAACAAAAGTGGCTTCCTGAGGGACATCTGTGAAAGGACTTGAAAGAGACAGAATTTCCACCACCACCCCTGCCCATTTTCTTGTTGGATGCAAGCAATCACTGGCTGACCACAGAGATAATGAATGGAACAGAGATTTCAGGAACCACTAGTGACAAGAATATAGTCTTTGTAAAGACAGTTTAGAAAAGTTGCTAAACAAATGGATGACTGCAACTCTCAACGAGAAACAACAATCCACTGGAGTGGGGGGATTTGCTTCATAGAGTTACCACATACAAATATTCAAAATATACAGTTATCAACAACAAAATACGTAAAGTGTGCATATGAACAGGACAATATGCCTCATTCATGAAAAAAAAGAAAGACAAGAAAAAAGAAAAACACCAAAAGAAGGAAATAGAAACAATTCTTGGGGGGCAGGGGGGAAACAAGTAGATTTTAGAATTTTACTAGACAAGATTTTTTTTAAGGATTTTTTTTTAAGTTTAGTTGTTTATTTTGGAAGACACAGAGAGAGTGTGAGCAGGGGAAGGGCAGAGAGCCCAATGCAGGGCTCAAACAAAACTGTGAGATCATGACCTTAGCCAAAATCAAGGTCAGATACTTAACCAACTGAGCCACCCAGGCGCCCCACTAGAAAACACTTTAAACTGACTATTTTAAATATGTTCAAAGGTTTGAATAAAAATAAGTACAAAAAACTAAAGGCAACCGGGAGAATGATGCATATACAGGTAATGAATATCAATATATAAAATTTAGAAAAAAGAATGGTATAGAAATTCTGGAATTGAAAAGTAAAATAACCTAATAGAAAATTTACTAGAAGGGTCAACAGCAGATTTGAACAAACAGAAGAATCAGTTTAATTGAAGATAGAACAATTGATATTACCCATTCTGGGGAGCAGGAAAAAGAAATTTTAAATGAACAAATTCTAAGGAATCTATCGGAGGCCACCACGTATGCCAACATGTGCATTATGGGAATTCCTGAAGGAAACAAGAATGAGAAAGAAGCAGAAATATTATTTGAAGAAATAATGGCCAGAAACTTTCCAAATTTAATGAAATAAATAAACATACACATTCAAGAAATTCAACAAATTAAAGCAAGTTAAATTCAAAGAGATCCAAACTGAGATGTCTTATAATCAAACTGTGGAAAACAACAGACAAAGAGAAAATCTTGAAAGCCCTAAAAGAAAAACAATGTATAATGTACAAGAAATGTTCAGTAAAATTAGAAGCTGATTTCTCATTGGAAACCAGGTTGACCAGAAGGCAGTAGGATAATACATTTAAAATGACGAAACAAACACTTGTCAAACAAAATGAATTCTGTATCCAGCAAAGCTGTCCTTTAGAAATGAAGAAGTTAAGGCGTCCCCAGATGAAGAAAAGCTAAGGGGGTTCAACTATAGTAGGTTAACCCTACAATAAATGATAAACAGAGTACTTCAAGACACTAGATAGTAACTTGAAGCCATTCAAAAATATATAGGCCTCTAGTAAAGGTAACCACACAGGCACATTAAGAAGTTGAGTCTTTGGAAGGTGCTTAAATCCTGAGGGTGGAGCTCTTAGGAATGGGATTAGTGTTCTTATAAAAAAGACTTGGCAATCAAAAAAAATGAAATCTTGCCATTTGCAACTACATGGACGGAACTGGAGGGTATTATGCTAAGTGAAATTAGTCAGAGAAAGACAAATATCATATGACTTCACTCATATGAGGACTTTAAGAGATAAAACAGATGAACATAAGGGAAGGGAAGCAAAAATAATATAAAAATAGGGAGGGGTACAAAACATAAGAGACTCTTAAATATGGAAAACAAACAGAAGGTTACTGGAAGGATTGTGGGAGGGGGATGGGTTAAATGGATAAGGGGCATCAAGGAATCTACCCCTAAAATCATTGTTGCACTATATGCTAACTAATTTGGATGTAAATTAAAAAAAATTTTTTAAAAAAGATCCCATACAGCTCCCTAGTTTCTTCCAACATGTGAGGATATAGTAAGAAGTCAGCAGTCTGAATCAGAAGGACCTTTATCAGAATCCAAACATTTTGTCACTTTGATCTGCAACTTCCATCTTCAAGAACCATGAGTAATAATTTCTGTTAATAATATGGTATTTTGATATATCTCCTTAAAAGACTAAGACATAATACATAAAGATATAATTTGTAATAATGAACATAAAGAAATGGGGAGGGTGGTGTTAATGCAGGCTATTGAAGCTAAATTAAAACTGATTCAAATTAGATTAGAATAAATTTAGCATATTAACTTAATCTTCATGGTAACCACTGAAAATATAACTAAAAATTACAGAGAAGGAAATCAAAATATTATACTAGAAACAATAAAAAACAAAAGTAGAAAGGATTGGAGGAATTCAGAAACATATAGAAAACAAACAGCAAAACACCAGAAGTAATTTCACATTATAAGTAAACACTTTAAATGTAAATGAATTAACTCTCCAATTAAAGACAGATTGACAAAGTGGATTAAAAAAAATTAACCCAACTATAGATTTGTTCCAAGGGATTCACTTTAGACCCAAAACCCAAATAGGTTGAAAGTGTCTGGATATAAAAAGAGAGTCCATGCAAATAGTAAACAAAAGATTGCTGAGGTAGCTATACTAATATCTGAGGAAATCTATTTTAAGTAAAAAATTATTACAAGATTCAAAGAAAGATATTATACATCAATAATAGGTACGTTTATAAAGAAGATACAACAATTATAAACATATAAAAGCAAACAACAGAGCACCAAAATGTATAAAGCAAACATTAGTAGAATTGAAGGGAAAAGTAGAAAGTTCTAAAATAATGGTTGAATACACCTTAAACTTACACAATTGACATATAATAATATGTCCACAATTGACTTATAATAATACATCAATTATAACTCAACAGGTGGAGTCTTTGTTACTGTATTAGAAATAATAAATAGAACAACTAGGCAGATGGTCAATAAGGAAGTAGAATATTAGAACAATACTATAAAACAATTGAGCCTAACAGACATATAAATAATACTTCATGTAACAACAGCAGAAAACTTGCTCTTAAGTGCACATGGGACATTCTCCAGGATAGACCATATTTAGGCCACAAAAGAAACGCTATAAATTTAGCAAAATTGGAATCATATAAAATATATTCTTTGCTTATGATGGAATGACACTAGAAATTAACAAAAGAAGAACTTAAAAACTCATAAATTATGGAAATTAAACAATGCACTTAAAATGTTTTAAAATATGTATTTATTTTTGAGAGAGCATGAGTGGGGAGAGGCAGAGAGAGTGGGAGACACAGAATCCAAAGCAGGGTCCGGACTCTGAGTTGTCAGCACAGAGCCTGATGTGGGGCTTGAACTCATGAACTGCAAGATCATAACTTGAGCGGAAGTTGGATGCTTAAGCAACTGAGCCACTCAGGCGCCCAAGCAATGTACTTTTAAATAACCAATGGGGAAAGAAATAAATCACAAGGGAAATTAGAAAATACTTTGAATTTAATCAAAATGAAAAGAGAATATACTAAAACTTATGGGATTCAGCAAAAGCAGTATTCAGAGAGAAATGTATATCAGTAAATGCCTATGTTAAAAAATAAAATATCCCAGATCATGTATCTAACATTACATATAAAGGAACAAGACAAAGAAAAGCTAATCCCACAGATAGCAGATGGAAGAAAATAATAAGTATTAGAACAGAGATAAATGAAGTAGAGGAAAGAAAAATAGAGAAATTTATCAAAACCAAAATTCAGTTCTTTAAAATATTAACAAAATTGACAGAATTTTAGATAGACTAAGAAAAATAGGCAAGAGGCAAATATCTAAAATCAGAAATGAAAGTGGAGGTATTACTATTGATCTCACAAAAATTAAAATGCTTATAATACTAAAAAGAATTGTATGCCAACAAATTAAATAAACTAGATGAAATGAACAAATAAAAACACTTATTGAAACTGAGTCAAGAAAAAATAAAATATTCAAGAAAAAAAAATGTCCAAAGATCTGTAACAAGAGACTAAATCGGTAATCAAAAAACTTTTAGCAAAGAAAAGCCCTGGACCGGATGTCTTCACTGGTGAATTTTATAACGTTTAAAGAAGAATTAGCATCATTTGTATTCAAACTCCTCCCAAAAGATAGAAGAGAAAAAATAATACCTCTTTTAGGACGCCACCAGTATCCTGAAAGCAAAGCCAGAAAAAGATACTGCAAGAAAACTATAGACCAATACGTTTTAATAATATAGACATTAAAATCCTCAACAAAATATTTGCAAACTGGATGCCACTCCACACTACCATGACCAAGTGGTTTTTATCCCAGGAATGTAAGGATGGTTCAACATAAGGAAAATCAATGTGATACACATTAATACAATAAAGAAAAATAAAATAACCATCCTTATAGATGCAGATAAGCAATGACAAAATTTAATACTCTTTACGATTAAAACAGTCAGCAAACTAGGAATGGAAGAGAACTTCCTTAACATGGTAAAGGGCATTTTCAAAAACCTACAGCTAACATCATACTTGATGAAAGATTAAAAGCTTTTACTCTAAGATCAAGAACAAGAAAAGGATTTCCACTTTTGTCACTGATATTCAATACTATACTGGAAGTTCTATCCAGAACAATTAGACAAGAAAAAGAAATAAAAGGCATTCAATTTGTAAGGGAAGAAGGACAACTATGTCTATTTTCAGATAACAAGATTTTATATAAAGAAATTCCAGAAAAGTCCACAAAATACTAGCACTAATAAACAAATTCAGCAAAGTTGTAGAGTAAAAGAACACACAAAAATCAGTTGTTTTTCTACACAATAACAAAGAAGAATTAAAGTAAGTTAAGATTTACTCAAGTTTCATTTATAATAGCATTAGAAAGGATAAAATATCTATAAATAAATTTAACCAAATGTGGGAATAAAATATTGCTGAACAAAATTAAAGAAGATGTAGTTAAATGGAAATATTCCCCATGGATTAGAAGGCCTAATTTTGTTAAGATGACCAAATCTCAAACCATTCTACAGATTCAATGTAATTTCTATCAAAATTTCAACGTCCTTTTTCTTCCAGATACAGAAAAGCCAATCCCTAAATTCATATTGGAATTGCAAAGGGCCCTTAACAGCTAAAACAATATGGCAAATGAAGAACAAAATTAAAGGACTCATATTAAGTTTAAAAGCTTACTATAATGCTATAGTATCAAAACAATGTGATATTTAGGCCAATGGAATATATTTGGAAGTATAGAAATAAATCCAAACACCTATGGCTAATTGATTTTCAGCAAGGATGTCAAGAGCACTGAATGGAAAAGAATAGTCTCTTCAAGTAGTGTTGCTGGGACAACTGGATACCCATATTCTGAAGAAATGAGTCTGGATCTGTACCTCACTCCATAATAAAAATAACTGAATATGAATCAACAACTCAAATAGAAGAGCTAAAACTACATTATTAGAAGGAAACATAAGGGTAAATCTTTATAACCTCAGATTTTGCAATGGATTCTTATATTTGACACCAGAAGTACAAACACCAAAATAAAAACAGATAAACTGGATTTCCCAAATATTAAAATCCTTAGTGCATCTAGCGACATTATCAAGAAAATGAATATTCAACTTACAAATGGAAAAAATCTTTGCAAATACTATATGATAAAGTTTTAATATCTAGATTATATAAAGAACTCTTACAACAAAAATAAACAACCCAATTAAAAAATGGGCAATAAAGTTGAATAAATTTATCTCCAGAGATGATCTACACATGGCTAATAAGCATATTAAAAGATATTCAACCTCACTGAGCGTTAAGGAAATGTAAATCAAAGCCGTATGAGATATAACTCCATCCCCTTTAGAATGACTATAATCAAAACGGCCAGAAAATAACAAGTGTTAACAATGATGTAGAGAAAAAGGAATTCTCCTACATTACTAGTAAGAATGTTAACTCATATAGCCATTGTGGAAAACCATTGGTCTATTCCTCAAAAAGTTAAACCTAGAACTACCATGAGACCCAGCCATTCTGCAACTAGATAAATGAAAATATATGTCCACACAAACTTGTACAAGAGTTTCATTATTCATAACAGCCAAAAGGTGGAAACACACACATGTTCATTGGAAGATGAACATATATATATGAATATTATTGAGCCATAAAAAAGAAATGTGCTAATACATGCCACAAAACTTCTATGACTTTGAACACATTGTGCTAAGTGAAAGAAGTCAGACATAAAAGATTACATGATTCCTTTTATATGAAATATCCTGAATAAGTAAGTCTATAGAGATAGAAAGATTATTGGTTGTCAGGGAATGGAAGAATAAGGAAATGGTTAGTAATTAAAGTGTACAGGGTGGTCTGGGGCTATGCAAAGTTTTAAAACCAGAGAGAGGTGGTGGTTGCACAACATCGTGAATGGACTAAATGCCACTGAATTATACACTTTAAAATAGTTAATTGTAATGTGAATTTCATCTCAATACAAAATACATTTTATCTTATGTTATATGTTTGTATAGTCGATATTTGTAACGATTATACCGTGTCACTACTCACTCAATGTTTCTTTATTTTACATGGAGTGGGAGATGGGTAGTGAGATGGTGGGTAAAAATTACCTGGAATTTGACACCATTACAAAAAAAAGTCTCTAATGTAAAACATCATACCCCTACCAAATTAGAGGAGAGAAACAGAGTACTTCTTTAGAACGTTTAGCCTAAGGCAAGACATAAATGAATTCACTTAGTATATAAGCTATTTTCTTGTTCTTTTGCTTTATTTGGTTGGCTCTTGGAGATCGAAGGCAGATCACAAAGCTCATTCACCAGTTTGAAGTAATAATCAGAGAACCAGGAGATATGAGAAATATCTTTTGGATTCAGTCCTTAAATGCTTCCCGCCCTTTGTCTTTTCACACCGGGGTCGTTATCTAATCTTTGCCTCCAAGTTAGTAAAGATGAGGAGTGCAGTGAATGGAAGGGAAAAGGGCAGAAATGTCTCACTTGTAGTTCTCAGAGGTACATTTTAGCCAACAAAGCTATTTGTTTTTGTTCGGTGTTGTATTATGATATTTCCTATTGATGTAAGACTCCAAAGATACAGATCTGGCTCCAACTCTTGTGTTCCTATGTTTTATAACTAATTAAACAAAAACCAGAAATTAAAAGGCATCCTGCACATATGCTAGAGATATAAATGGTGTGGTTTTCGGAAGCAGAACATTACGGCATTTGTTCTAGTAATATTAGAGCAGTCAGTGTCTTTGAAGATTATTCTCCTAGCATACTTTCCTACTGTCTCAATCCTATTAGGCTTTCAGAATGCACTTTTGAATTCTTCAATTTCGTGATGGGTTGGAACTTAAGTATTTCTACCTAAAAAAAAAAAAAGAAAAAAAAAAGTGACCCAAACATCAGCGTGTCTCTTCCCAGCTAGCTCTACCTCATTGGAAGTATTTTGGAAATTATTTGAAGAGTTTTACCGATACTTAAAATGATGGTACTTTGCCCCCCATTGGTACTTTGTGCATCACACAGAGATGCCAGACCACTTGTTACTTGTGGGACACCCCCCACATTTAAGAATTTCCCCTCTTTCTGTGTGACTTATGAGTGAATCAAAGAAGACTCATGTTTGTGGAAAAGTATATCTGTATCTATTTGAGCTTAGAACCTAACCTGCACAACACAAACGAACACAAATTATTTTTGCATGGTGTAATTTATACTAAGATTCTGGGAGCGAAATTGCAGTGCAATTTGTGGAAAAGTATACTTTCCTTTGTATGGAAATTTACCCAAAGTTATTTTCAATTGTCATTGAAATAACATCATGTGATATCTGAGCCACAACAAAAATAACCTGTGTTTATCTGATTTGTAAATTTGACAGTTCATGGCGACTCTACACACAGATGCCAGCTACTAATTATTTCAGTACGTCTTCTAGTGGAATTAGGCTCCAGCATACACAGATTATAAATGTACACACAGATTTAAATATATTTTATTACATGTTACTCTCCTTTTTTCTTTTATAATTCAAGAAGAATATTACTGATATATTGAATTAATTTTGAAATTATGAAGATAGGTAGGTTATATAATGATTGAATTAATCTTCAGATAATAAAAGGACATTACAAATCATCTGTTAAGGAAAGGAAATATTGGGTTTGTTATGGCTGACAATCACTGACAACTGTATTTGAATGTTAGTATCTTTAACATTTTCCAAGCATAATTCATCATTCTCCAGTCCTTCCCTCACTATAAGCTGTAGGTATATTGACTTTTAGTTCCTCCATAGGCTAAAGTTTTCCTGCGTGTGACTAATCCTTCAGTTTACAATTGGCCCTGCCTGCCTAACTCCTCCATTCCTTGCCTAAGTCTTAGCTTTCTTTTATGCCCCAACTAAAAAGCCAGTTTCTTACAGAAACCTTCTTTTATCATTAATTAAAGGCTATATATTTTATCCTAGAATTTATAATATTTTACAGTTACACATTTGTTTGAAAATTTGCTTAATGCCTGCATTCTCCTTAAGCTGTAAGATCCATGACCGTAGTTAAACTGTAAGGACCATAGTTCTTTTTTTGTTTGTTTGTTTGTTTGTTTGTTTTGTGTGTGTGTGTGTGTGTGTGTTTTATTATAATTTCTGTATATCCAACAGTTTTTAAAGTGTATAGTATTTAGTGGGGGTTAACCAAATAATAATTAAATTAATTATTTTAGAATGAAAACAATGTAAATTTCAAAAGATGCTATAAAATCAAATAATCAGTTACAGGTTATTTATTTATCAAATAGTTTTTGCATACCTACTATGTGATAATGAATGTTCTAAGTACTGAGAATATAATAGTGAATAGACTTAAAAACTTCTGCCCTCATTCAGTTTACATTCCAGAGGGAAATGTATGCCTTAGGAATACGTTATATACCTAAGGAAAAAATATATATATATAAAATATATATTCATTTTATATGAAATACATTTTATACTTTAGGAATACATACATTTTTTCACATTTATATATAAAATGCTGTACACTATGTTAGATAGTAATTAGTGCTAACAATAAAATCAGATTACGGAAGAGAGGAAATGTTAGGAATAGTGAGAATAGTGAGATTTTATTTTTTTTTTATTTTTAAATTTTTTCTAGTTTATTTATTTATTTTGGGGGCAGAGAGAAAGAGAGAGAGAGAGAGCACAAGTGAGGAAGGGGCAGCGAGAGACAGAGGGAGACACACAATCCAAAACAGGCTCCAGGCTCTAGCTGTCAGCACAGAGCCCAACACGGGACTTGAACTCAAGGAGCCGCAAGATCATGACATGAACCAAAGTCAAAGCTCAACTGACTGAGCCACCAACGTGCCCCAGAAATAGTGAGATTTTAGAGCAAGCAACTAAGGAAGGCATCTTTAAGAAGTAGTACTTCGGGAGAGATCAGAGAAAAGAGAAATGAAAGATATGAATTGATCCTCAATGGAGGATTTGAGGTAAACAGCAAATTAGTAATGGATAACAACAGGGGTGCCTGGATCCCTCAGGAGGTTGAATGTCTGACTCTTGACTCCAGCTGAAGTCATGATCTCATGGTCATGAGATAGAGAGAGCCCCCTGTGGGCTCTGAGCTGAGATAGAGCTCAAGTTTTTCTCTTAAGATTTTCTGCTTAAGTTTTTCTCTCTCTCCCTTTGCCCCTCCCCCGCTTGTGCCCACAAACATGTGCATTCTCTCCCTCCCTCAAAGAAAGAAAGAAAGAAAGAAAGAAAGAAAGAAAGAAAGAAAGAAAGAAAGAAGCAAAAAAATGAAAAAGAAAGATAAAATTTGATAATAAAATTGGTTGAATTGGTTGGACATTCAGGACAAATGAGTAAATGGGTCGTGAAAATCAGAAGATAATCTGTATAGACTATCCTAATCTCTTAAGAGAAAATCTAACAGATATTTTTCATATTGTTGAGGTGGATTCATGACATGATACAAGTGGATAAAAGAAGAAAGAATATGTTTATTTTTCTTATGGCACACATGCCTTTCTATTCCATAGCCTGTTACAACTACTTCAGGTCTATACTCTTTCCTGAGCTGCTGTAATAACCTGTGTCCACCTGTACCCAGGCATCACCTTCAGAAAATCACACATGGGATCACATGGTTGTTTAATGCTGTTCATATATGTATGTGTATATATATGTGTATATATATATACACACACACATATATACACATATGTATACATATGTATATGTATATACACAATATGTATATGTATATATACATTTTCCTCTGTATTGGATACATTTATTTGCTTTGAATCTCTTCATATAATGAACTCCTTTCTTTGTAGTTCTAATTGGGATGGGAATTATAATACTTCAGCCTCCCTCATTGCAGTTCTAGATCCCAAGGTCTCAAGAGCACTCCATGTTCTAGCTATATGACTGGTCCAACAGTGTCAAAAGTAAACCCAGTAAGATTCAGTCTTTGGGACTCATAGCAGCCAGATAATCTGACATATTCCTGTAGACTACCCAACCTAAGTCTATCCCTCTCCATCTTAATATGATTAAATAAATCTGTTATTGAACTATTTTGAGTCTTTTTCTGCCAAGTGCATCCTAGAAATTTCTCATAACATATCCATCCTTTTAAAATTTCCCTGACTCTCTATTATCTACATAATTGATTTTCAAGTTATTGTTGTTAGTTCCTTAGCTTTCAGATTCTTACGCAAAACTCATTGAAATTGTACAGAGAATGGGTTGAAGCAAGGGAGATGGTGCTTCAGTCCCACTGCCATCTGATTTCTCTTTTGCTCTTGGCAGTAGTCCCATGTATCTTTTAAATTTTTTTATTTTTATTTTTAAATGTTTTTATTTATTTTTGAGACAAAGAGAGACAGAGCATCAGCAGGGGAGGGGCAGAGAAAAGGAGACACAGAATCTGAAGCAGGCTCCAGGCTCTGAGCTGTCAGCACAGAGCCTGATGCAGGGCTTGAACTCACGAACTGTGAGATCATGACCTAAGCTGAAGTTGGACACTCAACTGACTGAGCCACCCAGGCACTACCCCCCCCCCCCGCCATGATGGATTTTAGGAATCCATCTCCATGGAATATGAATATAGAGAACAAAGCTCAATCTATGGAGCCAGAATTTAAATTTATCAAGGCTCAAATTATTTTTTATTCCCTGTCTTCTAGTTGTACATATGTTTCCTAGTCAAATGGGCTTAATACCTGCCAACTGTCATTGCTCATTCCCAACTCCATATATTTATCTACATTGTTTCACCAGTGCTTTCATTGAGGTTAAATCCTACTTAAGTCAAATTATATTTGGTTGTGGCCTTCTCTAACAATTTTTGCTTGAAATTATTTTACATACCTCTCTGAACTGCTGTACCAGATAGTATCTGCACAGCTCACTTAGCGATTAATCCTATATATGTAGACTTTTCACATCCAATTTTTGATTGTCATATTTAAAATATATACATATGATTGCTTTATTATTTTTTGCATCATTATTAACATTTATATTGTCATGTCTCCCAATCTGTGTAATGAGAACCTTGAAGATAAGAATTATACGTTGATATTTTTAACTCCCATATACCTTGTGTACAGTTAAACTCTTTCAAGATATATTCGATAAGTAGAAACTTAGATATTCTACAAATGTAAAACACTAAAAATCTTGCCTTACATAATAAACTATGAAGGCTACCCTATTTATAATCCTGACTTGATTTTGTTATTGATTATTAAGGTCATCAATTTATGCATCAATACACTTTTAAAAAATACCAAGCTATTAACAAGAGATTATTACTACCATTTTTATATACTAAACAGGACACTGTCAGATTTTCCTATTTACTGGTTGGCTTAACACATTTTCAAATCAGCAGCTAATGATGCTGTTCTCTGTTGGGATTCCAAATTGGAAAACAGAAGGATCCTTTAAATATTTTTTCATCTTAAAAATATCAACCATTTCTCTAAACAGACACATGCCATTCTTGATTCCTCTGAAAACATAAATATTCCTCCACAACTTGCAGAAATTTTTGAAATGAACATATTTTTCCTTGAAATTATACAGGTTTTAGTTTAGAATCACTGTCTTCTATTTATGCATGCAGTAGTTATACAGTCTGTCCTAGAATATTTTTGCAATTTTAAAATATGTCAAAACTCGTAATGATATACCTTACAAAGATGAGGACTAATAAAATTATCCACATCCTTTCTTACTTTAACTTTTCACAGTGTCAAACTTGCTCTGTAAGATTTTCATTATCTCCATGATTCAATAATGACAGCTAAGTTTTCTACATCCTACTTTGGAAAGCACAGTTTATAACGAACTATTCTGGGAAGATCTGGTGGCTATTGAGAGTTTGATCTATAGGATAGCATTACTAACAGTGATTGTAAAAGAAGAAAACTGTGTGCAGGTTTTTAATTTACTATTTTAATAAGTAATGCTAATATGAACTCTGGCTCTCTTGAGTCATGACAGTATCTGAAGTTACGCAAATAAGCAAATGGCTTAAAGAGACATTTGAAAGGTAGTAATATAATAACTAAGTGTATCTGGTTTAAGGGGCACTAATATATATATTTAGAATAAGTAAAATATTACTTTAATGGAGGATATAAATCAACCATCAAAAATTCTACCAGGAAATTAGAAAAAAATAACACTTAACTGAAAGTTTAGATTTCCTAATTTTGTGCTGAAGTGAATGTATTAATACATGAAGAGTTGCACTTAAATGTTGCACATAAATATCAGAAAGTGGATTGGTATCATGCCTTTAAAGCATCATTAGACTAATAAAAATAAGAAGCTAACAGAATAAAATAGCTACAATAATGTATTAAATCTATACATTTTCTATAAATATGGGTAGTCAATAGGTATACCTGATTACAAAAGTAAATATCTACATGGAACATCACACAGTTTTTATAGCATTATAGATAATTTCATAGTCTATACTCACCTAAATCAACTAATATATTATATACTTTACATAAGTAGATATAATTAAAGTATAAACATTTAAATTTAGAGCAATGCCAAAATAAGAAAACAGGGAAGCCATACATAACTCCCTAAATCTCCATTGATAGAAAAGTTTTTTCATTGGAATTGTATTGCTTTCAGGTCAATAATCCATCTGTTACCAAAAGCCTTAAGAGTATCATGACACATGAGATCCTTTAAAGTCTCATAGTAGTAGACCAAGATGTCAATAACTGAACCGATAATTCCTTTTGTAGTCATGCTGCAAAATTGGAGTCATCCCTGGCTCTCAAACGTTTGCCTCATTAGCATTAAATGATGGGTAGTGGCATTACTTCTGTACAGATTATCTGCTGCAATTCATACAGGGCAGGCAAAGAGAAAAAATATCATAGGTCACTTGTTCTTGTTTAAGAGAAGAGAAAATTGATAGCACGAAGTGTCTTTAGTCATTATAACCTTATGTTTCTGAACCTTTAGATCACAAGCTACAACATTCTAAAAATTATGAGTACTGGACAGTTATACACATTTCATCATAGCCTTCAAAATCTACAGTGTTGCCCCCTTTACACCACCTGTCAACATCGGGATCCTACACACCCTCCTCTTTCATCAATCCAGATCACACATCCTGCTCTTCACCTAAGGAAGCTATTTTACATATTTCATCCTATGTGCTCACTTGTTTCCCTTATTCCTTTTATTTCTCTCTATTGGTCTGAAACCATTTAAAATCATCTCATTATTAAAGTGTCCAAAAGGAGCTGATATTTCATCATTTCTACTATGATTGCTTATAGAACACTATTTAGCTTACTTATGAAATCATTGTCTACTGTATCTCAACTCACCTTTATAGACTTCTATAGAATTCCCAACAAGTAACCATCATTTATCTTTCCCAGATAATCCTAACTTGCTGTTATACACAAAAGAAAAAAAGAGAGAAATTGTTTAGAAATGTATAGTTTTTTTGAAGTATTTACTTTTAAAGCAATCCACAATAACCCAGTTAATAAGTAGAGCAGAAAGTTTAATTCTCATTTTCAAAAATGAGTAACTCTGATACCGGAGAGATCAAATCAGTGTCCCAAAGTTACATCAGAAGTTACCGTCATATATTAGTCTTTGGGGTCTCCCCAGTCCTAATCCTTCTCTCTTTTTGTTGCAAAAGTAACAATTGACTTTGTCTTGGTATGTGCTTTTCTTTATTCTCCTTTCATTCTTTAAAATCATAGGTTACAATAATGATTTAATTGCTACTTCTCTGGCAATTTCTCTAAGTTATGGAGCAGGTACTACCAAGTGAACTAGATTTGGTATGTGCAGAAAATTAGGTGTTTACAGATAAAAGTGAGTAGTTTCATGTACAACATAGTACTTGCAAGACAGTGTTTCAGAGGCTGATAAATCAGAATAAAATTCTATGTATGTTCCTATGATGGAGTTTGGGCTTTACTTCTTGATTCTACCCTATCTTCTAACCCAGTTTATAATAAACCTTGTTTGTACTAGCCTCGTTGTTATACCTTTTGATGTCTGCCTTGTGATTGTATCAAGAATGGCTTTTTTTTCGATCAGCAACATGATCTTTCATATTTAGTGTAAAACAAAATAATTTCTTATAATGCTTTTTATTAACACACTTTTTAATTTAAAATTCCACATGGCTCCAACTCATTTATAAGAATTGGAGAGAAGGAAAATAAGACATAGACTTTCCAGGTATCTCTTCAGCCAATACAAAATTCAATAAAGGCTTTTCTGTGTCTTCTTACAAAGCACGTCTTAGATAAAACATCCTGGGATTTTGTGAAATAGTATGGAACTGCAGTGCTGAGATAGTTACCTGAGTTTTAAAAAAATTCAAAGGGACAAGATCCCAAACTACCATGCAATGTTTTTCTATATTAACTAGTCCAAAACATGGCAGAATATATTATCTAAGGTTGCCTCTCACCTTTCATAAGTGGATATATTTCATCTCTGGAATAATATTAAGATAAAATTATTTATGTAATTTATAGAGATAGAAGACATTGTTAGAGAGATTAAATGAGACAGATGATTTCTAGAGAGAGAGGTAAAGAAAGATAAAGTAGATATTAAAAAGACATACAGAGGAAAACAATGGGTAATTGATGAGTTTCTAGCACAACATATTCATATTTATAAAGACAATGTGAATAAGCATCATTTTCATGGAAAGTAATAAAGAAACCTTTATATTTTGCTCTATGTAGATAAAAAAGCTAAAAAATAATAATAAAGTCAAGAAATATAAATTGAGCCTAAATACAAGGTGAAAGTTAAAAAATAATTTTTAATGTTTCACTTTGGTCGTTCAAAGAACACCTGAACAAATGAACAAAATGATCCAATTCAATAACACACATGTGAGGAAGCAGAACATCACAGTGTTTAAAGCTAAAACAGAATACTCATGTTATGACTGAAGGAGCTAAGATCACCTAAAGGAAAGAACTGACTAAATAAACCTAATTCTGATTGCCTGGCTAAGAATTTACTCTGCTGATATAAGCAAAGATTGAGTGGAATACTAGGAAAATAGCTGCGTTAGACAGAAAGGAATATTAGACTTTCTATTTGAATAAGTAGAGATTAGATTATGCCAAGATGTGTGCTTTGGGGAAAGTCAACTAATCCTTCTAGGTTAGAGTCCTCAAATCATAAAGTGACAACAATATATACTCAATAAGTTATCGTATCAAATGTGAAGTTTCTTCATAATGAATGAAGAACGCTGCAAATTCAAAGCACCTGAATTTTTATTAGGAAAAAGACAATCCTCTGACAGTTAAGTACGGATGCCAGTCATGGTGATTCCCCATACTTTGTGGAGGGGAGACAGTGAACTCAGATTTGTAACTGATATTCTACTGTATAGGAATTGGGTTAGACTGTTAATTAAGTGTTAATTATGCTCTTTCTCTTTTAGCCTGAACGCTGGCAACTTAGAAGGGCAGCTTCAAGCCCTATGTGTGTTAGCACTTTAATGGCAAGAAGGCCTCTAAACCTTAATATGAGGAAAAGAGCCTGTCTCTATGCCTAAGAATGTTCCTGCTCTAAACTTCCCATTCCTCACCTCCTTTCCTCTAGGCTCCATGCTAATTCCCAACCTGCCTTTAAAGCTAGAGAATGAGAAGGGGATATCTTCTTAAGCAGGAAGACATTTGTCTTAATTGCTGTATTTTACCAGTTCCAAGAAAAATCAAGAGAGAGATAAGTAGAGCCACAAACTAAGAGTAAGTGTCAAATGCCTAGGAGAACATTGTCCTGTTATCCAGTTTTATTTTCAGTCTCTAAATCTGTCTCCTTAGAGCCTCCACTCTATAACACTGTTGTCTGATTATGAATTTAGGTTTCATTTTGTCCTTTTTGACATTTAAACTACCCCTTCTTGAGCTGTTGAGATGAACATGAGATGAGCTATGAAATGGTAGTTGGAGAAAGAAGAAAGCTTTGAGGTCTCTCTAGTTTTTAATATGCTACTAATATTTATAAATATCATTTACACAGAAGTAAGATAAATATAGTAAAGTTTGACTTTTTGCTTCTTAAATTCTCTTTAGCCACTTAAAGATTACTAACCCATATTCTTAAACCAGAAGTATATATCCAAGAGTTGGGTGATTCTAGTAAGCAAAAAAGCATGTGGGATGTATAATATATAGAAAGTTTGCTAAGACAAGTTATCTTAGTTTTAAGAGGGCCTTTTTCTAATCCACTCTCTAAGAGGCATTGAGATAGGATACTTGAAAAATAAATCAAAACTAGTGGCCGCAAGGAATTTTTCCCTCTTGGGAATTCATGGAGAGTCATCTTTGAATTCTTTTCAGGCTGAGTTATATTGGGAAAGTCAAATAACTTTCTTGTGATTCAGTTAAACTCTCTGTAATCTTGAAGATAATAGCAATTGCTAACTTAACTCTGACTGCTTCACTAAATTGTAAGGATCAAAAGAGATTTAATTGAATTGAACAAAAACATTAAAAATGAAGAATGATACAGTTAGTGTTAGACTCTGAGAATAAAAGAGTGAATAGACCTATTGTCCCTACCCTCATGGAGCTTACAGTCTAATGGGAAAGATAAATTTATATAAATAATCAACACTATTATCCAGTTATCAGTTGGCTGATAATGCCACATTACAGATGTTAGAAGGTGGAGGAGGGTCAGTAATATATCCTCCAAACTGAGAAGGCACTTTGAGACTGAAAAACAATGTAAGCCACTCTATACCATTTACACAGAATTTTATTTAGGGTAACTTACTGATATGGGATGAGGGGTGCTAATGGATAACTTAGGTCGTATGCAGCTGTTCTCTTCCCTGATTCTCCACCAAGTCCAGACCTTCACCCGCAGCTTTTATAGCTAGAGGGACTGTGGTGAGGTCAAAGTATAGTCATCCAAAGTGGCACCTTCTATGCACCAGTCAGTCTCTAATAGTTCCACCTAAAGTGGAGCCTTCTATGTGCCACTTTAAAGATCAGAACAAGCTTTCTCCAGAATTCCAGTCAGGAATACGTTAACCTCCATGGGGCCTGGAACACGTAGCCCCAAGGGAAGTCATTGCTCCACCAGGAACAAGATGGAGGGCCAAAGATGGAGTCAGTGTTGTCAGCACTCCTACACAGATAACCACAAAACCACAGTGGCACACAAAAATAAGTGATTATTAATTACCCAGGTGGGCAGGTAGGTGATTTTACTGGCTTGGTTGGACTCATTCAAATGCTGTGAGAGTGACTAGCTATAAGATCTAGGATGATCTTGTTTGGGAAATCTGGGGCAACGTGAGGCTGACCACATGTCTCCCAACCCAGAGCATTAGGTGTGGGCATATTCTTTTAGTGATGTCAGAGACAGAAGAGAGATCAAAGGAAAATTAAGCATCCTTTTAAGGCTTAGACTCAAAACTGACTCACCACATCATCATTTCTACCTCATTGCAAGAGCCAAGTAAATCATATGGCTGATCCCAGAATCTATGGGTGGAGAAATTGACTCTGTCTTTTTAGTGACATAAAATTCATATTCACATGGCAAAGGGCTTGAATAGAGAAAGGGGTAAAGAGTTAGGGTCATTACTATCATCAGTCTCCCATACATACACTTCTGTTTGCATGATCATGAATTTGCTCCAATGGAAACAGATAACATTATAACAATGGATACTGATCTAGACTGAGAGAAGTTTTGACATCTTCATCATTGCATTTGAAGTATGGACTATATTAATTTTTTATTGCTACTATGCCAAATGACCACAAATTTAGCAACTGAAAACAACATAAATATATTATCTCAAATTTCTGTAGGTCAAAAATATAGTCAAGATTTTGCCTGGTCTTAGATCTTATCTGGAGGCTCTGGCAGAAAGTTTGTTTCCAGATTCACTCAGGTTTTTGGCAGAATTTAGTTACACGCAGCACTAGGATTGAGGTCCTTGTTTCTTTATAGACTGCCAGTCTGAAGCTTCTCTCAGATCTGTAATGCCTCCTGCATCTCTCGTCATTTGGATCCCTTCATTTTCAAAGAGAGCGATGGCAGATTTAATCCTTCTCTGATTTAGTTCTGCCATGTCTTTCTTACTGCAAATGGAGAAAGTTCTCTGCATTTAAAGACTGTATGAGTAGTTTGGGGCCACGAAGGTAATCCGGATAATCTCTCTATTTTAAGGTCCATAGATTTAATTACATCTTCAAAAATCCCATTTTCCCTATAATGTAGCATATTCACAGACACTGGGGATTAGGAGGCGAATTTCTTTTGTAGGTCATTCTGCCAATAATTGTCTACCTGCTGACTCCCAAATGCAAAATACATTCATCCCATTCTAAATTCCCAGAAAGTGTCCTCCCATTACAGCATCAGCTTAAATTTCAAATTACATCTAAATCTCATCAGCAAAGAAATTATCATCTAAATAATGTGATGAAAGTGAATCATCTAAATCATGAGGATGAAGTTCTTGATATAATCTATCAAACACAAGTGCTGAGGCACAATTCCTCCTTGGTCTTCGAACCTATGAAACTAAAGACGTGTTATCTGCTGCGAACATACGGTAGTAGGACATACATAGATAGCAGTTATAGATCCTCTCACTTAAAAAGTGGGGAAATGGAGATGAGATTCAGCAATCCAAGCATTTTCAAACTGAAAGCAAGAAAACTATATTCGATATCAAGGGTTAAGAATAATCCTTCTTAAATTCTTGGCTCCCAGATCTATCTTTGGAGTCATTATTTCTTCTTCATGAAAGGTGGCATGCATCTAATTTTATCAGCCTGTTTCCTGGTGGTAGAACTTTGGAGGCTACAGAAGGATTTATTCCAATAGAAGCTATGTCCACAAATCTTTTGGAGACATTCCTATAACTGTTTTTAGTTTCTGTTGAAATGACTGAAGGAAAAAGATCTTAAACTTCCCGTGGGGTCCTGGTTTGATTGAGGGAATCTGTAGTCAAACCTTTGATCTCTTCAAAGAGCCTTTGTATGACTGATCATTTGGACCTATTGCCCTCTGGATAGGCTGAGAGTTTTCCAAATCTTCATGTTCCAATGTCTTTTAGCTGAACAGTTCTTCCCTCAATTTATATCATTCCTCTTGAATTTTATGATAAACAGCAAGAAGAAATTAGGACTCACCATGAACACTTTGTTTAGTAATCTCCTCAGCTGAACATCTAAGTTTATTATTTACAGGTTCTGATTTCTGCCTGTTCTCAGGACACCATTATAGTAAGCTTTCTGGAATCAAATAACAAAAGTCCTCCTTTTTCAAGTCTCTATGTAACATGTACTTCAATTCTTTCCGACTCCTCACCAGAAGTATCCTTGTCCAGATTTCCATTGACAGTCTGTTAACAAAACGGCTTTCTATAGGGTGATTTGCAATTTTTCATAATTCTCATTACTTCCTTCTGAAATCTCATTGTTAAAACATTTATTGTCCACTTTTTTTCTAGCCACAGTCTTTTCAAGGCAAATTAGGCATTTCTGCTACATTCTTCAAAATTCTTCCAAATCTGTCTACTGCCAAAATCCAAAGCAACTTCCACATTTTAGGTATTTGTTGCCGCATACTCCTATTTCAGGTTCCAAAATATGTATTTATTTTCTATTGCTGCTATAACAGGTGTCAAAAATTTTACACCTTAAAGCAACACTTATTTTTATTTCACAGTTTTGTAGATCAGAAGTCCAAATACAGTATAAGTCACCTGAGTCTTCTACTTAGAATCTCACAAGGTATAAACTAAGGTGTCTGAAGGGCTTTGTTTATATCTAGAGACCATGAGAGTAATTCATTTCCAGGCTACTTCTTGGCAGAATTCATTCCTAGACAGTTGTAGGACAAAAGTCCCTGTTTTCTTGCTATCAGCCAGAAGCCTTTGTCATCTCTTCAAGGCCACCGGCCCTTGTCATTTTGCCCCTTCCATATTTAAAGCCACAATAGCTGGTCAAGTCCTTCTGACACTTCAAAGCTCTCTATTTCTCCTTCTGCCACATATCTCTATCTCCAGTGGGAGATATAAGGGCTAATTTGTATAGATGCGGTCCGTATAGATAACCCAGGATAGTCTCACTATCTTAATGTCTATAGCTGAGTTACATCTGCAAAGTCACCTTTTCCATGTAGTGTAGCATATTTACAGGATCCACCAATAAGCACGTGGACATCATTAGAGTTGTGGTGAGCAGAACACGTACCACATAGATCTTCCTTTACATCCTGATAAAAACTAGATGGATTCTTTCTGCTCAAATTGAGCAATAGGTAAAACTCAAGTGTAAAATTTCAAACACTTGGGAGAATTCAAATAATATTATTGATTCATAATGACAAATTAGAGTTAAACCAAGAATAATCTTTAAAATATTTGGAAGAAGAGGGGCGCCTGGGTGGCGCAGTCGGTTAAGCGTCCGACTTCAGCCAGGTCACGATCTCGCGGTCCGTGAGTTCGAGCCCCGCGTCGGGCTCTGGGCTGATGGCTCGGAGCCTGGAGCCTGTTTCAGATTCTGTGTCTCCCTCTCTCTCTGCCCCTCCCCTGTGCATGCTCTGTCTCTCTCTGTCCCAAAAATAAATAAACGTTGAAAAAAAAAATATTTGGAAGAAGAAACACTAAATTTGGATTGTAAGAGCTATGTTTTTATCCTTGTGACTCAGAGAGCCAGTGGAATAAAGGAAGTCATTTCCTAATCAATCACTGTTATTAAGAAATTGCTTAAGCATTGGCAATGCTAGGGAACAAAATGATCAGCATTAGCTAGTCTTCCAGTCAATGGCAGATGAAAGTTAAAAACATGAGACCAGGAGAATGGCTTTATATTGGAGAATACAAGTAGTAGTACTACCCTGTGAAGCACTGACACCTATGGGTTGTGGGATGGGGGTGGGACAGGAAGGCATAAAATGAAAAGGAAGTGTTAGGAGTTGAGTGGTAAAGGTCAGCAGAAGGAGTTTCATTTATAGCTCAGATAGTAGTAATTACTCCAGCTACAAGCCTGTAAAAATGACCCCTCGAATGATGCCTTTTCTGGCAATACTAATTACATCATCTTGCCCAGCATTAGAAGAGAAATCAGAGTAATTGGTGTGGCATGATAAATTCAAGGGACTTCCTGACCTCATTTCAATTGCAGCAAATAACCCCAGTGAGATGAAACATTTCTGCAGCACTGAGGAGTTGCTCAGTACATGAACTCAGTCTGCCAGACTGCTGTATAATGACTTGCCAAGGAAGAACTTACTGAGAATTTATTTTCCGTGTATGTTTTTGGACGTAAATCCACAGGCACCCTAAACCATGAGTAAGATAGGAAATAGCCACTCAACAAGTGTTGAAATAGAGCTAAAACTGCCAATCTGTTCCTCAAGTATGTGAAGGAAACCATCTGGTTGTGTCTTCAAAGAGTGTTTTCTCAAGAGTAATTTAGGTGAGAACCTCTATGCAAAATGGAAAGGATCTGTCACCTGTTCCGTGAACAAGATGACATGTTCATCAGGTAACAGGCACATACCTCTGCAAATACAAAATCGGGCACATCAGGAAATATAAAATTGGCATTGGGCAGGGAGGAGAGAGAATGCAGATGGGTTTTAATTTTTTTAACTTTAAGTGAATAGCTAATGAGTAAAGAGATGAAGGTGGAATTCAAAAATTGTCACTTAAGCAGCTGTTGCCTCAAACACTCCTCTAACTTAGAAAACTTCACCATTTCAATAATACTTTCAGGTAGATTGTTATAGAAGTATCAGTCTGAAAGAAAAATAAGCCATTGTATTTGTCATGTTAACGAACCATTTTAAAAGAAATGCTTTTTGTTTATGAGTCACATCATGAAAAACTCTAGAATAACGTATAAGCCATTTAATGCAAAAACCTCAAGACTAAACTACTTGACCTTTGACATACATGTTTACTTATTTAGTCATTCACCTTATATGATTATGTCACTTTCTCCTAAGAAATGCCTATTGGTTTCCACTTACCTGTACTATAAACTTTAAAGTCTCAGCCTTTATTACATGGTCCCAGTCTTGTGCTCGCCTATACTTTCTGACACATGCTGCCCACCAGCTGTGTGGAATATATCATGATTGCACACACAAAGCATTTTTCTGCCTTTGAGTATGCTCTATTCTGTCTGGAATGTCCTTGGGCCAATTGGTTTAAGGACTACATTATATATTAACACCCCACCCCCAAGATTTCTTCAGTAATTTCAAACTGAATTAATCATTCCTATTTGTCTACACTCATAGTATATTTTTTTATTACTTCTCTTATGGATCTAATGCATATTTTGAATGAAGTACAAAGCAAATGGGAATGATCATTGTCTTCAGGTTTAGGTAATTTATGGTTCAAATACTGGCCCCATTATGTATTAGCTTTATGACCTGAAAACATCTTTTCTTCTATATGAAATTTAAAAGAATCAATTCTTATATTATAGGAACATTAAATGGATACATATATAAAAGCCACTGTGCCTACCTGTTAGTATATACTCAATACATGTGCTTTTCTTCAAACTTACAGCACTATGAATATGTAACTTATATAGCTCTAATCTCACTTGCCTGTGACTTCAAAATAAACTTACATTTCATTTTTTTAAAGCTCATCTATGTATGGTATAAGCTTCCACTAGTCTATTTCCTAGAAATAAGTCCCACTCCACTTCTCATTCCGTTATTTCCATTTTTTCCTATGGGGGAAATGAATGAAAGAATCAAGCATTTATTTTACATAGGTGGTAAATATCTTAGATACATAATTTGTATGTATTTGAAAATGAGTGTTCTGGACACCAAAGGAGAATAGTTTCAGAGGGCACAAGAAAGACTGATGTGTTTGCTATTTTTCTTAAAAGGATAGCTGGGCACTTGTGTATAAAGAATTGGTCACAGCCAAAACATTTCTAAGTAATCACTGGGGAATCTCCAGGAATCACACCTTTCTTCCATTCATGTTGGCGTCATACATTGAAAGCAGGCAGAAGATATAGTTTTTCTTAGGTATACAAAATATTTTTGAGACTGCATGTCAACTTAATAGAGAGAATAGAATATTTTATAAAATATAGATCAAGAGACTCTCTTGTATTTCTGTTATAACTTCATATTTCTTTTTTTATTACTATCTTTATGTGATCAAGTCAAACAAAATTAAATAAGAAATCTCAACAAGAAATCTGAAAGGTAGTTTTGAATTGGGTAAGCTATCACAAGAGAGAGAGAAGATTTAGAGGGAGAAGAAAAATGTAATAGTGAAAATTTTACTTTAACAAATGTCTACCTATTTATTCCTACCTATCCTTTTCATTTCTAAGGGACAGCAGCCATAACCAAAATATAATTGAATCATTCATTATCAGTCACTTTACCAATTTCCTACTCTTTTATTTCAAACTGACTTTGATTATAATTTACTGACATTTAACATATGCTTAGCTAATAGTTTTTTTTTAATTTGTTTTATAATATCGGTCATTTTGTGAATATCTTTCAGCATAATTATATCCTTTTGTTCTCATATTTTATTTTCTTTGAGTCAAAACTCTGAAAGAAAAGTTATCTGTCATTTCTTATACCATGGTATAAATTTTGCATTTTTTTTCTGTTTTCTTACATCTTAGTAAAACTGCCTTTTTACTAAGGCAAAAAGTAATTGTTTCAGTTACCAAACAGTCCCACCACCATTGCAAATAGTGTCTTAAACTTTAGCTAAATCTAATTGTATATTTTTGAGTATTCTCCAGATCTAACTTCCTTGATATCTAGCCTTCTATTTGGAGTCTTCTCCTCCTTTTTCAATTACATCAGACACCAAGGAGAATTGAGATTAGTGCTTTCCTGAGGTGAGGCACAGATTGTCAAGCTTAAACTTTTGGTTTTCAGCCATTATTGACATCATTCACATCATTGTCTATGAGGCAGTAATCTAGAAGCTGTGAGAATTTGAAAAAATAAATAAATAAAAGGAGTGATCTCTATCACTTTCCCAAAGAACCTACACAGTAAGGGAAGAGCAAGAAAAAAACAACCTTAAGATAACTAGCTGTTTTAATTGAGTAAACAGAGATGATTGAGAGAATTAAAAAAAAAAAGCATAGTGATAATTCCTAAATGAAGATAGTAGAACAAGGTTGCATCTACTCTACTTTAGATAGTGATTTAGTGGAAGAAAAAAAGAAGATGTGTATCAGATAAGTAGAAAAAGAAGACAGTTATAATCATCGAAACTCATATGTGGTAGAGTGAATGTTAATATTGAAGAAATATAGGAAGAGGAGATCAGTAATAACGAACTGGCAGCTGAACAGACTTGTGAGTGAGCCTCACTGAGATTAAAAGAAGGGGCCACCTGAATCTAGGCAAACTGCTGACCCACAGAAGAGTGGGTTAAGTAAATAGTATTGTTTTGAGTCTCTAAATCAGCTAAGAATTCAATATAAAATGATGCTGTCAAATGATTTGCATTTGACAAATGTAAATGTAAAAGTGTAAGTGCTTTATTTGAATAAATATTTTATTATATAGCTGTTTTAGATAGTGGAATCACAGTAATAAAACAAGTATAAGTCCTTGCCCTTGTGGAGCTTATATTCTAGAAGGAATGATTCACAGTAAACAAAGAAAGTAATATTTGTAATGGCAGATGTTAATAAGTGTTATGACGAAACTAGGAAAAGTCACTAGGAATTACTGTGGGAAGACGGGAGGAGAGGTGGTTTTAATTAAGATAGTGTTTTACAGTTCAGTAACTTGATGTACACACACACACACACACACACACACACACACACAGAGGCAAGATGGGTCCCCATCCGAAGTGTAGTTCAAATGTTGAGACTGTTGACCCTTCATACACCAAGAGAATTTGAGAGAAAGTTTATCATTCATTAAAGGTATTCCTAGGGAAGAGAAGAGTGGGCAGAAGGCTTGGGCTGACTTGATACAGAGGAAGTAGATTAGCCCTTTTAAGGAGGGAGAGGGAAAGTTCCCATGTTCAAGCTAGATGCAAGGTTTGAGAAGAAGCACACCTGGGCTTTCTTGTCAGCCTGTCCTGATAGGGGGGCCAAAGAGGAATGGAAATAAATGTTTTAAAAGAAATCAATGGTCAAACATGAAAAAATGAGTCAGACTCTTTATTAGTTGATCAGAGAGGCTTTATTGAACATTTGACCTTTGACAAATGACTTAAAGGATGTGAGGTATGGGATAATAAAGAGTTTTTGGTCTTTGTCTCAGGTTTCTGGCACATAGCTTCTAAATTTCCTGAGTGATAGGAGCATCTCTGTCATGCAAATGTGGTGACTTATGCTAGGTCACTAGATAGTTTCAGCATGCTTCCAGAAAGACCCACAATATGATTAGAGAGTTGGGACTTTGAGCCTGCACATCCTCCACAGACGGTTGAATTTCGTCACATAGCTGATGATTTTATTAATCATGACTACATAATAAAGACACCCCCCAAAACTCTGGGCACTGAAGTTCAGTAGAGCTTCCTAGTTGGTGGACATATTGTTGTGCCGAGAAGGTGACACAGCATCCTGAATCCGTGGGGAGAGGGCATGGAGTCCCTGCATTTGGGACCCTCCCAGGCCTCTCACTACGCATAGTGCTTTCTTGAGTTCTGTGAGCCATTCTAGTTCATAATTGAACCTTAGAGGGCTGAAGAAAGTCTTGAATTTATAGCCAGTTGGTCAGAAATATGAGTGTCCTGGGGACTCCTGAAGTATGGCTTGCATCTGAAGCAAGGGTGGTTTTATGGAGCATTGAGTCTTAACTTGTGGGTTCTGTTGTTAAAATTGGATAGCGAGCATCAAACTGTGTTGCAATATACCCAGTTGTGGTTACAACAGCTGGGTTTTTGCCGGATTACAAAGGGACAGTCTTGTACAGGAGGAAGGAAAAGAGGTTCCCAAACAAGGGGAACAAGAAAGGCAAAGACTTTAAGGTAGGAGTGCGAGTGGTGTGTTCCAATAATATCAAGTGCATCGTTGTGGCTCAAGAAGAGAGTTGAGGAAACAAGATGAGTACTGCATGAAATCAGAGAGGTAGAAGGGAATCAGAACACAAGGGGACCTTGTGGGCCATTGTAAGAATATTTTCTTTTACTTCGAGAGATACCAGAGTCTTAACTAGGGAAGGAGAAAAACTTGACTTAAAAAATAAAAGCATTACTGCTTTCGTTTGTTTCTGATAGATGAAAAGGCAGACACAGCTATATCTGTTGGTATCTGTCTATTGCAATAAGACAAGGGATAATAATAAGTTGGCCAAAATTTAACTACTGTCATCAGTAGATAAGATTACAGATATATTTTAGAGGCAGTGGGGGGAGAAAGGATTTCTGATGGATTGAATATAGAGTTTCAGGAAAAGTGGAGTTAAGGGTGAAGAACCTGTTTGTGCCTTCTAAATTAAAGCCCACTTGGAGCTGAGTGCGGGTTTTATCTTTTGAAAGGGACTGGAAGGTGACCTCAGGTCATGTGTATCACCAGCCTGGGCTATACTGTCACTTGAGTGTCAATTTTCTGATTAAGTCTCATAAAATAAAACTCTCTTATTTCTACATGATTGAAACTCAACAATACAAATATATAACAGTGTCTTGTCCTAAAAATATATATATGTAAAAGGGATTGTTTAAACACTCCTTTTTCCCCCTTGGAGATATATTATCAAAATTTTACTTCTGGGTTATTAATTAGAAAAATAACATCATACTGCTATTGTACTCAGCTTTGTATTTCAATAAAAATGTCACTATGAAAGCAAATGCATAGTAAAAAATAATCACTATAGACATGATTTTTCATGATGGTTTGGTGATATACTCTGCCTATATTTTGGAAAATTATCATTCCTGAAACTGCACCTTCATATTCTACAATATCTCTATAATATGTGTAAACATATTTAGGTAGATTTTTAATGAAAAATATGAAGGATTTATAGATCATAGAGTACTAGTCTAGCCTTTTGTTCAGTTTTCTATGATAACAAGGCACTTAACATTCTCGGTTCTTTTATTATCTCTGTTGTAAAATGTAGAAATTTATTTTGTAAATTACCCTGGATATTTCCTAATCTAGAGGGAATACATAGACAATTGTTTTGATAGGTTTTTATTTGATGCTTAATTTGGTTTTACCGAACAAAGTACCCTACACAATCTTGTATCTTGTTTTTGTTTTCTGAGTAGGATTCAGAATAATCAGCTGTGTCGGTAAATACTGCTGCATACGAAATTTTCTCCTACTACCCTTCCCCCTCCACAAATGCACATACCACATTCACACACATACATGTATATACAATCAATAAACAGAGGAGGGATTAATTTTCAGTCAAATAATTTAAAGCCTGCTGGGATATCTCAGTGAAATATGTTAATTCATCATGTCTACTGTAATAGTTAAAAGAGCAAGAGCCAGCATAATATGTTCTAAACCCTATTATTTCTTGATAATTGTACTCATTTCTTTTCTCCTTTAGGAATGTTGTAGTGATTATGAAGAGCATTATCAAGTGGGGATTAAAAGAATAATAATAATTACAGTAGAAAATTTACATGATTTACAACATGACAAGTTTTCACAAAAAATTCTCCTTTCTGACTTTTAATCTACTCTAATGTTGTGTTAATATTACTCTTTATTAACACAATTGTGACATTTTCCTTCACCTTTGCATACAGAGATAACTGCTTCTTTCTTCTTAGAAGGCTCATAACATACAGCTCTAGACCTTTTTAGTATCTTTCTTCTTGTAACATTTCTTAAATTGAATAACGGCTTTGAACTTTTCTGGAAGAAAGCCTTCAGGCAATGCGAGAGGAAAAAAAAAGAAAAGACAAAATGCCAACTTTATTTACTATTTATGAGAAATACAAAATTCGAGATAAAACAAACAACTAAGTAGTTTTCAGGGTAATGACAATCCCAAAGGAAATATATGAAGCTAGAAGTCAGAAGATTTGGGTTCTCACAGTCCATTTTCTCCTTAGATATAGTATTCCTATTGTACATGAAAGTTAGAATAAAATTAATTACAATAGATAATATACGAGAGCCCTTTGAAAACTCTAAAGTGTTACGGAAATGTGTTGTTTAATTTTTCAAATGAAATTAAGGAATTTTTTAATAATTCAATTCTCTTTGATAATTCTAAAGTATATGTTATTGCTATATTTAGATAAAGTACTTGGCAAGGTCCAAGATGAACAAAATACTATTCTTCCCCATTCTTCCGCACTATTCACAATCAGATGGAAAGACATCATATACACAGTTCATATTTAAGAGTAGGATTAATTACATGACATGTTAATTGCCAAGTTCTAAAGAGAGAAAGAATAACAGTAATTAATTCAGAACATAGCACCAGTGAAGGTTTCATGAGAAAGGTAATTTACAGGGTGTGGTATTATAGATTTCTTCATTACAATGCCAAAAGTTTTAAGAGGCAAATGTGGGAAGTATTTTTTAGGTAACATTTTCTCCTGAGGTGAAGGTGTTGAATAATCCTATCAATGTGCCAAGAACTGTGAAGAATTTAGATTTTATATCACTTGTAAACCAACAGGTTAGCTTGCCATAGCTTCAAGGATGCTAGCACAAGACTCCTGGCTCAGACACAGAATACTTTCTTCATGCCACAGCAGGCTGAATGTGCTTTATGTTTTCACTGGTTCCCTTTTACTCCTGAAGTATCATGGGAGACATGTAGAGTAGTCCAGTTGGGTGCTCACTTCTGGAGGATTTGCCTCCTTATTGAGGAACTCTGGGCTTAGGGAAAATGCCCACCTTATAAGGGGACTGCTAGCAAACTACCCAAACTGTGTCCCAGAGGAGACATTATCTTTATTATCCTGGGTAATAAACTAATCTGTCTTTGCTCCAGCGGGAGACCTGTCTCTATCATCCTAGGCTGTTTGCTATACAAACATCCTTGAAAATATACTAGAACAAAAGACAAAAGCTGTCACAAGATGTGCAGAAATAAGAGGGGCAGCTAGAGAATTATCATGCAACAACAACACACACCCAGTACTTACAATATAAACAATAAACTCAAAGAGAGGAGAATATTTCCAGACATTGCTTACTCTCCCATTTTCTGTTAGAGACCTATTTTTAGCCCAAAGGTAGTGAGCTTGAATTTGATGATCACTCTGCATAATGTCTCCTTTCTGTTTAATGCCAACATTTTAAAAAATTCATTCCTTATTACATCCAGTCTTTCCCTTATTGTACTTGGTCCCACTAATATGTAAATATTGGTTACCTAGATTTTGTCAGTCAAATTCAATAAAAAGCTAGTGTGATCTAGTGTCTATAGATCTGTGTATATGCATAAGTGTGTGCGTGTGTGTGTGTGTGTGTGTGTGTGTGTTCATTTATACTTGGAAAGAAGAGAGAATGATAAAAGGAGATTTGACTCTAGGACAATCAGAATACACTCCCCTTTCTTTATAGAAAATGGAACTTGACTTCCCATAGGCAGCCTTCCATTTTGAGAAGAAAGATATGAAATATCTTTGAAGGTCGGCATTTTTCTAGTTGTTTTCAACACAAGTCTTGCCTTTCTGAACCTATTCTCAGGATCTATTCAAGAAATCAAAGAGAGAGCCTTAGGAAAAGCATACCCAAATCACTCAGATCTCACAGAATTAACAACTCTGAAGAATGCCCAAAGCTGCTTAGGAAATTTTTTAAGAAACTGACTCAAAAACAAACAAACAAACAAACAAAAAAAAATTTCCCTGTGGTGGCAAAAATTTATTTAATATCATGCAAATAAAGGTATGGAGTTATATATCCCACAGATGGTATCTTAGTTCAATAATATTATTAGGGATCTAGCCTCTTTCTTTCTCTTCCACTTTTCTTAATATATATGTCTTCATACTCATGCTTACCACTTCATGGCTTCAAGATTCTTGTTGCAATGACACTTAGTGCATTATTTCTTAGAAGAGGGGGAAAAATAGTGGGAAGCGTATATCAAAAGATATGGAATTTTCTCAGGTACCTTCAGCCTCTTTCTCACTGGCCAGAATAGTAGCTCTTGGTATTTTGGCTGGTATAGTTCTGCCAAATACAACTGAGGTTTTCTTGGTAAGGAAAAATGGAAAATATGTATTATGTAATCAACTAGCAATGTCTGCCACAAACACATTTCCAGGACCCAGAAGAGGGATTTTTCCTAAGAAATCTAAAGGAATAAACAAATGCCTACAACTTGAGAATGGAAGTCATTTGAATAATTTTGGGACCAAAGACCAAATGAAAATTCTTGTTCTTGTTTTAGAGTAGAAGGAACCAAGTGGTTCTCTGCTCAGTAACATTTGCACCCACATTCTCTACTTTCTTGGCCCATACCTTAATGAATTATTTATGTTCATCTTTAGCAAATCTCTCCACCTTTTCACCAGATCCTATCTCCTCTTACTTTTCAACCATTTTGCTCTAGCAATTCTTCCTTCTGGCCATATACTCTCTCCTGGATTGCTTCTAACAGCATGAAAATATTATTTTATTCTTCCATAAAAATAAGCAAACAAACAAATAACTTTTCTTGAATCCAATTTCCTGCCAGGCACTGCCCAATTGCTTTGTATCTTGAATTGTCTATCTTCACTACTTCTAATTATATTTTCCTATTTTCTCTTAAACTCACTTCCACCAAGTGTTCATACTTTAACTTCAACAGAAGTGCTCTTAGCAATAACAGAGCTAATGATTTCTGGGTTTCTAAATTCAATGAACAATTGCTAGTTCTCTGTTGATTTATTATCAGGATTTGATGACATTTGATCATCCTCTCATTCTTGATGGACATTTTTTGCTTGGCCATTAGTACACAATACTTCTGCTTCTCTTCTCACCTCATTGGCCACTCCATCTCATCTCTCTTGCTGTTTTTTTTACACCTCTCCCTGGATCTCATAACAGGGGAACTGTAAATTGTATATGTCAATTAACAGGAAGAAAACTCTTGACTGAGTTGGCATCACAGTAGTAAACATTCAGACATTAAAAAAAATCTCTAGAAGATATTCTAGGCTGTAGAGATCCCTCACATCCACCATGACAACAGATGAACACAATTTTTGTTGTTTTTATAGAGGTATCTAACCTATTTTTTTTTTCAATTATTTTCCGGGCCTGACCTCTTCTTACTTTTTTCCAAAATCTAATATTAAAATATGAGGACAGCCTAGCATAGCTCCATGTGGGTTAATACAACCTGGAATTGTTTTGGTGCTTCATGCACTGGCTATGGTGTATACATTGATGGCAAATAGAATTATTTGTTTATAAGTCAGTGCTAATGTACAACTTTAATATCTATCCCCGACTATGTGGCCATTAATTTTGAAAGGCTAGACTCAGCTTTTTGACTCCTACTTCAATTTCCAGCTTGTTCTAGAATTGAGCTGCAAACCTCAACTTGCAGAGCTGTGTAATCTTTACACAAATATTTTATTTCTACCACCAGTTTCTTTTACTGTAGGAAGACTTCATTTGTGACACACACTACCTTAAGTATAATGAATCACCAAGAAAGAGCTACAGTGTTCTCAACTCTAGGTCTTCACAATATAACATAGATACTGACTCTAAGGAGAATTATCTGAATTTTGCATGCTTCCTTGAAGGTAAGCATTTGGACAACTATTACAATGAGCCCACACTTCTCTTTCTATTCGATTTCCTTTGTCCCATTTGACTGGAAATAATTTTTTCCTGCCCATCTGGAATCCACTCATGATGAGGGCCAAATGGAATTTTCCTTTCTTTTCCACTTAATATCTAGTACATACATAATGAATAAATATTAAATCACTCTTGCCTATAAAATCCTGAAGCAAAAATATATGATTTTTTAAATAAGTTTAAATGTTTATTTATTTTTGAGAGAGAGAGAGAGAGAGAGAGAGAGTAGAGGGGCAAAGAGAGAGGGGGGCAGAGGATCTGAGGTGGGCCCAGTGCTGACAAGAGTGAGCCCAACATGGGGTTCGAACACATGAATCATGAGATCATGACCTGAGCTGAAGTCAGACACTCAATCAAACTAGTTAAACTGCCTTGGTTGAAGAGATGGACACATGGAGTTCCATGTCTTTGAGAATTTTTAAATTGTTAAACTAACTGCTGCTAAAACATAAACATAATTATAAATTAAAGTGAAAATATTAATTATTGACATCAGTGGAGTCTTTAATGAAATATTTCAAAAGAACTTCTAAGTTTGGATATAGAATATAAAGAAAATTATGGGTAAATGTATAATACATTTATTCTTGATTTATTCTTCAATTCCTTCCTTCATATTATGTGGATCTTTGCCTTTACTTCATTAATTAACCAAATATTTAGCAAGCCTTTCCTGTGTATCAGGCATTGTGAAACACTTGAGTCGGTAATGATAAACGAAATGACCAAAATCCCTGGCCAGAGTTGTTTATTGTCTAGAGGGGTGACACATTAAGCAAACAATTACATACCTACATGCATAAATACACACATAAAATTCCTTGTACTTATTAATCCTTTTTTACTTGAAGAAGCTCTCCTTAATCCAACTCTGATCAACCACCTTAGAATGGGCATAGAACTCAGGCTGGATAGTCAGAGAACCCATGCCTTTGTCTATAGTAATCATTCCTGGTTGGACATGTGATCCAAACTAAAGCAATAGCAGGTCCTCTCCAAGTCTTTGCTGGAGCTCATTAGAAGAAAGTGTTCCCTTTTCTAGTACCTTCAGCTATAATCACGATATAGGCCTACAACCACTGGTAGCCACTTTACATACCACAGAGGGAAATCTAAACAAAGAATAAAATCAATGCAAAAGAAAACAGCAGAGATAGATAGTATTGATAGTAATTTTTCAGTTCCTACTCCCAGTCATGACTGAAACAAATTCATCACTGGAACATTCAATTATGTAACACAATGAAATTTCCTGTTTTTTTGTTTTGTTTTGTTTTTGTTTTTGTTAGATATATTTACATTCAAGTTACTTGGACCGGAATATAACTAACAGATCTCTTTCTTCTCTTGGGGATCTGTGTAACTTTCTTCAAAATATCAAAATGCCTCTAAAATCTTTGTATTTTAAAAGCATCCTATAGGGGCACCTGGGTGGCTCGGTCGGTTAAGTGGCCGACTTCAGCTCAGGTCATGATCTCGCGGTCCATGAGTTTGAGCCCTGCGTTGGGCTCTGTGCTGACAGCTCAGAGCCTGGAGCCTGTTTCAGATTCTGTGTCTCCCTCTCTCTCTGACCCTCCCCCGTTCATGCTCTGTCTCTCTCTGTCTCAAAAATAAATAAATGTTTAAAAAAAATTAAAAAAAAATAAAAGCATCCTACATTTAGGTCTGTCATTGAATGTCTCAACTTGCATTGCTGTTATTGGTCTTTTCTAATTTTATACTCCATTGGAACTTAAGATCCTTAAAGAGTATAAACTCATTTATCTTACTATACCTATTACATAGTACATGCTAATGTTTATTAAAGGAGTGAATAATTATTCACAACATAAAATATATTATTACCGACATGCTAATTGGCTCAATATACTATAAAGTGTAACATTTAAATTGAAATTTAATAAGGATAAAAAGAAACTTACCATTGTAGAATTACAAGAGGAAGAAGTTTTGATTCTATAATAAATCTTCAAAAGTGTATCCTTTTTCCCACAGTTTGCAATTTCCTCTCATAAATATTTTTCCCATTTTATCCTCACAACAACCATGTGAAATAAGCAAGGCTAATATCTTCATTTTGTGGAATCAAAAACTGAGACTTAGAGAGATTAAGTGACTTGTTCAAAGAAATATCTATAGTAAGAGCAGATCCAGGATTAGAAACTAGATGTATTATGTTTTTATAAGATATCTTCAATAGAAAATGTAACTTGGTGATTTTGATTTCTTTTTGTGTAGTTTATACTACCAAAGACAGCCTGTAATCAATAATAATTTCCCCCCAAAAAGATGGGTAGTGGAGTCTTCTCAGCAAGGGTATTCCAGAGACTCATGTATAATTTCAGCAGGGTCTTCTCAGCCAGGACATTTCAGAGACTCACAATGCTGTTTTGTAGACAGCTCAGACAAAGGTTGGTAGGAGCAGAGTGGTGTAGGTGACATCAATGTGGGCAGACAGAACAAGAGAAGACAAAGGCTAAGATGGAGAGCAAGAGTAGCAGCTGGAACAGAAGTCTGGCATAGTTAGGCTTGATGTGTATAATATGTGAAACAACATTGCCCTTAGAAGGATCCCAGAAAGACATTAAAGGAAAATGTCTATTTGACAGATGGCAACTAAGAAGCCATTGGTCATGCATACTTAAGCTTTTACAGTGGCATGCTAGGTTCCATAACACAACAGGGTCAAAGTGTCATTTTAGATATATGTGTATTATAATTGTAATAACACTTATATAGATAGGTAAATGATATTTCTATGTAAGCATAGTCATATTTTTAAATGGCCCTATTGGTTATAATAAATGATGAAGAGACACAATAATATATAAAATATACTACTTTAT
This sequence comes from Leopardus geoffroyi, assembly GCF_018350155.1. Classification (NCBI taxonomy): domain Eukaryota; kingdom Metazoa; phylum Chordata; class Mammalia; order Carnivora; family Felidae; genus Leopardus; species Leopardus geoffroyi. Next base: position 98,251,487 of record NC_059341.1, on the reverse strand, counting down.
TTTAATATTTATATTAAAATTTGGATATATTCATTTATTGATATATTACTGTATGGAATATATAGTAAACCTAGGATAAATAGGCTTAGGGATGAAGGAAAGGAAGGATTAGACTAAGACACCTAAAAGGAAATGAATCTCAGAATAAATAAAATCGGTTCAAGGCAAAGCTTGAAGAATGATTTTGTTGGAGGATTTAAACTGGTCCCTTTAAAGAATGGCAACGTAAAAATTCAGGGTGTGAAATTCATGAAAGATCCAGTCATTACCCAACATCTTAGATGTATCCATTAAAGAAGCTTTGTTACTCGACCTTTGGGTTATATCCGGGTTTCAGCTAGAAAAAGGTTCATTATTTTTCTCAATTTCCAGAAGTCAGAAACCATGTAAGAAAACAACAACTTGATTCAGATGTCAAACAGTTGAAAATAAGCCAAAAGAATGTGTCTAGGTCAACAAACTGAACTCTGTATCTCTACTGTCACATTCATATCTAAAAATGCTTGTTACACTAGTAAGATTCTCCACACCGTAACCAAAAATGCTTATTATTTGTGAAATGGGTGATGCAGTAATTCTCCACAAAGAGATGGAGAGGAAAAGATAGTACAAGTCTCCAGTTAAAAATCAAATAGGGCGAATCTGTTTCATATTCTTTAGTCATACATATATCAATGGGCAATATCAGTTCAGAAGTGCCCATGGAGTACGTCAAAACAGTTTTTCAGAGTTTTGAATTTTAATTTTTTTTGACGTTTATTTTTTGAGAGAGAGAAAGCGTGTGAGTGGGGGAGGAATAGAGACAGAGGGAAACAGAGCCAAGCAGGCTCCAGGCTCTGAGCTGTCAGCACAGAGCCAAACATGGAGCTCAAACCCATGAACCCAAATATCATGACCTGAGCCAAAGTAGGATGTTTAACCGACTGAGCCACCCAGGTGCCCCTCCAGAGTTTTGAAGGCCAGATCAGTCTTGGTCCAATAAAGAAAGGATATTGTAAACCTTCTACCGTCAGGTATTTTCTATGCAACACAGTCATTAAAAAGTGTATTACAGGATCTTAACTACTAGATTTGAAATATGGTTTCACACCTTAACTGTTGTGTGATTTGAGACAAGTTATTTAAAAGCTTTAGATCTATTTTTTTTTCATTTTCTAAGCAAATTTCACAAAACAAACTTCCTTCACAAGGTTGTTGAGAAGATTTAATGAGAAGACAGATTAACCATGTGCTAGCTGTGTTATAAGCAATGAATACATGATTAAAATGCGATCATTCTCATAAAAGTTTGTGGAGTTCTGTGTAGTAAGACAGAATGAGAATTCTGTAGGAAACAGACCTGGAATGGAGAATTTCCACATTCTCATTGCTGCTAATTAGAAGAACATGTTCCCTTTATGGGAGAGTCCTTTTACCAGAACTTGTCCATATCTACTTCTACTCTGATTTGGGAACAAGTCCAAGAGGTATGCAATTTCAAACTGGGTCCCGATTTCCTACTAGTCCTCTTGTCTTCTACTCCATGAAATTCTGAGGTAGCAGACGATATTGGAGAGTTGAAATTACTATTTTAACTAGTATGCTTCAGATTCAGTGATTACTTGCTGTTTTTTGACTTGAATTATTTTCCACTTCCTTTTGTTTTTCTTTGGGAGGTGGCAGATTTACTTTTATAGAAGATTTCTTTCTAACAATGTACCAAGCATTAATTTCCTGAGACTATAGTACTAAACCTTCACAAACTGGTGGCATACAACAACAGAAATTTGTTTTCTCACAGTTCTAGAAGCTCCAAGTCTAAAATTCAGCAGGGCTGTACTCTCTCTGATCATTCTAACAGAGAATCCACTCATTTCCTCTTTTAGCTTCTGACATGCTTGGACTTGTGGCCACATCGCTCCTGCCTTTGCCTGCATGCTCACACTCCTTTCTCCTCTCTTATTTTCCTTTGCCGCTCTCTTATAAGATACATGTGATGACAATTGGAGCTCACCCAGGTAATCTAGGGTAATGTCCTCATCTCAGAATCCATAATTTAACTGTATCTACAAAGTTTCTTTTTCCAAATAATGTAACATTTACAAGCTCCAGATATTAGAACTTGACATTTTTGGGTGGCCCTTATTCAACCTACTATAAACTGTTTAACTGATATATTTGCCTTAGAGGCATTTCTCCTTCAAATGTAGATACCCCATCCTCATATTGCACTTAGTGTGACTTATGTGTTTTGTTTCTTCACGTGTTTTAGATTGTATGATTATCTGAAATACACATATTTTGGGGAGTAGGTGTTGTAAAAGTGAAATTGCTTTGTAGAAGCTTCTTTCACTTTCTGTACACCTGATCTAAGCCTTTAATATCAGAGCATCCAAGGAACTGTTTAAAGTACTGAACAAAACATCACATGGTATATATCAGGTATATCATGATTGCCAGTCTTTAGTCCAGTCCATACAAGTTGAAAAAAATGTTACTGATAAAAAAAATGTGTAAGGTACAAAGAAACCACTTGTAGTGTAAAGGATGATATTTTCACTTAAGAGGAGATTCATATTCATGACAAACCAAGACTATTGGTCTAGAAGCCACATTGAGAGCACCTTCCTACTAAAGCTCCTGACTTTATGAATGAAAAACTGAATCCCACCACTAACAAGTGGTTCAAATAAGTTGTGCACCCAATCAGAGGCAGCACAAGGGCTAGAAGCCAGGATTGATTCTAATCCTCGCTCCAACACTTACTGGGAAAATACTGATAATTCATTGAGTCAGGTTCTCAATTTCTAAAATGGCCAAGCACATAAAGAAATAAATCTGCTTATTTATGAAGGTAGGTTAAATATTATATTGTTTTAAGAGAGAAAAAATAAATATAAATAAATGCAAGAAAATTCACCAGAAATCTTCATCTAACAGCTATAAAGAACACAAGGAAAAAGAAAGAAGAAAAGAAGAACAACAAGAACAAGAAAAAAAAGCAGAAGCAGCAGCAGAAGAAGAAAGGAAGGAAAAGAAAAAAGAAAGATACTGTACTAAAGCAGGGAAAATATCTCAATATCTTTGTTGTCATGGTAACAATGCACTGCTTTATCCATTCTTATCAAAATGTATGAATGTGGAACTCCCCTGCCAATAGATAGAGTACACAGCTTCTTGATAAAGGTTAAACAGCTGTACGAAAGATATTTTCACCTGTTAGCTAATTTGAATATTTTTTTTCAGTTGGGTTAAACAACGACAAGAAGTAGAGTACCTCTTGTCATTGTTTAACCCAATCAGGGGGGAAAAAATCACATTGATTGCAAGAAAAGACGTCCGTTGCTCTTCTCTCATAAATACATTATTCCCAATTGATATACAATATTGCTGTCATTTATTAGAGTATCTAGTTGTAACCATATAAATTGAAGGCCACGTGCCTGTGGAATTGGAACTAATAGAAAAAAAAATCTGATGGGGATGAATGGAGGGAGACAAACAATGTGTGGCAGTGCTTCTCTAACCTGAGGGAGCAGAGGAGTCACCTGGGGATCTTGCTAAAATGCAGATTCAGGAATCAGAGGTGGAGTCAGAGACCGTACTTCTTAGAAGCTTCCAGACGACACTGAGGTTGTTAGCCCACCATCCAAGTTTCAGCTCCTGAAGTGGGAGTTTACACAAAGGGCTGAGAAGTTGCAGAGAAGTTTAAATGAGCATAAAACAGAAAACTTTCTAGAGTTGATATATTGTACCTCACAATTCAGCTGATGACCAGACTGCCTGACATATTTATATTTGTGCAAGTCCGATATCTCAGGTCTGACCAAGATGCCCTGAAGTTCCCTTGAGCTTGACTAAATTTCAGACAAGATTCTTCCTCTCTGGGCCTCTGACCTCCCTTTTTTAAAGATCATTTACTTTAGAAAACTTGTAACTGTAAATTCTTTCTCTGCCCCTTTGATATGTATGTAAATCTTCTTCCAGACGCCTGCCAGTTTTACAACCCAGGAAATGTCTTTCTCAAGGGCCTGGGGATCATCTCTTTGAAGTGTAAAACAGAAGGAGATAGTGACCACTCTCTCCCAGTTTCTATAGAAAGGTAAGAGCCTAACTTTAACTGAAAATTAGCAAACACAGATGGACTAAACACAAAGGAAAACATATGCAACCTTTCGTGTCAAAGATGCTTCTATTGCCTCAAACTGAAAAATCCCAAGATTCCCCCATACTTGAGCCATGCTTCATGTCCCTTTCTCTAACACTAGGCTTTATCATTTTCCAGGTCTTAAATACATGAAAACAGCTTCAGAGCATCATTTTCTGGCTCCCCTTTTCCATGGGCTCAAATCTCATCAATTTGGTCTCATATAGGAGAGCTACCTGGAAACTCTTCTCCCCATTACTGATTCAAAGACCATTTTCTTTCCTCTCCAAATGTCAAACACAGTCTAAGTGTCATTTTATGTATGCCTTGGAGCTATCTGAGACCACATATTGCAAACTTCTACTGATACATAGTTGTAGTATCATCTCATGTTTGTTTTATGAATCATCACAGCCACTATAATAAAATTATTTGCTTTATGTGCACAAAGGATTGCCTATCTATATTATCAGCCTATAAATTCTTGTTGATATATTCATCTCAATATATGTCAAAGAAATAAGTTTAAAGTTGGAAAATATACCACTTAAATAAAAAAAAATAAGACTTTAAAATTCCTTTACTTCCAAACATATATGATATTTTTGAGTTAACAAGTATTTTCTCTGGTATTCAATATATTCTTGTATTTTATATTACATTACATATGACTTTTGACAGCTACATAAATAAGATCACTGAGTGCATAATATGAATGCTTTCTAAACACTGTACTGTAATCCTTGCAATAATCTGTAAGTCAGGTAATATTTATATCACCATTCTACCCATGAAGGAACTTGAAGCACAGACAGGTTAAGTAACTTATTTAAGGTCATCCAGCTGATAAATGGTGAAACATGGACCCAAATTTTACTTCTGTAGCCTGAAAGCTTAACTATCAAATATGTTGTGAGGAGCAATGACTATGTGCAGTTATTTCCCGATGCTATGAAATTACTCGGAAATTGAGAAACGTAGGAATCATACCTAGACATACCTCTGCTTACCTTCATTTTTTTAAAAAAAATTTTAAAACGTTTATTTATTATTGAGAGGCAGAGCGAGACAGAACATTAGCGTGGGAGGGGCAGAGAGAGGAGGAGACACAGAATCTGAAGCAGGCTCCAGGCTCCGACCGGTCAGCACAGAGCCCAAAGCGGGGCTCGAGCTCTTGAGCCATGAGATCACGACCTGAGCGGAAAAGTCAGACACTGAACCGACTGAGCCACTCAGGTGCCCCTGCTTACCTTCATTTTAACAAATGGTAGAGGACCAACTTGAAAGACAGCTTAAATTTACAGTAGCGCTTTGTATGTTGTTCTTGGTTCTCAAACAACTGATAAGCAAACACTGTATGATATACATTTAATATAATATCAATATGAAACATATAACAAAATTTCTAACTAACCTCTCTCTTCACATATATATATATATAACATGTATATTATAAAATATGTACAGTACATGTTATAATAATATATAATACATATATACTTATGCATTCCAATGCAGATAAATATTCTTACTGAGATCATAAATCTTTTATAATAAAACATTGGATAAAAATGTTACAACATGGCAGTACTTTTACAAAACTGTGATTTGGAGCTCTCTTTTATATTACTTTCATCAATGAATAAGTTACTTAATGGCATCTAAAAGATGATAGTGATGCCATTTTTATTGAAATATGTGAAATATCTAGTAATGCTTTTATTAGAAATGATATTATCTTAGGAGAATGAAAAGCCACAGATTGGAAGAAAATATTTAAATAACATATCTGATATAGGATTTGTATACAAAATATACAAGAACTCTTCAAAACCAACAAGGAGGAAAACCAATTTTTTTAAAGGCAAAAGATCTGAACAGACATCTCATGAATGAAGATGCCCAGATGGCAAATAAACGTATGAAAAGATGCTTAAAATCATGTTATCAGGAATTGCAAATTAAAACAAGATACGATTACATACCTATTGAATGGCTAAAATTAAAAACAAAACAAAACAAAATAAAACAAACAAAAACCTAACAACGCCAACTGCTAGAGTGGATGTGTAGCAGCAGGAACACTCATTCATTGCTGATGTGAATTTCAAATAATATGCCCACTTTAGAAAGACTAGCAGTTTCTTACAAAACCATAATCTTACCATATGATCCATCCACCGGTCATACTCCTAGTTATTTACCGAGTTGAATTAAAAACTTAAGTCTGTACAATAACCTACACACAAATATTTACAGCAATTTTATTAAAAAAAAATGTCACACACACACACACACACACACACACACACACAAACCCATGAATGCAACCAAGATGTTCTCAATAGGTTAATGGATAAACAAACTGTGGTACATTCCTACAGTCAAATACTATTCCTCAATAAAAAAAAATTAGCTATCAAGTCACGAAAGGGCATGGAGGAAACTGACATGCTTATTGCTAAGTGAAGGAAGCAAGCCTGAAAAGGTTATATAGGGCATAATTCTAATTATATGACACTCTGGAAAAAGCAAAACTGTGGTCAGTAAAATGATTAATGGCTGTCAGGGGTTCAGAGTGGGAGGGGTAGGAATAAAGAGTGAAGCAGAGAGAATTTTTAGGGTAAAACTATGCTGTAGGGTACTGTAATGGCAAATACATGACATTATTGTCAAAACCAATAGAACAGTGCAACACAAAGGCTGAGCCTTAATGTAAACTGGATTTAATAGATAATAATGTATGGATATTGGTTCATTTGTTGTAACAAATGTGCCACATTAATGCAAGATGCTAATAACAGAGGAAACTGTTTGAGGACATATATGAGAACTCTTTGTACTATTTTCTCAATTATTCTGGAAATCTAAAACTGTTCCAATAAAACAAGCCTTTTAGTTTTAAAAAAATGATAAGCAGCAGATAAACATGACACACCCATTAGTAACAACAATGTTCTAACTACCTCCTCACAACGTTCATTGCAAGCTATATATACTCTTTTTGAAGTCCATTTATAAACTAGTTCTGTGTAAACAGGTCAAATTCCCAATGCAAATGTAAAAAGTAAGCATTCTACTATTTAAAAATCTGTCCTGACAGAAATTAAATTAATTTACAGCCAAGTGATGCCATAGATAAATAACAGAAAATTTTTGATGTCTTCTTATAATTTAACTTTATTTTTTAAGATTTATATCCAAATTAGTATATATGAAGCAATGATTTCAGGAGTAAATTCCTTAATGGCCCTTACCCATTTAGCCCATCCCCCCTCCCACAACCCCTCCAGCAACCCTCAGTTTGTTCTCCATATTTATGAGTCTCTTCTGTTTTGTCCCCCTCTCTGTTTTTATATTATTTTTGTTTCCCTTCCCTTATGTTCATCTGTTTTGTCTTTTAAAGTCCTCATATGAGTGAACAGATTAAAATAAATCTGCCTGCTAGATGAATTGATAGGTGATTTTTATTTAAAAGTTAAATAACATTAGACTAGACTTTTGTGGCTGCACTCAGTAAAATAGGAACAACAGAAAAAAAAAACAGACATGTAATTTAAGAGCAGGATCTGGAGTAAGAAAAATCTGGTTTCAAATTCCAGCTTCATGTAACCTACTAGCTGAATGATTTGGAAGTCAGTTACCTAAACTTGAAGTTTTCTTTTTCCTCACATATAAAATAGAGATCATAATGTGACTTCATCTATGGATATGAAGCCTTAACATGTTACCTGCCATGTACTAAGTTTTCAATGATAAATCATTATAAATATTGCTGATATTATTGACAAAACATTTGATTTCCCAAATGAAAGCAATATCTGAGACTCAATTCGTTTCTGTTGCTGATCCATAGAATTTCATTTCAGACAGGAATTGTTGAAGCAATGCCTCAATTTTAGAGGTAAGAGAATTGAAGGTTTTATGTTTGAGCACCTTCTGAATGTCAGATAACGAGTTAATAATTGGTGACTCTTAGGTCATTTACATACTACCCAGCCTTGTGCAGTATTCCTTGATTTTATCATGGCTAATGATTGCAATTTTTTGCCAACATCCTCCTCTTCATGATGGTTTTACTGAAAAGGATGTTTCCTCTCTCTCTTAAGTAAGGAGAGTTTAGTAGAACAACACTGGAATATGTTGAAACAAGTGAACCTGATTATAGCTCTGATTTTGTCATTTGCCAAAAAGTCTCCTTACATGGAGGATATCATGTACTCTCATTGAATATTCAGTCTCTTCAAACGTTTATTGGATGATAACTCAGAAATTACTAGTAAGTGCATTTTGTATGATTATTGGAAGTCTATAATAAAATGTGTTTAAGAGTGATATGAAAATCAGAATGTGCTATGTAAATATAAAGCAGTATTATCATATTTATGACACTCTCAGAGGAAGTTGAGAGCAGATTGCTTTCAAAGGAATTCATTGGGTTAATAATCATAGCCAACATAAGAGTGCACGTTCATTTGAGAAGAGGCGTTTTGTCTTATTTTTATTTATCCCTAGTGTTATGAGCAATGGATAAGACTTAACTGTCATTTTAATTAAGCAACATAACAAATTACAAGGATATTGTCAGGATTAGTATTTGAAAGCCAGTTGGAAAAGTGTGCCTTAAGCTCCTCGGAGTAAGGCAATATACACTGATAAAAATAGAAGGATGCATTTTAAACATCTTTCTATTCTGTAGCTCAGTGTTGAAAAGACAGGTATTATCTCTAACTTTTATAAAAGTAATATACCTTTAACATGAAATGAAGCTGTTAGTGCAAAACAGATCTCTTTAAAGTTCAAAATCAAACAAATATGTATCCTGAAATTTGTAAGGTAAATATGAGTTCTGTGCTATCTAAAAGAATGCTGTTATGATTATTCTTTATTAAAAAACTAGTAGGCAACATATTAGGGGAGTCACTAAGTATGGTCTTTTTAAAAAACTTGCTATAAGTTCTGTAAATAGAATAAGGACTCTAGGTTTTAAGGAGATGTCCCTCAAAATCCTCTGCCAACTTAATTTTATGTATGCTATATTTAAACTATATTTAAATCGTGACTTTTACTCATGACTGTAACAAGAAGCCATTACATCACTTGTTTAAAGAATGGTCAAAAGAAGAGAGAAAACTAATTAATCTCAACTATTTCTACACAGGACAAAAGGAGAATCTTATTTCTAAAAATTCTTGAGCAGAGGGTGATTTTGGCAAAAGCTTAGGAGATTTTTTTCAAAGACCTTGGAAAATGTATTGATATATTTAAAAATAATTTGCTGGGTACCTACATGTAGTGTTGTGTATTTCAGAAGATCTCAGTTAATGGAATTAAGCCTTATGATTTGTAAATCAAATGGACAAGGCTCCAAAAGGACAGGGATGGGATAGGGAGCAGATTAACAATTAGCAAACTAAACCTCCTAAGTATAAGGTAATGGGTATGTTACGACTACTGCTTAAAAATTCCTTCCTATGAATGAGTTGATTGGAACATTGTCTTTTTAATGTCAAGTGAAAAACTTGAGAAATAAACATGTCATGTAAATGAAATATGTAAATTCAAATGTAAATACAGCTTAACTTATATTTGATCCTTAATAGCACTAGTTTAGGAATACTGGTGATAAGCCTCATAATTATCTAGTTAATTAAAAGTGTAGAAGAGAAGAACCTTGCCTTTGGAGGCTGTTCTTTCACACTGGATTAATTTCTGGTTTACAGACCCAAAGCACTAGATTTGATCTCTCTCATAATGCCTCACTTGGTGAAGAAAAAAGTGCTAACCTTATACCAGTTCAAGTCCATACTCCAAACTAATTTTCTAAATTTACATTAAAGTAAGATAATGGGGGAGGGGCAGCTAGGCTTAAATTTACAGTTCAACACCATCTTAACTAGACACACTTCACACACTTCCTGGCTATTGAATCATTTTTTTCTTTCCGTTTCTAAAATTCTCCATTTGTATAACTAAAGATTATTAGTTTCTACTTTGCAGTGGTGGATCATTTCCAGATTACTATTTCATCCAAATGTGACGGATTCCTACCAGTATTCATTCATGGTTATTTAAAGGAAATGTGTGTTCTGTGGAGTAAATGAATTCTTGTGAGTCCTTTGGAGGATCACTTCGGCTAAATTTGAAAAAGGAGTGGGAAGGTTGTGCCTTTAAGCACATGTTGCTTTGATCCTAGTAGGTTAATTTTATTAACAAGTTTATTTAGCGACCAATTGAAACACAGAATCCCGCTGCATTTGCCAACAATTTATGCAAGTCAACCACCAAATGTCGGCTTGCTTTGAGAAGGGTAATGCATCCTCCCACAAGCCTAACATTAATACCCAAAGTCCTTACTGCCTTTCTGTTTCCCTCATTCAAATAAGCCTAGTAATAAACATTCTTAAACTAGATGATTGATAGGGAGTTGGTGATAAATAATACAGAGGCTTGTATAAATTATGGCTAAAGAAAAATACTCTTGGAAATTAATAGATGTAGTAAGAGGTACCATATAGCCCACTGCAGCATGCTGCAAAATTTACTGTTGAATGCATGTTATAAATTTGTCACCGAACAGGGAGAAATATGGAATCAAGCCTGCGGAACTATAGGCTCCAGGATTCGTCGTGAAAATAAAAATTTTCAAAAACTTTTTACAACAGGCTAAATAAAGTAAGAGAAATTTTGCGCAATTACGTGAAATATATATTTCTCTACACACAAATCAAATTCTGAGAGAAACATTTACAAAGTAGGTCATTACCAAAGGGCTCATTAAAAGGCCCTGCATTTTGTAAGGCAAAATTTCAAAGTAATAAATTTTTTAACTTTTTTTTTATTTTGATTATTTTGGGCCTGAAAATGGAGGTTATCCAAACTTTCTCAAAATATTATTTCAATGACAATATTGTTCAAATTCAGTTACTGGTCAATGTTTCTTGAGTGGAATACAATATAGATTTAAGAATTTGTTTGGTGCTTTATTTTACCTGTTTTATATGTAAAGTTTTTCCCTGAAATATATGCATCAAGAATCTGCCACTCCTTATAGAACAGGAAAATTAAATAAAATTTTAGAGGGTCAAAAAATGTTTAAGTAGTTTAACCCATAAAGGTTAAGACACTGGAGATACACTTATTGAAGGCATGATGTTAGTTTTCTATCACTGCTGTAACAGATCACCACAAATTTAGTGGGTTAACACAATACAGATTTATTCTCATAGTCCTATAGGTCAGAAGTTTCACCAAGCTAAGACCAAAGTGACAGTAGGGCTGCATTCCTTCTGGAAACTCAAAGAGAGAATCTAGAATTTGTTTGCTTGAATTTTCCAGCTTCTAGAGACCTCTTGCATACCCTTCCTTCCATCTCCAAATATAATAATGTCAGATCAAGTCCTTCCCAGGGGGTCACCCTGACCTGACTTCTGCCTCAGTCTTCTCCCTTAGGAACCCTTGGGTCCATTGCAGATTATCCAGGATAATCCTCCTATTTATTTTATGGTCAGCTGAGTAGCAAACTTAATTCCATCTCCAACCCAGATTCCTCTTTTCCATGTAACACAGCATATTTTTATGTTCTGGAATTAGAGTGTGGATATCTTTGATAGGCCATTAGTCTGCCTATCAGGATATATAAAGGGATTCATAATTTAGAATCGGTTTCATTTATGGACATAATATTCTTCAAAACCATCTAAATTTGCAAGTTCAGTTCTCACCATAAATAAAGCATAAAAGGCATACAAAGCTTTATATTTATTTCATTTACCATCCTTTATTTGGGTGGTGGCTTTACCATTCCATCCTTTGAAGGTTTAATTTTAAAAAAACAAAATGGGTGTGGAAGTATATGTGGCTAAAAATTATGGAGAGCACAGAAAAAGTGGCATTCTACAATTTTCTTGAACTGCACATTGCTCTTACAAATCCATAAGACTTGAGGATTTATGCATTCTATCCTGCCCTGCTTCTATTCTGAAATATACACAGTACTATCCCCTTATCATTTTTTAGCTGCTGCTTCTCTTCACTATGTGTGCCAGGTTGGAAGATTAGAGGTCTAGGACTTAAAGAAATAGAGAATAAATCAGCTGCTGTTCTCAGAGTGCCCCAGAGTCAAGTAAGTTTTAAAAAACTACAATTATGAAAGAGCATGCTGAATTGATGTATTTCATATATAATATCCCTTATTTTTCTTTCCAGAAATATCAGCACATCTAACTATGTCAAGAGAACATCTGATCACTTCCTTTCTCAAGTACATTCTCCATAATATCTTAATATTTAAGGCTCTGCATATCTAGTTAAGAGGGTTAGGCTGTAGTGTTTGAGCTATGAATATTGACACATACCATACATTGCCTACACTTTTCTATTTGCAAATATCATTTTGAAAATATAAAAGGATATCTTCATCTCCCAATGCTTAGGCAGAATTAAATATAATAATTTAATCTAAGTACATAAGTATCTATTCCACTTGTTAAAATAGACAAATGTTTTCAGTTTTCTCCCTAGATGGTTTGTAATATGGTGCCAAGTAAGGCCACATGAGCTAAGATAACAAAATACAAGTTTTGAACGGCAATCTGGAAAACTGAAGTCAGGCTCAGGGTCTGGCAGTGACTATATTTACACCTAACACAAATATATAAAACACTGGTTCTTTTAAAAAGTATCTGACAGTCAATTAATTGATCAATCTATCACCTATTATCAAGTTTATCTACATGCTCCACAATAATATCTATGAGATTTAGTAAATCCACAATAGCTAATCTGATTTGTAAACATACTCTGGTCATCTTGCCATCATGAAGACTAATTTAAGTATTCATTGTTGTGTTCATTACACTAACTTGCTTGCTTAGTGGCCCATCCTGGCTAACTCTTACTATTCTTATTAGCCCAGAAACAGTACCATGTGAGGCAAATATATAGGAAGAATCTGTCTTTACAGGTTGCACTGATGACCCAAAAGTTAAAATACTATGGACAAGATAAAGCTCCGTTTATGGTTTGCAATCAAATTTTAAGTAGTGATAAGGCCAGAGAAATGACTATATAAATAGCAAGAAACAACTATATAAATAGCAAGTAAGTCATCCTATCTTTTTTTTTCATTATGTTAAATCATATCTTCTTAAGATACAAATATAAACAAGCTTTGCTAATTTTGTGGAAAACTCAACTGTAATCTATTCTATCTGTAAAATAGCATCAGATCAGACAGCTTTGTGTTTATTGAAAGATGAATCCTTTTTACCCCAAAACAAAAGAGATAGTTTAATATAATAAGAAAGATCAACAAGTCTTCTGGCTAGAACTATTTTTTGTTGCCTATTAAAAAGGTGTTATGGTTTACATTCATATTATGCTCCTCTCTAGGTCAGGGGTTGGCAAGCCTGAAAAAGCAACATAATTGCATGTGGAGTTTATAAAATTTCTTGCCTTCTAACACCAGAGATTTTTATTGAATAAATTCATTTATTTATAAAGCATTTACTATTACTAACAGCCAAGCACTATTACAGGCACTTGAGAGATATCAGAGAGCAAAAAGGGAAAATAAAAATTTGTAGAGTATAGAATATTATAGAGCGATAATAAATAGATATTTTTAGAAGATGATGTAAATTAAAAAATGCTGTGAAAAAATTGTATGAAAGGGAACAGGAAGTGTTTTTTATTGTTGTTTCAAATTTTCATTTAAATTCTAGTTAGTTAATGTGTAGTGTAATATTGGCATCAGGAGTAGATTTTAGTGATTCATCACTTACATATAGCATCCAGTGCTCAAGACAACAAGTTCAGGAGGTATTTTCAAGTTAAACAGTTACCAGGTACGCTTCACTGAGAAAGTGATATTTGAAGGAAGCCTTGTAAAATATCGTAGGGAAGAATGCAGAATTACTAAATCAAGGCTTTGCCTAGCAGGTATGAGGAGCAGCAAGTAGGTCAATGTGACTGGAAAAGAATATGTGAGGGAAAAATTAGGAAAAAAAAGAAAAATGAGGACAAAGGAATATTGAGGTTTGGGGAAGGGGCCAATGAATATGTATTTTAATCAGTAAAGGTGACTCTGAAATAACCAAAACCAAGAAGTACCCTCTCTTATATGTTTTAGTAACTTAGCTAGTTATAAATACTAATTTCCAGGTGAGAGGGGTGGACTAATGTTACATGCAAATGGATGAAACATCAAATATCTCATAAATGTTATTTAAAGACTAAACATTCCTAAAGTTATATAAGTAATCTGGCAAAAGTCAAATACGAACCATGTCTGAACTGTTAATACAAAGACACTTGATGATATTGGAAAATAGAATGACTGTGAATGAAATGAATATAAAGGGAAAATTTAGGAGGAGTATGATGACAGCTTTACAAATCTAATATTTGTGAGGTCCATTCAGTAACTAAAGACATTTCTGTATTTGTGTTTATCCCAATATTCAATTGGGATTTTGATCCACTCTTTTAAACTCTAAGTAATTACTAAATACATGGCAAAGAAATATTAATGTAGAATAGGGGCATTTAAAAAATCATTAAAAAGGGCTAATTTAGTTCCAGGTATCAAATAATTCAATATATTCTAAATTTGACCTAATAGTAGAGTCTTGAGAAGAAAAGTATTAGTGATTATTATGTAACATAAGTATACCTAAGTGTTACTTAAGGAATAGTCACTCTATCCACAGTATGCCCTTTATCCTCCAAAACCAGCTCCACTTCTAATATTTTCCATCTTGCTTAATACTACCACCAAAAATGTTTGGAACTACCTGAGATAATTTTTAAACCTCATTCAACCCACAACTTCCAAAAGACTATAAATCCTATCAACACTGCTTCAGTGTATTGGATCTCTTTACTCCTCTCCATTGCAGTGCTCTAGACGTGAGTGTTATCACCTCTAACTGGGACTATAGGAACAGATTTTAAGTAGATTCCCACCCCCTAATACCATCCACTACCAATTAATCATCTGCTAGAGTCTTCTCTTTAAGTGACAAATTTATCCATCCTATTCATCTCCCCAAACCCATTTGATAAGCCCCTATCAACTACAGAATAAAATCCACACTCCTCTGCAAGATACACAATCCTTTTACAGGTTCTAGAATCCACCTGTTTTCTATCTTAGTTTCCTGCAATATCTATTCTATTCTCACTATATTCTGTAGCCATCCCAAATTGGCCCTTTACTTAATGTGCCATCTGATCTCACACTTTCGTGACCTTAAACAGAAAAGTCGTCATTCCTAGAATTCTTCTTGGTTCTTTATTTCCCCAGTAAACTATAATTTAATGCTCAAGATCCAACTCAGTCAATGTATCTCCCAAGAGTCAATCACTCCCTCCTTTGGAGTCAATCACTTCCTCCCTAATATAGGGCTTTATCAGAAATTACTAACATTATGGCTTTCATGTCTGCATTATTAAATAATAAAGTATTTTATTTTTTTGAAGCATACATTCTTATTATTCTTTCTATTCCTATGGCGAATTCAATCCCGGAAAATTGAACATAGTAAATATTTGAAGGGGAATGGGATGACAAGAAAGGGAAGAAGGAAAAATGGCAGCACGTTATTTATGACTCTGTCTCTTTGAAGGCAGTCACCTCATCTTTCCAGTTCTCCTTCCATATTTCAAAATGGTTATCCCAAATTTAAAAGAGAACTTACATACTGAGTGTGAAAATATGCACTAGCTTTATGTTTTCAACTGATAATAAATTATCTAGGTTATAGAGAAAAAGCAAAGCTAGAGTTTCCCTACCCATCCCCCTCAACGTCACAGCAATCTGCTAAAGTGTTATTCAAAATATACGTGGAAAGATAGAGCATTCCAGCCACTACTGAGTAGAGAACCAGTTTTGAAGCTACACATTGTCAATTAACCTTATTTTTCTCTTCAAATTTGAGTGTTCTATAACTTAATTCTATTTAAAGGAGAAAAAATATTAAAAAATAAAAATATAGAAAATAAATTACTTATCCACAAGTTTGAGACTTAAAAATAAAGAATCCATATACCTCAGAAATACTACCACAACATTCTTGACATAGTGAACACTCGACACATTCTTGTATATTTCTAGTGAGAGAAAAAGTGGTTTCCAAGAAATACTGTCTTGGTTGATTAGAACTATCAGAAAGTTTTCTTTCTTTTTTTTTTTTGAAACCAGACTCATTATTTCCTTCACCCTCTGAAGCAACATTGGATAAATTCAATTTTTAGAAATTAAATGACTTTAAACAATTAAGAATCTATAATTATTCCCATTAATCATCTTTTATCCTATAAAATATAGCAAATTCCTTTTACCATTTCTCAAAAACAAGCTATATATTGTGTTGTGATTTCAGTTTTTTTTTTTAAACAAATTTGGCCTCTGAAAATAAAGCATAACAAGACTCTGTATAAATTACTGCAGTTGAATTGTCTACTTGCCTCAATGTATTGTGATGCTTATGACTGACACATAGGCTCTATACTCCCAGGACACTACAACAAAATTTAACTTTTAGTCATTCAGAAAGTATTGGAGACAGTTTATATTCTAGGTAGCTGAAGATCGAAGCTTCATCTTATTTTACAGATTCTTGCCAATCCAAGATCTCTGAATGTTTAGAGATTAGATACCGATTATTTTTTCTTTCTTTTAGAAAATTATTTTTATTCCTTTTTTAATGATCGATTGTAATAAATTGCGTTGTTTTGATTTCTTACAACTTTGAATCACCTTGAATATTTTATTGACATTGGTGGGATCTTCCTCTTTCCTCTCAAGATGTTTTGTTGTAAGTTGTTATCATCATCACTTCCTTAGACTATCTGATGTGAAGAATTTAATTTGATAACTAGTACAAAAGTTGGTCAATATCTCCTGGTTCTTCAGTGTTAGTGACCAATTTTTCTTTGCTTACAGTAATATTTTCAAAGTTTCAATGGTTATTGCTATTTCCTTTGTTTCTTTACAGAGAAGAAAATTCTTAGGCCATTAAGTCAATACTTTATCAAATTCACTAATTTTAGAAAAAAATGAATGTTCTAGAAGTATCCAGATGTTTATAAATACATGTGTGTGTATAACTTTATTATTTTTTTGTATTTTTAACTTTATTTTTTATTTTTTTTAATTTACATTGAAATTAGTTAGTATACAGTGTAACAATGATTTCAGGAGTAGATTCCTTAGTGCCCTTACCCATTTAGCCCATCCCTCCTCCCAAAACCTTCTAATAACCCTCAGTTTGTTCTCCATATTTAGGAGTTTCTTCTGTTTTGTCCCCCTACCTGTTTTTATATTATTTTTGTTTCCCTTCCCTTATGTTCATCTGTTTTGTCTCTTAAAGTCCTCATATGAGTGAAGTCATATGATTTTTGTCTTGCTCTGACTGACTAAATTCACTTAGCATAATACCCTCCAGTTCCATCCATGTAGTCGCAAATGGCAAGATTTCATTCTTTTTGATTGCCGAGTAATACTCCATTGTATATACATAGCACTTCTTCTTTATACATTCATCCATCAGTGGACATTTGGGCTCTTTCCATACTTTGGCTATTGTTGACAGTGCTGCTATAACCATTGGGGTGCATGTGTCCTTTTGAAATAGCACACCTGTATCCTGTAGATAAATGCCTACTAGTGTAATTGTTGGATCGTAGGGTAGTTCTATTTTTAGTTTTTTGAGGAACCTCCAAACTGTTTTCCAGAGTGGCTGCACCAGCTTGCATTCCCACAAACAATTCAAAAGAGATCCTCCTTCTCCACATCCTCGCCAACATCTGTTGTTGCCTGAGTTGTTAATGTTAGCCTTTCTGACTGGTGTAAGGTGGTATCTCATTGTAGTTTTGATTTGTATTTCCCTGATGATGAGTGATGTTGAGCATTTTTTCATATGTTGGTTGGCCATCTGGATGTCTTCTTTGGGGAAGTGTCTATTCATGTCTTTTGCCTATTCTTCACTGGATTATTTATTTTTTGGGTGTTGAGTTTGATAAGTTCTTTGTAGATTTTGGATACTAACCCTTTATTTTATATGTCATTTGCAAATATCTTCTCCCATTCCATTGGTTGCCTTTTAGTTTTGCTGACTGTTTCCTTTGCTGTGCAGAAGCTTTTTATTTTGATGAAGTCCCAGTAGTTCATTTTTGCTTTTCTTTCCCTTGCCTCTGGAGACGTGTTGAGTAAGAAGTTCCTGTGGCCAAGATCAAAGAGGTTTTTGCCTGCTTTCCCCTTGAAGATTTTGATGGCTTCCTGTCTTACATTGAGGTCTTTCATCCATTTTGAGTTTATTTTTGTGTATGGTGTAAGAAAGTGGTCCAGGTTCATTCTTCTGCATGTCGCTGTCCAGTTTTCCCAGCACCACTTGCTGAAGAGACTCTCTTTATTCCATTGGATATTCTTTCTGCTTTGTCAAAGATTAGTTGGCCATATGTTTGTGGGTCCATTTCTGGGTTCTCTATTCTGTTCCATTAATCTGAGTGTCTGTTCTTATGCCAGTACCATACTGTCTTGATGATTACAGCTTTGTAGTATAGCTTGAAGTTGGGGATTGTGATGTCTCCTGCTTTGGTTTTCTTTTTCAAGATTGCTTTGGCTATTCAGGGTCTTTTCTGGTTCCATATAAATTTTAGGATTATTTGTTCTATCTCTGTGAAGAATGCTGGTGTTATTTTGATAGGGATTGCATTAAATATGTAGATTTCTTTTGGTACTATTGACATTTTAACAATATTTGTTCTTCCTATCCAGGAGCATGGAATCTTTTTCCATTTTTTTTGTGTCTTCTTCAATTTCTTTCATAAGCTTTCTATAGTTTTCAGTGTATAGATTTTTCACCTTTTTGGTTAGGTTTATTCCTAGGTATCTTATGGTTTTTGGTGCAACTGTATATGGGATCGATTCCTTGATTTCTCTTTCTGTCGCTTCAGTGTTGGTGTATAGGAATGCAACTGATTTCTGTGTGTTGACTATATCCTGAAACTTTGCTGAATTCATAAATCAATTCTAGCAGTTTTTTGGTGGAATCTTTTGGGTGTTCCATATACAGTATCATGTCATCTGCGAAGAATGAAAGTTTGACCTCCTCCTGGCCGATTTTGGTGCTTTTTCTTTCTTTTTGTTGTCTGATTGCTAGACTAAGACTTCCAACACTATGTTGAATAACAGTGTCAAGATTAGACATCCCTGTCTTGTTCCTGACCCTAGAGAGAAAGCTCTCAGCTTTTCCCCATTGAGGATGATATTAGCATTGGGTCATTCATATATGGCTTTTATGATCTCGAGGTATCATATCCTTCTATCCCTACTTTCTTGAGGGTTTTTATCAAGAAAGATGCTGTATTTTGTCAAATGCTTTCTCTGCAACTATTGAGAGGATCATATGGTCTTGTCCTTTGTTTTATTGATGTGATTAATCACATTAATTGCTTTGTGGATATTGAACCAGCCCTGCATCCTGGGTATAAATCCCACTTGGTTGTGGTGAATAATCTTTTTAATGTATTGTTGCAGCCGGTTGGCTAATATCTTGTTGAGGATTTTTGCATCCATGTTCATCAGAGAAATTGGTCTATAGTTCTCCTTTTTAGTGGGGTCTCTGGTTTGGAATCAAGGTAATGTGGCTTCATAGAAAGAGTTTGGAAGTTTTCCTTCCATTTCTATTTTTTGGAACAGCTTCAAGAGAATAGGTGTTAACTCTTCCTTAAATGTTTGGTAGAATTCCTCTGGAAAGCCATCTGGCCCTGGACTCTTGTTTTTTGGCAGATTTTTGATTTCTGGTCTGATTTCCTTACTGGTTATGGGTCTGTTCAAATTTTCTATTTCTTCCTGTTTCAGTTTTGGTAGTATATATGTTTCTAGGAATTTGTCCGTTTGTTCCAGATTGCCCATTTTGTTGGCATATAATTGCTCATAATATTATCTTATTATTGTTTTTATTTCTGCTGTGTTGGTTGATCTCTCCTCTTTCATTCTTGATTGTATTTATTTGGGTCCTTTCCTTTTTCTTTTTGATCAAACTGGCTAGTGGTTTATCAATTTTGTTAATTCTTTCAAAGAACCAGCTTCTGGTTTCATTGATCTGTTCTACTAGTTTTTTTTGTTTGTTTCGGTAGCATTAATTTCTGCTCTAATCTTTATTATTTCCTGTCTTCTGCTGGTTTTGGGTTTTGTTTGCTGTTCTTTTCCAGCTCCTTAAGGTGTAAGGTTAGGTTGTATATCTGAGATATTTCTTCCTTCTTTAGGAAAGCCTGGATTGCTATATACTTTCCTCTTATGACCACCTTTACTGCATCCCAGAGGTTTTGGGTTGTGGTGTTATCATTTTCATCGAATTCCATATACTCTTTAATTTCCTCTTTAACTTCTTGGTTAGTCCATTCATTCTTTAGTAGGATGTTCTTTAGTCTCCAAGTATTTGTTACCTTTCCAAATTTTTTCTTGTGGTTGATTTCAAGTTTCATATTGTTGTGGTCTGAAAATATGCACGGTATGATCTCGATCTTTTTGTACTTACTTAGGGCTGATTTTTGTCCCAGTATATGGTCTATTCTGGAGAATGTTCCATGTGCACTGGAGAAAAATGTATATTCTGCTGCTTTAGGATGAAATGTTCTGAATATATCTGTTAAGTCCATCTGGTGCAGTGTGTCATTCAAAGCCATTGTTTCCTTGTTGATTTTTTTATTAGATGATCTGTCCATTGCTGTGAGTGGGGTGCTGAAGTCTCCTACTATTATGGTATTACTATCGATGAGTTTCTTTATGTTTGTGATTAATTGATTCATATATTTGGGTGCTGCCACATTTGGCGCATAAATGTTTATAATTGTTAGGTTTTCTTGGTGGATAGACCCCTTGATTATGATATAATGCCCTTCTGCATCTCTTGATACAGCCTTTATTTTAAAGTCTAGATTGTCTGATATAAGTATGGCTACTCCAGCTTTCTTTTGTCTGATATAAGTATGGCTACTCCAGCTTTCATTAGCATGATAGATGGTTCTCCATCCCCTTACTTTCAATCTGAAGGTGTCTTCGGGTCTAAAGTGGGTTTCTTGCAAACAGCATATAGATGGATCTTGTTTTCTTATCCATTCTGTTACTATATTGATGTTTAGGGTGAGTACTGAAAGATGTGAATTTATTGCCATTAGATGCTTGTAGAATTGGAGTTTCTGGTGGTGTTCTCTGGTCCTTTCTATTCTTTGTTGCTTTTGGTCTTTTTTTTTTTTATCTTTTCTCCCCTCAGAGAGTCCCCCTTAAAATTTCTTGCAGGGCTGGTTTAGTGGTCACAAACTCCTTTAATTTTTGTTTGTCTGGGAAACTTTTTGTCTCCCCTTCTTTTTTGAATGACAGCCTTGCTGGTTAAAGAATTGTTGGCTGCATATTTTTCTGATTCAGCACATTAAATATATCCTACCACTCCTTTCTGGCCTGCCAAGTTTCTGTGGATAGGTCTGCTGCAAACCTGATCTATCTTCCCTTGTAGGTTAGGGACTGTTTTTCCCTTGCTGCTTTCATGATTCTCTCCTTGCCTCGGTATTTTGTGGATTTGACTATGATATGCCTTGTTGATGGTCAGTTTTTGTTGAATCTAATGGGGGTCCTCTGTGCTTCCTGGATTTTGATGTCTGTGTATTTCCCCAGGTTAGGAAAGTTTTCTGCTATATTTGCTCACATAACCCTTCTACCCCTATTTCTCTCTCTTCCTCTTCTGGGACCTCTACGATTCTGATGTTGTTCCTTTTAATGAGTCACTGATTTCTCTAATTCTTAAATCTTGCTCTTTTGCCTTCATCTCCCTCTTTTTTCTGCTTCATTATTCTCTATAAGTTTGCCCTCTATATCGCTGATTCTCTGTTCTGCCTCATCCATCCTTGCCTCCGCGGCATCCATCTGTGATTGCAGCTCAATTATAGCATTTTTTATTTCATTCTGAGTAGTTTTTACTTCTTTTATCTCCGCAGAAAGGGATTCTAATCTATTTTCAACTCCAGCTAGTATTCTTATTATTGTGATTGTAAATTCTGGTTCAGACATCTTGCTTGTGTCTGTGTTGGTTAAATCCCTGGCTGTTGTTTCTTTGTGCTCTTTCTTTTGGGGTGAATTCCTTCATTTTCTCATTTTGAAGGGAGAAAAGGAAATAGGTAGAAAAATTAAAATAAAAAAACTAAAGTAAAAAATTAAAATTAAAAAATTAAGCACACACACACACAAAATTGAATAAATGATGCTAGATCCTAGGCGTGTTTTGGTCTGGGTGTCGAAAGTGGTTTGACATATTACAGAAAAAAAGGGGAAAGAAAAAAGAAAGGAAATTGAGAATTTGAAAAAATGAATACACTGAAGTAGATTAAAATGAGATGATGGGAGTAAAATAGAATTTGAACAAATTTACCCAAAAGTAAATATAGTAGAAAAAATTAAATAAAATATTTTTAATAAAAATGAATTTTTTCTCTTTCTGTAATCAAGAAAAAGAAAAGAAATGAAAAAGAGACAAAAGAAAAAAAGAAAAGCATTTGAAAATTTGAAAAAGTGAATACACTGTAGTAGACTAAAATAAAATGATGGAAGTAAAATAGAATTTGAAATAATTTACATAAAAGCAAAAAATATAGAAAAAAATTAAAGAAAGATACTTTTAATTGAAATTGAAAGTAAAATGAAGTTTTTCTCTTTCTGAATTCAAGAAAAAGAAATGAAAGAGAGAAAAAAGAAAAAAGGAAATTGTTTGAAAATTTGAAAAAGTGAATACACTGAAGTAGGCTAAAATAAAATGATGGAAGTAAAATAGAAATTGGAAAAAATGTCCACAAAAATAAAAAATATAGTTAAAAAATTAAATAAAAATATTTTTAATAAAAATTGAAAATAAAATGAATTTTTTCTCTTTGTGTATTCAAGAAAAAGAAAAAAGTGAAAAAGAAAAAAAAGAAAAAAATTAATAGATGGACCTGCTAACAGATTGAAATAGGACTAAAATTACTTCATTTTCCCCTAGAAATCAGACTATGAAGCGCTTTATAGTCCATAAACTAAGCAGGCGGTGAGACTTGTGTTCTTGAAGAGCGAGGTTGACCCGGTTGGGCGGGGCTCAGTGTAATGGCTCTGTTCTCCACTAGATGGTGCTGCTAGCCTACTGGCGTAGAGTGTTCTGGCGCTCGAAGGTGCGTATGTGCATGCGCCGGAGCAGTGGAAATGGTGTCACCGAGCTACCCGGGAGGAACTCTGTTCTCTCCGATCAACAATCGTGCACCCGTCCTCTGTCTTCAGCTTTCGTCCGGTCCGCTCCCCACGTTTTCACTGTCCGTGACCAAGCCCCAGGCGGTACCTCTCTCGCAGGTTTTCTCGATGCAGCTCTTTTCTCCGGCCCCTTACTTCTGAATGACTGCTGCTTTCACCCGTTCAGCCCCTCTGTGGGAGTGTCTCACTGAGCAGTGGCCGAATGAGCCATGGCCGAATGTCAGCTGCACCCAGGAACGCTTGCTGGACCCTGCTGCTGCTGGTGCCCCGAGACTGAAGCCAGATGCCAGCCCGCCCCAGAAAAAGTACGCGAGACAATGTAGCAGCAGCGTTTCAGGGATTATGGAAAATCACAACACACATCTGGCACCAGGCTTCACCCTTAACATCTTTATTCCAGCACCAGCGAATGTGGCCATTCTCTGGGGTCTGCTGGGACCAGGTGGCTTCAACAGTCTCTACCAAATGTCCTTCCAGCAGTGGAACCACTTTTCCCCGTGTGGCCCAAGAAACTCCCGGACTCCACCCTGCTCCTGGGGTTTCGCCCTTCCCACCAGAGCACCGCCAGGTATGGAGCTGCAGCTATCGCAGGTATCACCAGCTATCGAGTTGCAGACTTTGTGCTCCCCTTGTTTACAGTCTTAATGGAATTTAAACCCTCTCCTTTCTCCTTTCTCCTTTCTCCTTTCTCCTTTGTCCCTTTAGTTTAGTACCTGCTGCTGTTTCCAATTTTCCACTTTCTCTCCAGCTGCTATTGGGAGGGGTGCTTTTCTCGTATTCTCCCCCACTACCGTCTCCATCCTCTCTCCGCCTGCAAAAGCGCCTCCCTTCCCACGGCTTCTCGCTCCCCAAGTTCAGCTCTCCGCGCCGCGTACCTGCTGAATTCTGTGGTTCAGGCTGTGCAGATTGTTGTGTTAATCCTCCAATCAGTTTTCTAGGCGTGCAGGATGGTTTAGTGTGGTCTGGCTGTATTTCATGGACACGAGACACACGAAAAACTTCCATGCTGTTCCACCATCTTGGCTCCTCCCCTGTTCACTTTGTTTATAAATCACTTACATGTTGGGTACCAGTAGAGAGATATCTTGCAATGAGATTGTTATACACTTCACCATCCTATGTTAGATTTTACTGAAAATTACTGAGAGACTAAATATTCTTCATACTCTGCTATGCCTAATTTTATCATGATATTGAAAGTATTTTCTTCATAGAAATATTAAATCGTTCTGGTATTTTTCTTTCTCCATCATATTTCAAATTAAAGCACTTTATTAATAAATTTCTTAACATACCCAAGCTTCTATAATTTTGTAAAACATGACTAGTCCTCTTCAAAGAACTCATGTTGTTTTCATAAATAATAATATAAAAAAGCCTATTTCTGTTTCTAGATACCACATACATATCTGTTCTCCATACACATCTTCTTTTCTCCATCATCATTAAAATCTTAAAGTTGAAGAAGAAATTAATACATTAGCCATGCCTCTAAATCTTTGTATCTCTTGGCTTTATCCTTTACTTCAGTCTTTCAGTATTTTTTTTTTTTAAGTAACAATTACATGGTAGGTACTAATCTAGCCTTTGTGGATATAAGAATAGGTAAATGTACTCACTACTTTGAAATAATTTAGTGAAGGAAATATATCTATACAGAAACTGAAATTACTTAGAGGTTAAGTAAATATTTTTTATTCTCAGGCATAACTATTGTTTTCATGATATATGGAAGTCTTTTCTTCATATAGAAAGGAAGTGAGACATTGTGTTATGCAGCATTTTTTAAGAGAAGCAAGATGAGGGAATGACTATTCTGCCAGAGAAGTTGAGGAGGTAAAATCTGAGATGAGCCATCTTTGCTGGATAAACATGCAAATGGCATGGAAAAGAAGGAAGAAGTAGCTATCTAACAGAGGGAACGAATATGTCAAAAGACATGAGAAATCATGGCTTACTTGGGGAACCAATGTGTACCATAAATTTTGTCTGAAATGTAGAATTTAAATATGAGACAGTAAGGAGATGATCTTGGGAATAATGATGGAGGTCATGGTATGAAAAGCTTTGCATACTACACTGAAATTTGACTACATAGTTAATAAAAGTATTAAAATACTTTAAGCAAGAATGTGACATGAAGAGATTTGCATTTCAGAAGAATGATTTTTATGGTATATGCAGAATTAATTAGGTGGCTTAAAACCGGAAAAAGAGTAATCTACATAAAAGTTATAGATGAAGTTATGGTTGAGAAGATGGCTAAAAACAAAGCTCAAGGGAAAAAAGATATTTTTAATAAAAGAAAAGATAATAATTTCAAAAATAGAGTGACCAGCATGATCAAACATCACAGAAAGGACAGATAAGACAAACTAAGGATTGAAAATATTATATATAAAATAGAATAATAATACCAAAAGAAGAGTAGGAGTAGAAGCCAGAGTGGAGGAGCTTTGAAATCTAAATGGAAAGAGGTCTACAGGTTTGTAGACTACTCTTTAAAGAGTGAATGAATGAATGAGTGAATGAATGAATGAGTGAATGATTCATTCTAATGATCTTTATTCCTGTGAATATTTAACTTATCAATTTAGTGAATATCCATGATAGGAGATTTAGACATTTGGAATATAATATGAACAACCAAAGCCCCAACCTTGAGGCCCTAAAGACCTTTAAGAGTACGATGAGTAAAAAGCTCTTCAGTGTCTCTCTATTGCAGTTCCTCAGGCAAAAAACAATAGTTACTTGGGCTAATGAATCTTCCTAAAAAAGAAACTAACATGGAGTAACTTAGGTCCTAAGTGATGCAGTCCATTATCTCTCAGCAATGTGTGGCAATTACATTTTTATGCACTAACAGTGGAAGAGGCATGTATCTGCAGTTAAACTTTTATGCATCACTATTTACAGAAGTAGAATAAATATCCATCAATGACATCATGTATACAAGAGCATTCATCAAGGGTTAGAAGAAGGAAAGGAATATCTGTGATTAATTGTTTATTCTTCAATTCATCAAGTGGTGAAATAAATATGCTTCAGTTTAATGGCTGACACATTCAGAGTAAGGAGTGGGATAGTTGTTGGTTCAAATTGTGTATGTTACTAATTTCAAGAGCAAAATAAAAATCCATCAATGACATACCAAGTAATTGGAAATGCTTTGGAGGATTTGTTCAGAGATTTTATTTGCCCAAATTGCTTTCTCAGAACTTGTCACATCAAAAAAAAAAAAAAAAAAAAATCTGCCCTGATTTGTTGATACATCAAGTTCTGTAGAGAACTAGTTATGGTTCAAAGATTTGCACAACTGTTTATATGACATATGACAACAAACCTAATACAGACCAAATGCTATCATGTTATTGATAAGTAATTTTACAAAAAACTCTAGCATCAGCAAATGTAGGTATTATATGTTAGATGGGTCTCATTAATTAGATACCAAAGTATGGTTTGAATTTTTATAGGGGGTCTTTCCACTTTACCTATACAGTATGATTGGGCAATGTTTTATAGGCCTTTTGCTCTCTAAATTTCATTGTGATTTGTCACATATCACACATTGAAAGGTATACAGCTTCTCAAATATGTTCAATGGTACAAAGCTTTATACTATTTGCACTTCACTCCTGGAACACAGGCCATTTTACCAACAATCTTACATAAAACCTTTACCACGCTTTACATGATGAATAGGGCATAAAATGGATATCTAGAAATTCAAATTGCTAAGGACTGAAACTGCACCAGAACATAAATATCAATCGATTGCCTAGTCTGCAATAACTGAACAATATTAAATAAAGATGAGATTATTTATCATTACCATAGAGTGATATTGGACTAAGAGTAAGATGAATTGCTGTCCCAGTCCCCATATTACATCTTTTTAAAAATTTGGATAATAGGGGCTCTTGGGTGGCTTAGTCTGTTGAGCCTCCGACTCTTGATTTTCGGCTCAGGTCACGATCCCAAAGTCATGGGATAGATACCCGAGTAGGCTCTGTGCTGAGCATGGATCCTACTTGGGATTCTCTCTCTTCTCTCTCTCTCTCTCTCTCTCCCTCCCTCCCTCCCTTTCTCTCTCTCTCTCTGTGTCCATCTCCCCTGCACATGATCTTTCTCTCTCTCTCTCCAAAAAAAAAAAAAAAATTGGATAAGAGAAAAAAGTATTTAAATATCCATTTGGATTGAGGAAGAATATAAACATTGCATCATTGTGTCTCTCATAAAAATAGGAAGCAAATTATCAAATCTATGACTTGCTCTTCCCTTTGGTGATTCAACTGTAGAAATGTTAATTATTTTTTTGTTCAGAATCTCTTAACAAGAACCATTAGAACCAAAAGACTAACTCTTTTGAGCGAATCTTTTTTATCCTATTTGCAGGAATTGGGAAGGAAGACGTTTTGTTTCATGAAATAAAGTATTTCCCTCTTATTCTTTACAGAATCATTCAAGTCAAAGCCATTAATGATTAATTTTTTAAAATGTCAGGGGCTCCTGGGTGGCTCAGTCGGTTGAGCGGCCGACTTCGGCTCAGGTCATGATTTCACGGTCCGTGAGTTCGAGCCCCGCGTCGGGCTCTGTGCTGACATCTCAGAGCCTGGAGCCTGTTTCAGATTCTGTGTCTCCCTCTCTCTGACCGTCCCCCGTTCATGCTCTGTCTCTCTCTGCCTCAAAAATAAAAAAACGTTAAAAAAATTTTAATGTCAAAGTGAAGTTAAAATCTCTGCTTCCTTGATCCTCACGTCCTCAGAAATCCATCAAGATTCCAGCTTTATAGCCATATAATTAGGAGCATAATATCCAGATCCTACTTGGGAGGTAATAAATAAATAAATAAATAAATAAATAAACAATTTAAGAAGTACTATAGAAAAGAAGTAAAGACACTATAATCACTGTTTCTCAACTTTCTCACAGCAGGTTTAAAAAGAAAATATTTGCATGGTACATTGGATAAAGTGAGAAAATGCTCCCAGCCCACAGCAATCAGTCAAGCTTCAAAATCTAGGGATAAATCCTCTCATTGGCCTCTGTGGGGGTTATCTACACTTTGAGCAGGAGGAACGTAGAATATTTGATTTGAAGCCTCACCAAGATTTGATTCAATAGGAAAAAAAAAGAGTTCCCCAAAGTGAAATCAGGGTGCTTCTGTAATTAACAACAAAAAAACGCATGGGTGGCAAACAAGGGATGATGTTAGATGTTAAGCAAATGCATATTATTTCCATTGTAGAAATGAAAAGCACATACAGGCCTGTGTATATGTAGGTGTGTCTTATCCATATTCATAGTCTCATTAAGTAATTAGAAGGCAGAAAGTTAGGGACTTTTTTTCACCAAATCTATGTATTTAAAAAATGACTATATTCTTTCAAAAACAAGCAAATTTAATATGAATACAGAGTACATATAAATAAAGGTATAGCTATACAAATGCCTACACTCATTGGAATGATGATTATTTTTCCTGCTTCCGCGAAATCTGTATGTTCAACAGGGAGTGGAAGGTTCATTAATTTTATAGACATGCTCTTTAAAGAAAGAAGCAGAGGGTGAATTCAGTAATTGCTAAATTGTGCCAAAAGAAAAGAACAGTAGCAGTTAAGTGGCTAGTTGGGTTTTATTTATATGTTTGGAAATTAATATAATAGTTCTAACGTGTGTTTTCCCTTGTATAACATCTCTTTTATATAAAAAATACTAATTCCTTCAGAAAATAATACGAAATTTCTGCTTATATTCACTGTCACTACTATTCAAATTGCTGTTAAATGTCAAATAATTTTGATTAAACTAGCTCTTTAGTAAGCAGTTAAATAAGATGGTATTATCCCTATTTAAACCTCACTGCATTCTTACTTCAAACTTTGTTGTAAGAAAAGGGGGGCGGTGTTGAGAAAAACAGCAATGATCAAAGAGACTTAGCGATATGCATAAAAATGTTGTTCCAGCAGGCATACTCTTAATTTTTTCTTTTAACTGAGGAAATATATAGCTGGGCTTTCCTAAAATCTTGGGCCCCTTTCAACAGGCAAAGGGGACATGAGTTTGTTTTTGTTGTTGTTTTTCTTTTTTAATACCCATGTTGAAAACTCTGCACAAGTTCATTATTCATCTATTTCCAAAGGCAGACACATTTCCATGTTGAACGCAAGTAAATAAAAGCTTATATTTTAACATGAAGTAGCCAAAATATTTTGTCCTTATGGTACAGACCTGAAAGAGAAAATCAAGATCCAGTTTCCACTATTCTGTGAAGCCATCTTAACTGATAGACCCAGTTTTATAAAACTGCTCAGATATCAAGTTTATGAGACTCCAGCATGGGTGCATGTAAGCCCCATGCTTACACACCAGAAAGAACAGAGATGTCAAGTGATAATTAGTAATTACACAAATGAAAAGTATTTGGGTGCATAAGCATTTTAGATAGATACTATTATCTATTTTGACATATAGATTGAATAGATCAATAAACATTTGAATTAGATATAAAGTGAATAAAAAGGTGACCTTAGATAGATACGCAGTTGTATTTTTTATCCATTACTCAGGGAGGGTCTTGGGATAGAGATCTCTATTATGATCCCCCAATAATGCCTCACATAAAGGTTATCAGAATGAACCTGAGTGGAGATTGGATTTTGTTCTACACAAGTATCTCTTCACAGGCGAGGACATAAAACAGGACTTAGTATCACTTAACAAGAATATATATTATATATATGTGTGTGTGTGTGTATATATATGTATATATATATATATACATATATATACACACACTATAGATAATATTGTATTTATCTTCTATCTATCTATCTATCTATCTATCTATCTATCTATCTATCATCTATCTATTCATCCCTATAGTTAAGTGTAAGATTAATGCCAGATTGATTAGGATAGTTTTAACAACTATGGATAGCAGCAGCAGGAGGCAGATGTTAGACTACCCACATGGCTCTAATTTTAAGAGAGCATATCAGATTTCTTTTATTCTTTCCTTTTTTTAAAGGAAAGGTATTTAAAAATCCCACATTTAATCTCTTCTCCCACACAGGTTATATTACAGCTCAGACATGACACATATTTCTGTTCAGATGCTACTAATATTGTGTTATTTAAATAGATTTGCTGACACATATTCCTTTTTTGGAGCAGAAGTCGTTTCTAATCTTAATGCTAGTGTTTTAAAAATTGTATTTTTTCTACTTAAAACATTCATTGCTTGCTCAAGTCTTTGAGTACATCTAATTTTATTGCACTATCAAAGAAAATGTTTTTACTATAGCAAAAGTCAACAGTCACCATACATTTGAGAGAAGCAGGGCATAAAGTCTAATCCTGATTTTATTGATGGTTTGAGAAATAAAATGAACTCTTCTTGAAAAATAATATGAATTCTCTGTGACTTCGAAACTTCATTTCTTAGCTAAAATTAAATTTCTTCTTGGATAAAATAAGCAATATAGACTTGTATGTATGTGCGATATGGTTGGGGCAATAATATTCACTGAACACTTAATAAATCTCCCCTGCTCCATGAGTTAGGTCTTGGAGTCTCTCACAGAAGAACTTGGAATAATTGCCATTTAGAACCTAAATTGAACATGACTTTAACCATAGTTCAAAACACTGAGAGGATTGAAATACTTAGAAAGAGCTTACAGTTGGGAAAACTCATTTCCCCACAACATATTTAATTTTTTTTTCACTTTTTGCTGTCACAGACAGTCTACTTATTCATCACTCTCAACATTTAATCTTACAGGATGTCATTCCCTTTAGCACCTTTCTGAAACATGTTTTGTTGTTGTTTTTTTTTAAATTCCACTTAGAAAAACTTTTTTGTAGGACATTTGATATTATTTATATACTGTCAGGCCAATGTGCTGCATCCTCTTTCAGTCACCTGATCTCACTGACAGTCTTCACAACTTCCATTCCTCCTCTGCTCTGTGTTCTATTCTTTTGCCACCTCAGTTGTCCTGGAAATTCTTTCTTATCTACTCTTATCTACTTTCTTATCTTTCTTATCTACTGTATTCTATCACTTTCTTATCTACCATGTTTCATATACTTACACAACCATATAACCCTTGGAAACTGGGTTTTCTTTCTCAATAATTCCATCAAGATTTATTAGTCTGTTCTTGTATAACCTTTCAGGACTTTCTTTAACTTACACCTTTTGATGTGATAAATGATGGAGTTACTGTAAAAATACAATCTCTGTCTTTAAAAAGAAAGGTATATTTTAATGGTGAGTGACACACAAACAAAATATTAATCTCAAAATTTAATTGTGCTCTTTTATGTGAGGTCCTGTAGATCTAAGTGAGATAATAGTTTATTTTCATCAATAAAATGTTTATTGAACATTTACAATTAGTCAAGTACTAGAATAAATAACCACAAAATACTGAAGAGCTACCATGATTTGAGAATTCATGCTTTAATATGGAGATCAACATGTTTAAAAAATGTATGCTTATTTTGAGAGAAGATGGTGGAGTAGGAGGACGCTGGGCTCACCACGTCCTGCTGATCACTTAGATTCCACCTACACCTGCCTAAATAACCCAGAAAACCGCCAAAGACTCGCAGAACGGATTCTCCAGAGCCAAGCACAGACAAGAGGCCCATGGAAGAGGGTAGGAAGGGCAGAGAGGCGGTGTGGGCTACATGGACTGGCGGGAGGGAGTCAGGGCGGAGGGGCAGCCCGCCGGCAAAGCAGAGCCCCCAAGTCTGGCTTGCAAAAGCGGAGGGGCCAGAGGGAGTGTGTTCCGACAGCAAGCGGGACTTAGCATCTGGGAGGTCATAAGTTAACAGCTTTGCTGGGAAAGCGGGAAGGCTGGAGAACAACAGGAGAGAGAGTTGTTGATCCCCAGACGACAGAGCCCAGCTTGGCAGAGAACAAAGACGCTAGCCAGCACCATCTCCCTCGCCCATCCCCCAGCCAAAATCCCAAATGAAACCAGTTCCTGCCAGGGAACTTGCTTGCTCCCTGCAAACACCCAACGCTGTGCTTCTGCGGATCCATCCCTCAGGCAGGTCTGACTCCCTCCCTGTGCCGCAGGGCCCCTCCAGAAGCAGATCTCTGAAGGAAAAGCAAGGTGAACCTGCCCCTCCCGCCCCCCTGCACCTTGCTGATCCACCCCAGCTAATACAACAGATCCCCAGAACCACAAGCCTGGAAGTGTGCAAGTAGCCCAGAGGGTCACGCCACCCCACAGTGTATCCCGCCCCTAGGAGAAGGGAAGAGAAGGCACACACCAGTCAGACCATGGCCCCAGTGGTGGGCTGGGGGCAGACATCAGGTCTGACTGCGGCCCCGCCCACCAACTCAAGTTATTCAAGACAGCACAGGGGAAGTGCCCCGCAGTCCCGCACCACTCCAGGGACTATCCAAAATGACAAAACAGAAGAATTCCCCTCAGAAAAATGTCCAGGAAATAACGACAGCTAATGAACTGATCAAAAACGATTTAAACAATATAAGAGAAAGTGAATTTAGAATAATAGTCATAAAATTAATCGCTGGGCTTGAAAACAGTATAAAGGACAGCAGAGAATCTCTTGCTACAGAGATCAAGGGACTAAGGAACAGCCAGGAGGAGCTAAAAAATGCTATTAATGAGCTGCCAAATAAAATGGAGACGACCACGGCTCGGATTGAAGAGGCAGAGGAGAGAATAGGTGAACTAGAAGATAAAATTATTGAAAAAGAAGAAGCTGAGAAAAAGAGAGATAAAAATATCCAGGAGTATGAGGGGAAAATTAAAGAACTAAGTGATACACTAAAGAGAAATAATCTATGTATAATTGTTATCCCAGAGGAGGAAGACAGAGGGAAAGGTGCTGAAGGTGTACTTGAAGAAATAATAGCTGAGAACTTCCCTGATCTGGGGAAGGAAAAAGGCATTGAAATCCAAGAGGCACAGAGAACTCCCTTCAGACATAACTTGAATCGATCTTCTGCATGACATATCATAGTGAAACTGGCAAAATACAAGGATAAAGAGAAAATTCTGAAAGCAGCTAGGGATAAACGTGCTCTAACATATAAAGGGAGACCTATAAGACTCATGACCGATCTCT
This sequence comes from Leopardus geoffroyi, assembly GCF_018350155.1. Taxonomy (NCBI): domain Eukaryota; kingdom Metazoa; phylum Chordata; class Mammalia; order Carnivora; family Felidae; genus Leopardus; species Leopardus geoffroyi. Next base: position 98,217,963 of record NC_059341.1, on the reverse strand, counting down.
CTACTGAAACTTGGCAGGCCAGAAAGGAATGGCAGGAGATCTTCCATGTGATGAACAGAAAAAATATGCAGCCGAGAATCCTTTATCCAGCAAGTCTGTCATTTAGAATAGAAGGAGAGATAAAGGTCTTCCCAAACAAAAACTGAAGGAATTTGTCACCACTAAACCAGCCCTACAAGAGATCCTAAGGGGGATCCTATGAGACAAAGTACCAGAGACATCACTACAAGCATGAAACCTACGGATATCACAATGACTCTAAACCCGTATCTTTCTATAATAACACTGAATGTAAATGGACTAAATGCGCCAACCAAAAGACATAGGGTATCAGAATGGATAAAAAAACAAGACCCATCTATTTGCTGTCTACAAGAGACTCATTTTAGACCTGAGGACACCTTCAGATTGAGAGTGAGGTGATGGAGAACTATTTATCATGCCACTGGAAGTCAAAAGGAAGCTGGAGTAGCTATACTTATATCAGACAAACTAGACTTTAAATAAAGGCTGTAACAAGAGATGAAGAAGGGCATTATATAATAATCACAGGGTCTATCCATCAGGAAGAGCTAACAATTATAAATGTCTATGCGCCGAATACAGGAGCCCCCAGATATATAAAACAATTACTCACAAACATAAGCAACCTTATTGATAAGAATGTGGTCATTGCAGGGGACTTTAACACTCCACTTACAACAATGGATAGATCATCTGGACACATGGTCAATAAAGAAACAGGGCCCTGAATGATACATTGGATCAGATGGACTTGACAGATATATTTAGAACTCTGCATCCCAAAGCAACAGAATATACTTTCTTCTCGAGTGCACATGGAACATTCTCCAAGATAGATCATATACTGGGTCACAAAACAGCCTTTCATAAGTATACAAGAATTGAAATCATACCATGCATACTTTCAGACCACAATGCTATGAAGCTTGAAATCAACCACATGAAAAAGTCTGGAAAACCTCCAAAAGCATGGAGGTTAAAGAACACCCTACTAAAGAATGAGTGGGTCAACCAGGCAATTAGAGAAGAAATTAAAAAATAATTGGAAACAAACGAAAATGAAAATACAACAATACAAACGCTTTGGGATGGAAAACAGTGTGGAGGTTCCTCAGAAAATTAAAAATAGACCTACCCTATGACCCAGCAATAGCACTGCTAGGAATTTACCCAAGGGATACAGGAGTACTGATGCATAGGGGCACTTGTACCCCAATGTTTATAGCAGCACTCTCAACAATAGCCAAATTATGGAAAGAGCCTAAATGTCCATCAACTGATGAATGGATAAAGAAACTGTGGTTTATATACACAATGGAGTACTACGTGGCAATGAGAAAGAATGAAATATGGCCCTTTGTAGCAACATGGATGGAACTGGAGAGTATGATGCTAAGTGAAATAAGCCATACAGAGAAAGACAGATACCATATGTTTTCACTCTTATGTGGATCCTGAGAAACTTAACAGAAACCCATGGGGGAGGGGAAGGGAAAAAGAGGTTAGATTGGAAGAGAGCCAAAGCATAAGAGACTCTTAAAAACTGAGAACAAACTGAGGGTTGATGGGGGGTGGGAGGGAGGGGAGGGTGGGTGATGGGTATTGAGGAGGGCACCTTTTGGGATGAACACCTGGTGTTGTATGGAAACCAATTTGACAATAAATTTCATATACTGAAAAATAAAAATAAAAAATAAATAAAAATACATAAAAATGTATGCTTATATGGTAAAATAAGATAAGTTTCTTTCTTACTCCTACTTCCCCATACAGTTTATTGTCTATACAAACTGTGTTCATCTCTTTAATCATGCCATTTTGTCTCAGATGATATTGATTTTGCATATTTTTCTATGTTTAGAATATCTTTTTAGACTCCTTTCCACCCTAATGAAGCCATACAGATCCTGTAAGACTCCTTTTAAAACTAATCTTGGGTGTGAAACTATTCTTCCCACTGTGTATATAATTTGGTGCTTCTTTCCTGATGTTTTGTAGTACTTTTTTGTTTTGTTTTGTTTTGTTTTGTTTTGTTTTGTTTTGTAGTACTATCATAGTCTCATAAATGTTTGTGTTTAACTTACATGACTCTCTCAGGAAATTTGGCCATCTTGCCTTACTCATTTTTGTACCCAAAGACTTAATATTGTTCAGAAGTATATCAAGCTTCCAATCTGTGTGGTAGAGGAAATTACCTTGGTTAATGTTATGCTCTAAACAGGAAAAAAAGTTTAACATGATAAAAACAAAAATTAATTTGGAAGTAAAGAATAGCTAACATAATTTACCTTCGTATGTTCATTAAAAACAATTGATATAGTGTAATTAGCCATTTGTTTAGAAAGTTAAGGGTAGAAGTACTAGAGGTTCTTTTAAGTAACTTTCTAACCAAAAAATGTGGAAATGGAACCCTCTGGAAATGAGTAAAATATTGATGGCAAACTAAGCACAAAAATAAATAAATATCATAACATTTCTAATATATACAATCAAAAGATATTTTGATTTCCCTCACTTGTTGGAAAGTTCTTATAAGAGTAGAAGAAAATAAATGATTGGGTTGATTTAGGGATGAAGAATTAGTACAAACAATATGAGAACATTTATGAAGGTTTGAAATCTTGAGTACAATCCTGAGAGAATGAATAAAATTATTGTTTACTTAGTTTTGACATATAGAAAATGAAGTGAGGTCAGAAAACAAACAAACGAAAACCATAAGGAGACTGGAAGAACAGGAAAGCATCCAGTGAATATAGATAAAATAGCACAGTTATTTCTGAATATAGAATTGGAATTTTGTACAGATATGGTGCTAGGGTCTGAGTGTTTGTGTCCCATCTCAAATCCATATATTGAAATCTTAATGCCCAATGTGATGGTAGGGTCTTTGGGTGGTGATTAGATCATAAGGGCAGAACTCTCATGAATAAGATTAATACCCTTATATAAGAAGGCTGAACATCTTGCCCTTTTTGCCATGTGAGGATACAAGGAGAATTCTGCAGCCTAACAGAGGTCTTTCACATAACCATGTTGGCACCCTAATCACAGATTTCCAGCCTCCAGAGATATGAGAAATAAAGTTTTGTTGTTTACAAGCCACCCAGTCCAGGATATTTTGTTAGAGCCTCTAAATGGACTAAGATAAAGGTATTTGACTCAGAGTGCAATTTTATCATTTATCAAGTGCTTTCAGGATCATGGTGGACTAGATTATCTGAAGTATTCTCTCACTGCATATAGGATAACTATGTTTGGGAAAAAAAGGAAATACAAGATGAATTCATAAGCCTGAGTGTGCTATAAGAGCTTTTCATTAATAATGGGGAGATCTTAAAATCAGTCTAATACATTTTTGAAAATTAAACTTGTTTATTGGAACAAAATGCAAAATTAATGAGTTTAACAACACAGAACAAAATTAAGAATGAGTTGAAGGACCAAAATATCTAGTTGAGGATTTTTTTTAATGTAGCAAAAAGAGAAAAATAAGTTACAAATATGAAAGATAATTTAAGATATTTGGTATCTAGAATGAACATATGTCTAATTAAAGTTTTAGAATAAAAGACTTGGGAGAATTGAGGGAAGGTAAATTTGAGAAACAAGTGGATGAGAATTTTCTAATACCGAAATATGACAAAATTGATAAGAAGCACAATAAATTAAATTGGAATTATTTTTTTTGAAAACTCCATAATTAGACACACCATTTAGATATTTAAAAAGAAAAAGAAAGCAATTTTAAAAGCAAGAGGAGACAAGATACATTTACCTACAAAAAAGTGAATATTCAATAACTAGCAGACTTCCAAATGATAACAATGCCATCCAAAAATAATGGAATTAACTTTCTATAGTAGTGTGTTAAAATAATAATCAGACTAGAATTGTTTACCCTGTCAAGAAATAATTTGTTTTCTTGGTGGTAATGGTGAACAAACTTGTTGCAAATCAAATCTGCAGCTAAGAACTGGGTAAGATATTAAAAAAAAAATGTGTTTGTAGGCATTGGAAAACTACCTAGAAAACAGGGACTCATGGGAATAAGATTGAAGAAAAGGGAAGCATAAACTGGGAAGCCCTATATTTAGAACTACTTTCCCTTGGAGTATTTGCTAAAAGGCTGTGTGAATGAGCAAAAGTTCAGCAGTTATAAAGGGGTGGGAAGGAAAAAAAATCCAATCATTCATCGTCTGGAATTTTGTTGTTAAACTGTTTGCAGGGATATAAAGATAGCTATATAAAGATAGTCAAAGATGGTCACACCAGCATTACTTGTAATTATAACTTTAATTGTTAATCAAAACAAAAAGCCAAGGAAACCAACAACTGGAAAAATATAAAATGTTTATCAAGGAAAATGATTAAATTAATTATAGTACTTATAAATTTTGGACTATAGTCTACCCCAAGGATACACACAGGTATATTATTTTATTATTATTTTATTTTATTTTATTTTTTAAATGTTTGTTTTTGAGAGAGTACAAATGGGAGGGGCAAATAGAGAGGGGAACAGAGGATCCAAAGAGGGGGGTCTGTGCTGACAGCATCAACCTCCATGCGGGGCTCGAACTCATGGACTGGGAGATCAAAACCTGAGCTGAAGTTGGGCGCTCAACCAACTGGGTTACCCTGGGGCCCCCAAACGGGTATGTTAGTGCTTTTATGACTGAGATATCATGCTAATTGCTTTATACAGTAGTCATATTTTCCACCCATCTTTGAAGATGTGAATAATGAGGTTTAAGTAGATAAGTTACTCAGGCAAACATTTCTATTAACTCCAAAGCCTTTTTATAATTTACTCTGCTATTCTTTCCTACGTTATTACAGAAAGAAAAATATATGGGAGAAAACATTATAAAACATTAGCTGTGAATATATAAAGATGTTTGGATGATAGACAATTTGTAATTTTGTCTTAGTTGCATTATTTTTTTACATTTGAAAAAAATTTTAAGGGAGTACAAGCCTCATTTCTCACCATACTTTGTTTTTTTGAGAACAGGGTCTATATTGAAAGCATCTTTTGTATTCTTCAGAAGGAAATGGAAATAGAATTAAATTCCTATTAAACATTTGATATCTATTGAATAACACAACACTTATAAGAAAACTTCATGACAAGACTGGATCAACTAACTGTACAGTGAGGGAAACAAAAATAGCTGATGGTTATGCAGTTTGAGACCTGGCCTTTTTTTTTTTTTTTTATAACTGAATTATTTGTAATGATTCCTCACTGAAAATGGAGATAAAAATAAGAATCATTAATCAAAACATCACCATCAATGTAATATAATTAAATATAGGATATTTCCAAAGGAGAACAAATATACTTAGTGTTTTCATGTATAAACTAGGTAATTAGATGTCATATTTCAACAATTCAAGAAATATTTATTAAGTGTGTATTATACATTAGGCTTAATTCCTTTATTAGAGGATGAAATGATGAGTTATTTTCTTCATTTTCAGGGAATTTATAAGGAAGATAGCCATGTAAAACTATGTATACATACTGTGATAGTCATAAAATTTAAGGACTTACAAGGTGTTTGAAGATGTGGTGATTAAGTCTGTCAGTGGTGAAATGTTCAGGATAAAGAGTCGGGAAAGACTTGACATTTGAAGTGATGTTAAGAGGTGGAGTCATAAAATGACTAGTTTGTAGCAAAAATCATAATCATTTGGCTCTTGATGCAGAAAAAAAAAATGTTAGGAGGTAGAGGCATAAAATGACCAGGTTTGTAACAAAAAAAACTATAAAAAGGTGACAAAATGATGCTGCCCTCTTTTTTTAATAAATAATCAAAAAATAAAAACACGAAATTAAAGGACAAACTTTACCACATATAATGGGGAAAGATATCTGTATACCTGAATGACAATACCCAAGGAAGGACTATTGTAATTAGAGAGGCAGGGAGGAACCAAGAGAGTACTCCTTTCCTGATCTCAGACAAGGAAACTACACATAGTTTTCCAAGTAAAGGGTCCATCTTTTTAGAAAAAATGAAAACAATATTTGTAGATTTGTGTTGGGAACTTTGCTGGGTCAAATTTGTCATCAAAGAGAACAGGAGAGGCTGAATTGCATAGACAATCACAGATACATCCATATTTCCAGGAAACAGTCTTTTTATGGTACAGAATGAAGAAAATCTTGCTTGTTAAGGAGTTCTTTGTGTTTAGAAATCTATTAGATGAGAAAAAGCAAAGACCCAACAAATCAATCAATCACCCATGAAGCTTTATGTCGTAAGAAAGAAAGTCCCTGAAATATGGAAATTGGCCCAGGCCTACTCCAACAGGAACTTCCCTTAGACAGCTGCTCCAGGTGGCAATCACCTTGTTCAAAAAATAAATAAATAAATAAATAAATAAATAAATAAATAAATAAGTAAAAAGAAACAGTGCAGAGTCAATAAAAAGATAATTCTTGGTAAAATAAAATGGGAAGAAAAGAAAGACTAGCAGACCAAGAAAGCCCCCAGGGAAAAAATACTATCATGGGAAATAAATAGGCTTTTACACAGAAATCAAGGTGAAAACGGCACCTCCATAAAGCAGAAATTCAAGAATTTGGGGACTATAAAGCAAGATGGTAGAAGGAAATTGAAAACTAGTACAATTGAAAATAAATTGAAGGCACCTGGGTGGCCAACTCTTGATTTTGGCTCAAGGTTTGATCTCACAGTTAGAGACATTGAGCCCCAGCTCAGGTACAGCGCTGACATTTCGGAGCCTGCTTGGGATGTTCTCTCTCTCTCTCTCTGTCTTCCCCTCCCCTGCTGGCGTGTTCCTCTCTCTCTCTCTCTCTCTCTCTCTCTCTCTCTCTTAAAATAAATAAATTTTTTAAAAAAAGAAAAAAATAAATTCATTTAGAAACGAAGTCCGCATTGGTAGCTGTATAAAAGAGATAGACATTGCTAAGAAGTAATAAGAGGCAGTGAGGTCAAGATTAAGGGACGTCAACAAAATAAAAATGCAAATCAAAGAAGAAGGTTAGGAAAAAAATCAATAGATACAGAAACTGATAGAGGAACCAAAATGCAAACCTTTTGTTTTTGTAAAATAAAAATCCAACCTAATGGAATAAAATACAATTTGAGAAATCTTTCTAGAACCAATAAATACTTAAATCTATAGTTTGAAGTGGGAAACCATATTCTAGGGGGAAGTATACACAGAATTATTAACACCCATAAAAGAAAAAAAGGGATGAAGAAAGAATCCTTCAGGTATTTAAACAATGATCTTACAAGCCTGGTCTCTGACTTCCCCACAGAAATATCCAATACTTACAACAGCCAGACAATGACTAGCAAGAGCTCAAGATGAAAGAGCACTATAAGGGAATTGCGAATACCCAGCTAACATTTGGTTTGGAAGTAGAATTGAGAGACCAGTGGGATTAAACTCAGCTGAGTGCTTCTTGAGAAAGCTCCTAGAGGGCTAACTAAAATGCTAAACAATGAATTAGGAAACTACTGCAAAAGGACTGCTGGTGAGCAATGATTCCTTTTAACTGTTTAACTCAGTCTAAGGAAAATGTGGGTGAAACACAGCCCCCTGTGCTATGAGGGATGTAGGCCATACAGAGAGGTCACGTGTAATCTGGTCCACAGCTCCGGATAGGGTCTCAGCAAACAGCCAACATCAATCACCAGATGTGTGTAGATACTTCAAGATGCTTCCAGCCCCCAGTTGGCAAATCAGTCCCACCATTGAGTGTTTCCAGGTGGGACATTATATGCAAAAAGATGCCATCCCTGTCCTGTCCTATCCAAATTCTTGACCCACAGAATCTGTGAGAATAATAAAAATGTTGATGCCACTAAGACTGTAGTAATTCACATGAAGCAACAGCAACTGGAAGAGCATTAACCATTATACAAAGTCTAACCTTCCTAGTCATTAAATATAACACACACAGGCACACACACACACACGCAAGAAAATACAGAATATATGGTAGCAGATATGGAAATATAAAAAATAATATACATCTGTCAAAATTCACGAAGAATTTTTGCTGTACTTAAATTATGCCTCCATAAAAAATTAAAAAATAACAAAAAGTAGATGACAGAATTAAAAACATACTAGTCAATAGGCCAAATTCACCTATTAGATCAGGTATGACATCTGTACAATGACATGATAGTCAATTATTCAATATTCAATTTTTTTAAATAAAGCCTTTCTATATGAACCATTATAAATGATTTCCAAAAATCATTTAAAGTGCAGAGTAGTGGCATTTGTAGTCCACTGTTGTTTTAAGACAAAATTAGACAACAACAAAAACCCCAAAATAATGTATATGCAAAGTATATATCTTTGAAAATATACATAAATGATAGCACTGATTTCCCCCAGTGGAGGAAATTGGATAAAAAGAGTACAATAGATGAAAGAGATTTCCTTCTTAATATATGTTCTTTTATACCTCTTGAGTTGTTATATTCATTTGCTTCTTGTTCAAATTAAAAAAAAATTAGGTATTTAAAAATAGTTTATTCAGACTTACCTAGAGGAGGTTATTTAATAAGTTCTATGGAAGAAAATTAACAAAACAACTAAAGAAGGCCACCTATTTAGTGAACAGTGAGTGAATTATTTACTGGAAGTGAAATTTAATATGCAATCCATTCTATTTGGTTGGATTGGTTAATGTCTTCCAATATGTACTTATTTAAATTTACTCCTGGGAAGACTCTCACTCATTGCTGTCCCAAAGGATGAAGTTAAAATTTTTACACAGTTACCTCTGAATTAACTCCATGAGGGTCTTTGACAACTAAAGTTGGAAAAATCTTAACCCTTCCAGAAACATTCATCTTTAAAATAAATAGTTTTATGAATGAATGTCCTGCTGATAGAAGTATCACAGAATCATATATATACCAGGACTATGAACTAGTAAAGGGGATATCATTTAAGTAACTAAAACTATGCTTTTTCTTATGTCATTAAGAAAGTCTTGTAATAAGGGTCCTCGGGTAGCTCAATCTGTTAAATCCAACTCTTGGATTCAGTTTAGGTCATGATCTCAGGTTCATGAGATTGAACCGTGCTGTTGGGCTCAGCACTGACAGTAGGAAGCGTGCTTGGGATTCTCTCCCTCTTTCTCTGCTCTGCCCCCAAAATAAATAAATAAACTTAAAAAAAAGAAATTCTTATAATATAAAGTAATTCCTAATTTGTCAAAACACATTTTCAGATGTTTATGAATACAAGTAATTACAGCATAACATAGCACATAATGTAATATAAACATGGATTCATTTTGCTGATGTACATAATCTAAGAATTCTTGAGAATCTAGAATAGTAACATTCTTTTAAATGCAGTAGTTCTGAGACATTTTTGGTGGTCATATAACATCGTTTATAATCTATAATCCTTTCTGCCTGTAACACACTAATCATTGCAGATTTATGATGCAAAAGATAATTTAGATAGCTTGCTCTTCAACTCACTGGGATAGAAAAACATTTTTAAAACATCAATAATAGGGGTGCCTGGGTGGCGCAGTCGGTTAAGCGTCCGACTTCAGCCAGGTCACAATCTCACGGTCCATGAGTTCGAGCCCCGCGTCAGGCTCTGGGCTGATGGCTCAGAGCCTGGAGCGTGTTTCCAATTCTGTGTCTCCCTCTCTCTCTGCCCCTCCCCCTCCACCTCCCCCGTTCATGCTCTGTCTCCCTCTGTCCCAAAAATAAATAAACATTGAAAAAAAAAACATCAATAATAAAATGCCAAGTAAGAAGGTTTCAGACACTTCATTGAATTTTTTGAATGGCAGAACAAACATATCTAAAGATATATAAAAGGGACAAATGGATACTAACTTTATATTTATTTTGGGATTTAATAAAGCTCAAGTTGACTATTTTAACTGAATTCACTTTCTTCACTTATTATCATATTTAGCTAAAGTCAAACAACTAATAGATATGTTTTATGAGTTTTAAGAAGATAACATTTTTCTTCATTAAGACAAACTCTTCTAAAAATATGAAACCCTCCTTGTTTCTCAGTGAAAATATTTCCTTTCATTCAAGATATTTTCTCATAAGATAAATTTTCCTTGTTGAGTATTATTTCTAACATTTTCCCCATTATACTAATAGGATTAATATATACTATTATAAAAAAAGATGTGTTCATGGTTAATATTAATTAAAATATGAAGCCAAATTCCTACATAATATATATTGACAGTCTCATCTGAACAAGCATCTTACCTTTACCTGATTAATTCAAACCAATCTTATATATGAAACCTAGCGCTGTCACTCTTATATATAAAATGTGGATATCTACATCTTTTTATCCTTTTTTAAAATGTGAATATTCAGAAGATGTTGTGTTTTGTACTACCGATTCTGAAAGAGAGCTCTTTCTCCCAACACACTTGTCCCAACCACATCAAATTTTCCCCAAACCTGATTCTATAATAGCTATAGTACATATACATGACAACTATAATAACTTCCTGCCATCATATTTTATTATAATGGTCTGACTTACATTTATGACTCGTGACTATATTAGGCTCTTCAAGAACACATTTTTTTGGGTCACATTCTTTTTAGTTCTCCATTATAAACTCTTAGTTTGAAAAAAAATTATTAACAATTTCAAGATATTTTACCAAAGTGTTAACACAGTAATTGCTTTCGGCAAGTCAGCTATCCATCGTCCATTTTTAATAAATTTAAAATAGTAAGTCTACAAAAGAACACATAAGATATGTATATTTCTTCTATAATAAAGACATAAATAAGTAGCAAAAAGACACTTTTATTAGTAAGATGGATAGGAGGAAGTAATGCTGAGACAAGGAAACTGAATGCTTTAAAATATGTGACTTTTTTGAGGCTGACATTTTAATAATACTTCTTTGGAGTTGCATTGTCCCCATTTTCTTTACAATTCCCATAAAGAGAGATTATTATCCTAATTAGAGCTGTTAGATCTTAGAAAAATCTGTGAGCAAGCTCTTTCTTTTTCTTCTTTCCCCCAAAATAAGTCTCCTAAGTTATGAAGATAAAGTTGATAAAATTGTTCATAGAAAAGATAATTTTACTTCCCTTAGAAACAAATTGGGTCTCTAAAATGAAACTCAAAATTGATAAACCTATATAACACTTTATGTTTGAAAACTCTCTTTGGCTAAGGCTCTTAGGAAATTATCCCCTCTTGAGCCAGTCCTAAAGAATGGACATATTTCCTAGGGTTCATTATATTTAAATATATGACCCATAGTTAAGAAGCAAACATAATCACTAGCATTTAAACCTAAAGAGTGAACATAAAATACTTACCTTAATTTTGTATTTCAACTTCCTCTTCAATGACCGAATGCAATTTACCACAAACACTACATAAATATTTATTAACTTATATGTATTATACCTGGCTGTTGTTTTCTCAATATCACCTCCAGGATAGGACCAAAAAAAGATCACAACTATTTTAGATACCAACAGTTCATTTGTTTTCCTTTTAAAATTAACCTACAATTTTGTTGCTTATATAATTTGATTGTTTTTTTTTTTTAATATACTCTGGGGGGTGCCTGGGTGGCTCAGTCGGTTGAGGGTCCAACTCTTGATTTCTGTTCAGGTCATGATCCCAGGGGATCATGGGATCAAGCCCTGCATCAGGCTCCACACTAAAGGGAGCCTGCTTAAGATTCTCTCTCTCTCTCTCTCTCTCTCTCTCTCTCTGTCTCTCTGTCTCTCTCCTCTCCCCAGCTCGTGTTCTCTCTCTCTCTAACAAAAAAATAAAAATTAAAAAAGTATTTATATAAACAAGGAAAAGGTTTTTTAATCAAATTCAGAAAACTTATTCTTCTATGTTACCGTACGTTAAAAGACCTATTTTCTCCTTTGTTTCACCTTTAGGTAGAGCACAAGTCCAATCTTCCTTTACCTCTCAAAATACCCAGTGTGGTTCAGAAAAACTTTGAGATTTCTTTTACAAAGTCACAAACTCTGCTCTAGTAGGTTAACAGATATAAACATAAGAAAAATGGCCTCAAACAAAAAATAATATATACTGCCTAGTGAAATAAATGAAAATAGGGATTGAAACAGGCACTCACACACACACAGACACACACAATAAAAACAATAAACAACTATAAGTAATGCAAAAAAGTCCATGTTTTTATCTTCTCATTAAGTATCTTTCACTTCACTATAGTTTTAAATAATCTATATTTGTCATTTATTCATTATTCAAGTTATTTCTTTATTCAACTGTGAGGTATTTAGAGCCTAATAGGTGCTAGACATTATATTACCTATTCAAGGCAAATAGAGAGAAACTCATGTTATATTTCTCAAGGAGCCAATCATTTAGTAGATAAAATTTATCAAATTTTGATCATTATGAAACCTTACAGATTAGACTTGCATATGGTTAATACTCAGGTTTTTTGATCAAATAATTTTCCATCATTCAAATGTGACAGTAATTGTTATTTTGTATGATTGGTAAATAGCACATTTTTTCACATTGAAAAAAAGATTCAAGTTCCAAACATATAAAGATCCATTTTATCATTTAAAATACATTTTTGGTAGAGAAAGTGAATGGCTATTGACTTTGGATTCTGGCTCATAGTTATGACTATATTTGATACACATTCATACATTTTTATTAATTTCCTTTTCTTTCAGATACTCATCCAGGTCATAGATATTTATGTATATAGTTGGAAAAAAATGGTATGTGCCTTCATAAGGTCTCAAATTTAAGGGGGCTATATTTCAAACACAGAAACAAATATAATGGGATTATAATAATTTGATATGAAAATTATAATGAAGATACATAAAAAGTAAAATAGTAACTGAGATGTGTCCAAGTGGACCTATGGAAATCAGAGCAAGTTTCAGAGAGTGACTGATGTTTGGGATGACTCTTAAAAGATAACATATGAGTGTTTCAAGTGGATAGAGCCACGCATTCCAGAGAGAGGGATGGACACTGATGAAGGCACGGCCTAAAGCCTTCTTCAGCACTCCCAATGATTGTGTGAACGCTTATTTCCCTGTACTATGGCTCTTGAAGATAGCTAGACTGGTTTCGGTTTCTTAACACTAAAACATAATTTAAGAATCCAGACCTAGCCACAGGTAATCCATAGATTTAGAGATATAGGAAAATTAGACAATAACATGGAGTTAATGATAATTAGAAACCAAGGCAGGTATGCAGAAGTAGGTCTTTGAGTGTTATATAAAATCATGAAATAACATGTACACTATGAATGGAGGCTTAGAATTTGTATTAGATGACAGAATGTCAATGGCACATTTTACACAATTCAATACCATACACAAAGATGCATTTTAAGAAATAAGACTTTAAAAATGTCACTGAATTTTCTGAAGAGAGTTAAACCTAGAAATTGTATGATGATCTGCTACTATCTATATATATATATATATATTCATATCATTCTATATATATATATTCATATCATTCTAAAGAGAGATGAGGAAGATATGAATGATGGCTCCTATGATTACATTGTAGATGAGACAAAGTGAATATGAGTGATGAGAAAGAGGTGTGTCTCTAAAGAACACTTTGGTTTTCCTTTCTGGCCTGGGTCAGAGTGAAGAAGTGTGCACATTATCTAGGGTGGAAGAAGGCAGTGGTGATTTTCCAGGAAGGACAGAGGAAGTCGTGGGTCATGTGTGTGCAATTGGAGAAGATAATACTGAGTTCAGGTTTGATGAAGATTCAGCATTGATTCATGCTTCCTCTTTTATCCGTAATTCATCTCTTTTTTGATTATTCTAAAAACTCCCAAATTCACAACATGGACTTTAATGTTTGTGTTTTAGATCTTCAGGTAAGGAGTCACTTTCCTAACCATGTTTCACCTGCTTACCTGCATGGAATATGCTGTTCCCTACCTCTGCTACAAAGCTGAGAATGCTATTTTCACAGGGGACTCTGGAACTGATGTCAGGCCTTAAAGATATTTTTCATGATGGCTTACCATCCAAATGGAAGTGAAAGTTTTGAGGGCTATTGAACAGTAAATGTTCCCTATGTATCACATTACAAAACACAGACCTGAGTTAAAGAATTTGGTGTCCACTTGCTGTGAAAATGTAGTGTTCAATTGTCCAAAAAGAAAAGTCAAATCTATACCTGTAGTAAGATATTCTGGTACTTACAGAGAACTATATAAAACAGTCAGTGACAGATGCTGATGAAATATTTTTTAAGGATATATTTAATACTGCCTTTGAGATAGCACGTTCATCTCTCTTTTATGTATCAAGGTATGTTGGCACACAATACTGTATTGGCTTCAGGTGTACACCATAGTGGTTTGACACTTACTGCATACCTTGCAAACTAGTCACCACTACAAGTCTAGTTACCATCTGTCACCTTACAAAGTTAATGCAGTAGTATTGACTATATTCCCAGTGCTGTACATCATATCCCTATGACATTTACTTATAACTGCAAGTTTATACTTCTTAGTCCTCTTCACCCATTGTGCCCACTACCCTCCTCCCCTCTGGCAGCCACCAATCTTTTCCCTGTATCTATGAGTCTGGATTGTCTTTTGTTTTGTTTGCTTGTTTTTGGTTCTTTAGATCTCACGTATAAGTGAAATCATTTGATAGTTATCTTTCTTTATCTGACTTCTTTCACTCAGCGTGATATCCCCAAGGTCCAACCATGTTGTTGCAAATGGCTAGCTTTCATTCTTTATTTATGGCTGAGTCGTATTCTATTGTATATGTACGCCACATCTTCTTTGTCCATTCACCCATCAATGGAGACAGGTTGTTTCCATATCATGGCCATTTTACATAATGCTGCAATAAACATAAGGGTGCATACATTTTTTTCAAATTAGCACTTAATATTTATAATGTAAGTATCCAGTAGTGGAATTGCCGGATCACATGGTAGTTCTATCTTTAATTTTCTGAGGAAGCTCCCTACTGTTTTACCTAGTTAGTGTCTGCACTGACGTACATCCCCACCAACAGTACACAAGGGTTCTCTTTTCTCCACATCCTTGCCAACACTTGTTATTTCCTGTATTTTTTATAATATCCATTCTGACAAGTGTGAGGTGATACCTTACAGTGTTTTTGATTTGTCTTTTCCTGATGATTTGTAATGTTGAGTATCTTTTCATGTGCTTGGCTGTCTTCTTTGGAAAAAAGTCTACTCAGATCATCTGTCCATTTTTTAAATCAGATTACTTGTTGTTGTTGTTGTTGTTGAGTTGTATGCATTCTTTATATATTTTGAATATTAACCCCTTAAATATGATTTACTAATATCTTTTCCTAGTCAGAGGGCTGCATTTTTATTTTGTTGGTTTCCTTCATCACACAGAAGCTTTTTGGTTTTGTGTAGTCCTATTTGTTAATTTTTGCTTTTGTTTCCCTTGCCTTTAGACTTAGATCCAAAAAAACACTGCTAAAAATGATGTCGAGGAGCTAACTGCCTGTGTTTTTTTCCTAGGAGTTTTTGGGGTTCATGTCTTACATTTAAATCATTAGACCATTTTGAGTTGATTTTGTACAAGATAGTGGTAAGTTTTAATCTTTTGCATGTAGCTGTCAGGTTTTCCCAGCACCAGTTATTGAAGAGACTGTTCTTTCCTCCATTGTATCTTCTTTTTAAAAAAAATTTTTTGAAGCTTTTATTTATTTTTGAGAGACACAGAGAGACAGAGCACAAGCGGGGGAGGGGCAGAGAGAGAGAAGGAGACACAGAATCTGAAGCAGGCTCCAGGCTGTCAGCTGACAGCACAGAGCCCAACACAGGGCTCAAACTCATGAACTGCGAGATCATGATCTGAGCTGAAGTCAGATGCTTAACCGACTGAGCCACTCAGGTGCCCCCTTCATTATATATTCTTGCCCTGGCTCTTGTTGAATCTTTGTCTACAACACCTGACTTATTCTTGAAATGCCCCCATTCTTGAAGGTGTGCCAAGACTCATTTCAATGTCAATGTCATCCTTTTATCCTTCATTGTGGAGAGTAGCTCCTCTAGTTTCAGGGGTTTTTGTTTGTTTGTTATTTGTTATTTTTTTTCCCCAAAAGGAGATGATCCATATGTAGCTACAGATTTGATGTATTTCTGAGAAGAGGTTCTTCCTATAGAGGATCTCCCTATGTCACCATCTTGGGTTCCTTACATGTTCATCTCTTTTTTCCGACTGTCTTGACTTCTTAGGTTTTATATTATGTCCAGACATATTCAATGACAGTTACAGGATATTTCAAGGTAGAAGAATGTCATGGACAAAAACCACAAGGTCTTCCTTCACAAATATAACCAAGCAGCCACAAGTCACATATTTATCCCATAGATGAATTATAACAAGGAGTGCTGCTCAATTTTCACTTCAGAGCACAGGTAATATTAAATTAAGAGAAGAGATATGGAATCCAATCCTTGATCTGGATGATTTTGTTTTTTACATCAGTCTCTGCCTTTCTATCAATTCATGACTTCACTTTAAAGAGCTTCACCTTGGGGCGCCTGGGTGGCGCAGTCGGTTAAGCGTCCGACTTCAGCCAGGTCACGATCTCGCGGTCCGTGAGTTCGAGCCCCGCGTCGGGCTCTGGGCTGATGGCTCAGAGCCTGGAGCCTGTTTCCGATTCTGTGTCTCCCTCTCTCTCTGCCCCTCCCCCGTTCATGCTCTGTCTCTCTCTGTCCCAAAAATAAATAAACGTTGAAAAAAAAAAAAAATAAAGAGCTTCACCTTAAAGAGTGTTTATAGAATTGTTGTCTGTACTGTGCCTTCATTAATGCAGAATTCAACAGCAACACAAATATTCCAGATGTCCAGAAAGATTTTTTTAGCACAAACATTATCAGAGAAATGAAATCATCATAAAAGAGAAGATAAAGCTCAAGGTTCAAATATGTGAAAACTACTATGGGTGGAAGGCATCACAGAAATAGGTTGTTTTACAACAAAAGAAAGGTTACAGGATGAGGAAGGAGAAAATCAGTTTCAAATATAAAACCAAGGTTGGGCTTTAAAGAATATGTGATTTGGGATTAAATGTTTTATATTATTTTTTCTGTTTCCTCCCTGTTCTGTTGGAAACTGTGTTGGAGCACCTGGATGGCTCAGTCAATTAAGTGTCCAACTTTTCATTTTAACTCAGGTCATGATCTTGCAATTTGTGAAATTGAACCCACATCAGGCTCCTTGTTGAAAGGAGGAATTCTCTCTCTCCCTCTCTCTCTGCTCCTCCCCCATTCACACTCTCTCTGACTCTCTCAAAATAAAGAAATCAACTTAAAAAAAATGTCTGTGTTGAGAAAGTATGTATTACTTTGCTAAATCAAACTATTATCATTTCACCCCTCACCCCAAATTTGGGGTAATCTGAAATGTCATCGTTAAAAAACAGGTAATATAAAGTCGTCACTACCATACCTAATGGGATCTAAGTTAATGTGTGGTTTTAGTCAGAATACTTTAATCTACAGCTATTATAGTAGGTAATTGTCTTGATTTTCCTCATGATTATATTAATATTGACCATATATCAAAGGTATATGTTAATAGCTACATACACTGAAGCTTTCCTTATCAGAAAATATTAATATGAATGCCAGAAAGTTTATAATTCTTTCCCATGGAGTAATGAATAATAAAGGGAAGGAATAATCTTCAATTTATTCAATTATAAGTATGTCTTCTATGATCAAAAGGTAGGCTTGAGAAATATGGATTATTCTCTAATAGACACACTTTATCTTGAAAAACAAGGAACTTTTTATTGAATTGCAAAATAAATGGACCCAAGAATTACACATTATTGAAGGGAACTTGCTAATTTTTAAGTTATAATGGTGCATAAACTATTTTGTATCTTAGAGTAAATGAAAAGTAAAGCTGTATGAAGACTTTTAAAAAATTAAAGAAATTATTCCTTGAAAGACTCTACCTATACAAAAGTATATGAATCAGATGTGTACAGCCTGATTATTACAAATGAATACAACTGTGTAACTACCACCAGAGTTAGAACATTACCAGTAGCTCCCTAACATTTCCCTTCTAATATATGTCCTTTTGTCCTACTTGAGGTACTTTCCTGACTTCTAACACCATGTATTAGGATAAATATGTTTGCCTTTAAAAAAAATAGAACTCTACTTCATGATTTTTCTTTTTTGTCTTCATCTTTTGTCCTAGCTGTTTCTTATGTATGAAATGAATCTATGTTGTTGTATGTAGCAGTAGCTACTTTGCTGATTTTTGTATTTTTGCTGGTACCTGTTAATCCTTGAATGACTATATAAAGATTTTTGTTGTTGTTTGCTTTGTTTTGTTTTGTTTTATGTTGATGGGCATATAGAATGCTGTGGACTTAATTGTGCTCTCCCTCCCCAATTCATATGTTGAGGCTTTAAGAAGCTTTAACTTCCTAGAACTGTTTCTGGAGATAAGATCTTAGGAGGTAGTTAAGGTTAAATGAAGTCATTAAGGCTGGGACCCCAATCTGATAAGACTGTTACCTATGTAAAAAGGAAGAGGGGAGCCTGGCTGGCTTAGTCAGTAGGGCATCCAGCTCTTGATCTTGGGTTGTGAGTTTGAGTCCCATGTTGAGTGTGGGGATTACTTTTAAAAATTAAATAAAAAGAAGAGGAAGAAATCTCTCTCTGTCTCTGTCTCTGTCTCTGTCTCTCTCTCTCTCTTTCTGTGTCAAATAAGGACACAACAAGAGAATTATCTGCAAGCCAGGAAGAGAACTCTCACCAGAAACCAAAGCCTGTCTAAACCTTGACTTGAACAGTCCACACTCCATAACTCTGAGAAGATAAATGTCTCTTGTTTAAGCTACCCAGTCTATGTTATTTTGTTATGGTAGTAAATAGGAATATGGTAGTTTGAGCAAACTGAAACAGACATATAGATTGTTTTTAATTGGGAACTATTTAAAATAATCGTGTCATAGACATTCTTAACATTTCTTGTTCTTTGGAGCATGTATGTGTACATTTCTGTGGTGTATATATCAGAGGGTATGCATATGCTCACAGTTGATAGATAATAACAGGTGTTCCAAATAATTTTGAACTCCCTTTATTAATATGTGTTAACAGTTCCAGTTGATCTGCATTTTAATCAGAACTTATAAGTGACAGTCTCCTTAATTTAAGCTATTTTTGGTTTGTTTGTAGTGGAGTCTCCCGTGACTTGTAGATTGAAACACTTCTTAATGATTATGGGTTATTTGGGTATCATTTTACCTGAGGTTTCTATTCAGTTTTTCAACATTTCTTTCTATTGGATTATTATTTAATGATTTGTAATATCATTTAGGTATTCCTTTTATTTCTTGACAAATATATTTTCCTAAAGACCTTCTGATATTGCCTCATATATTTTAAAGTAATGGATGCTTAAAGTAAGTACTAGCAGCTCCTGGTATTTGGTTGTGTGTACAGTGATGGCATGAACAAATTAGTTTGGGTATTCACTTGAGAACAAAACAGGCCAATGGTATCCTTAAGGTGGAGAAAATATTCTTTATTTAGCAAATGTCTAATGTGAGGGAAAAAGTTCTACCTCTACACACAGGTGGAACACCTGTGATGCCTGGCTACACATCTGATACTTTATAAAAAAGGAGACCCCAGGACTCATTTATTTCCACTTCAAAACAGTCATTCTTGACAAAAACACATCCAGCAATGCTTAGTAATGGTCTCTTTTCCTTGCATGACAGTTATCAACTCATTGAGAGAGAGAAGGTATTAAATGAGAACTCTTTCACATACTTTATAATGAAATAGGAGTAGGTTAAGATATTTGCTCCAGTAAAATTTATTAACATATCAGAATTTATGTCTGGAACCAGAAGTTGGAGATTGAGAATACATGCTGGGTTTTGTTGTTGTTGTTGTTGTTTGTTTTGTTTTTGTTTTGTTTTGGTTTTTGTTGTTGTTGATTTTTTTTTTTTTTACAGAAAAAGGAAACTTTACTCTCAGAAAAAATAGACTGAAAGGAGTTCATTCAGGACCAAACTTTCCTGGGTTTTAAATATATTATTCAATCAAAGCTTGTTATAATCATTATGTATGTTCCTGAAAATAGGACCTATTTCTGCTGAGCTCTCACTTTGAAAGATAAGCTGATGGGTAGAAAACTATGCAAATTTTTCAAAATTATATGAATTATTCCTGTAGGCTGAATTTTAGAGTAACAAAGATTTTCCTGTTTCATTGAAGGCTAAAAAAAAAATTAAACATTGCAGAAGTCTTTTGAAAACACTTCTATCTGATGAACTTACAATCAACATAAAGATTTTTAATTATTTTCTTCCTAAAATAGTCAATAACCAGGTAACGTGCTTTGTGAAGATGAATTACTTGGATCGAAGACAAAGAAAATAATTCTACCCTCTGTCAATGCAAAGAATCTTGGATGGGGTGCCTCAGTGGCTCAGTCAGTTAAGCATTGGACTCTTGATTTCAGCTCAGGTCAAGGTCATAGTCTCACAGTGGAGAGACAAAGCCCTGCCTTGGGGCCCACACTAGGCATGGAGCCTCCTTAAGATTCTCTCCCTCTCTGTCTGTCTCTCCCTTACTTGCACTCTCTCTCTCTCTCTCTCTCTCTAAAATCAAAAACAAAAACAAAAACAAAAACAAAACAAAACAAAACAAAAGAAACAAAAAAACACGAAGAGTATTGGAGATTGTTGGTATTCCTTGACCCAGGATAGTCAATTTCTGACTGTAGGAGCTGTGAAGTTTCTGATTTTGTTTACCAGATCTTACCTTTGAGAACCAGAGAGTTTAACAATAATTACAGACAAAACCAAATGCTGAAATGATTAGATTTCAAAGTACTATTATTTAATATGCTAAGTCAAAGTTCCCACCATAATTTAATTTTTATGATTATCTAGTAAGTTATTGTGAAGAAGCGAGTCTTCATAATGAATAGTTTATATTAGAAAAATTAATATTTATACAATGAAATAAATTGCATAATAGTTGGCATTTATGTTTTCATGTAAACATGTAGATGAAAAAGTTCCATTACATTAATAGTATTACATTCTTGATTCCTAAAAGTAGAGAAGAAACGAATCTAATTTAAATATATATATATATATATATATATATATATATATATATATTTGAAATTTGTAGAGTGAATTACTTTTTATATGGGAAAATTTATGCTAGTGATAACATTTTAGAGATATGTATTATTGCACAAGGTTTTAGGATTCTGTAAAACCATCTTATAAAAGATACCATCTTATAACTAGGTTCTTTGGTATACTACTATGGAGAAATAATAGATGGAATTTACAAGGACTGATCCTGCATTATGCTACTAGAACAAATAGCCTTACTTAGGTTTAGAGTTTGGATATCACAGCTTTGTTTGTTTGTTGTTGTTTTTTTTTTTTAGTTATTTATTTATTTATTTATTTATTTATTAAGAGAGTGCAATTAGGGGAGACATAGAGAGAGAGGGAGAGAGAAGATCTCAAGCAGACTCTGAGCTGCCAGCACAGGAGCCCAAGGGCTCAGAGCCCAACTCAGGATTCAAACTCAGGAAGTGTGAGATCATGACCTGAGCCCAAAAAAGAGTCAGATGCTGAACCAACTGAGCCACGCAGGTGTCCCTGTTGTTTGTTTTAATAGGAAAAGAACTTGTAAGAAAAACTTTTGCATGAATTACAATACAACCTATTTTTCAGGGTCAATCAGAAAGCAGAGTTCAGGTAAAGGTTGTTTTTATCTGCTCTTACTGCATTTTGTTTGGAAGTTCCATGTTGTCCTTGATAACTTGAGAACCTCTTTTTAAAAGCATATATTTTGAAACCAGTACCTCACGGATAAGAACAAAAGTGAATGAGCTGCAAAGTTTATCTAAGGCTGGGTTTAAGGATAGTTAAATACAAAAATAAAAACAAAAACTAGTCCAGAGGACACTGGTTGACACATTTCTGTTCTCTTAATATTTTTTTTCCAAGCAAAAGAAGTCTAGCACTCAGACATTTTGGAGCATAACAATAAATGAATAAACCATACATGCTTTTTTTTTTTCATCATTCTGAACATTTCTAGAACTTTTCCTAAAGACTCATGTGCCATGAGATCCCAAGCAAATTCTTCCTGACGGGAGAGTATATATGGTTCAAATGAGTTGCTATTGGGATTTTAAAATATTTTCGGCACAAGGTCAAAATTATGATTCCAGTATTCACTCCTGACAAGATTTTACCTATCTTCTGCTCCCCCCTTCTGAATGGATTGGCACTTTTGAAAACTTAAACTAAAAGATACAATAACATTTCAATTGTTTCATGCTCCATTGTTTTCTAAAAGTGGCTATCTCTACATGGAGGCAGAAAGATAATCAAAGAGGAAGACAGGGTAGGGAATGCACTTTTGAAATTGTAGACATCATGATAAAGCATCGCCATGCATGATGACCCCTACCATATTCACAAGAAATACTTTTATAAGTTGAAGAAACTACCTTGAAGACTCCCTGCTGATTGAATTCCAAAAAAATACATAGCACATTTGTAACCAGGATAAAAAATGTACAACCAATTAGGGGAACAAACATAATTCTGGGGAAGAGATAAACTAATTTCATAGAGCTAGTTTTCCAAATTCAATGTTTATATTCCAAATTTGGGGCTTTTAATTCAAAGGAAAATATACATTATATATAATATATATGTTTAATTTGTTAAATCATGGCTGTTCACGTATATATGTATACATATGAAGTATGTGTAAATATCTAATTTGTTATAGCATGGGTGTTTTGATGGCAAACTATAGATTAGGGAAGAGGGAAGAAGTTATTATTGTAGATTGCCATATCTTTGAAAAAGAGTGCTCCGAAAGACAGGGATTTTTGCCTCTGGTCTGTTAAAGGGACAATTCCAGAGAGGATCAAGAGCAAGTCTGTGCCTGTCAGGGGGAAATTGGAAGCAGAGTTAATCATTTTGGGAAGTCTCAAAACAGCCTAGAAAAAAAATTGCAAAATAAATCTCAAACAGATTGTGTCCAAGAGAGAAATTCCACACCTATAATGAAAAAGTTTTGTTTCAGTAGCTAGTGCATTTATCCTTTTTTATTAAAATTGATTATCTTATTTTTTTTAAGTGAATGAAGGTTTCAGGTATTTTTCTGCATTGATTCCTTGGTGAAAGTACTTAGTTCTACTAGATCTAGTTGAGTCTTTCATATTGCTATTGATCAATAAATACATTGGGATGAAATCAGTCATCTAAACTTCTCTAGACAGGTATTTATCTACCAAATTACATAGGACAAGTAACCTTTAAATGATTTAGCAAATTGTAGTTTATCATATTCAGTAATATGGATTAGTCTTCTGGTAATATCAGTTCAACCTTTTCTCATTTCCTTTTAAAACTTAACCATTTAACTGTAGATTTGGACTGGTCAAAATAATTTGCATGTTTTTGTTTTAAAAAATATATGAGTTCTGCTCCATTGCATAGCACTTATGATGAGAGTGAAATAAGAGTATGGAGTCAAAGTTTTAAACATGTTTCAGCAAAAGGAATAGTAAAGGTGTAAGAATTTAACCCTTCTATTTTCAGAAATACTACTGGAGGAAAAGGCATTGTTTTAAAGATAATAACGGTGGCTACTGTTTATTTACTGTTTATGGAACCACAGGCACTGTATTAATCTTTTTGTTTCTATAAGTTAAAATATACCTGCAAACAAAAACCAGAAATCCATATGAAAAACTTCTGTGATTATCTCCACTTTACATATGAGACATTTGAAACTCAGAAATCTTAATAAATGGGCTAATGATTATATATCCTGCTATTGGCAAAATTAGCAGTTCTAGGTAATTCTGATTCAGTCTGCCCAAGGACGAAGCAGACAGTGAGCACACACCCATAGTTAAAAATAAGGTACCCAATTTTGAGCTAACTACTCACCTTAAACCAACAAAAGAGAAGGATAAGGGATAAAGGACTAGGGAAAACTAACTGAACTGTCATTTCTTAGAGCGAGGACTCTTCTCTGAGCTTGGAAGCTGGTTACAGCAGATTAATGTCTACATGTAATATTTTGAAGGCTAAGGATTCTCTTTAGATGGAGAGTGTCGTCTTCAGTTCTGTGATACGGGTGATGATTTTTCTGGCTGTATGTTTTGTATCTCACCCTTCAGTCCCTGGTTCTTGGCGGTTCATATTCATGAACACTATCCTCCATACTTTCCTTTTTTCAACTCAAAGGACCAGAAAGAATGGTTAATAACAAAAGAAGACAGAAAACAAGTCATGAACAAAGAGAAGAAGCTAATCACACACCCCTTTTCCATCCCAGGACCTCCTCTAACTCACACCATATTTTTATTATTTTTTTTAACGTTTATTTATTTTTGAGACAGAGAGACAGAGCATGAACGGGGGAGGGTCAGAAAGAGGGAGACACAGAATCTGAAACAGGCTCCAGGCTCTGAGCACAGAGCCCGACGCAGGGCTTGAACTCACAGACTGCGAGATCATGACCTGAGCCGAAGTCGGCCGCTTAACCGACTGAGCCACCCAGGCGCCCCCTCACACCATATTTTTAAAGGAGAACAGATGTTTTTAGTGAAGTTTAGACTTTGATTAATATATTAGTAGACATTTTAATTTCTCAAATGAAACTGCTTTTGTTGTTTGAGATGACTAGAGGAAATTTGTTTATCTGTGTGTCCAGAAAATTCAGAAGTTCTGCTCAACAATTCATCCAAACAATGAGAGTGAACTAGCCTAACAGATTGGATTTGGACAAGCGGTATAAGCAGGAAAGAATAAAGTTGATTTTGTTGTAAACAGCAATCCCTCTTGAAACATCCAGCATTATATGCATGAATGATCTAGTATCTTCATCGATCTTGGTATATAGACAGATACCATGCATGCTAACCATTCATTAAAAATATTAAATAACTCCCTGCTATTATCAGGTAGTATGTTTGGCCCTGGGGATATAATAATAAAGAGAAAAACAGGTATGAATGAATCAGGCACACACGAAATATAAAGGTATAACTGTGATTTTGTTATATCTTGCCTATAATATAGCGGTTTATCCTGTTCTTGTTCATTATTCAAGGCATCCCTGAATATACCCTGAATATATCCCTGAATATATTCCTGAACCATACCATGTTTTCTATCTCACAAGTGAAATGACTGTCAGATATGGAGAACTAAAAATAAAACTAACTCCAAAATCTTTCCTTTGTCAGAGGCTCTTTTTCTCTTTGCCTGTTAATTAGATTAATGAGATGATCTCAGATTGCACCGTGTTCAGAGACCTTTCTAATCACTTCAATAAACATGACTCTGGACAATAGCAATTAGAAATGCAATTATCATTTCTATTATAAATGATATGATAATTATATATTGAAAAATTATATACTGGCCTCTACATTCTTTTGTTATTTTCTAACTTCCATCTACCCATTAGTAGTATAATAAATTAAATAATACCTAGGCTGACAGTTTTGTAAAGCAGAATAAAGGGAAAATGTGGCTACAATTTTTTCTGGGTTTTTTTTGTCACCATCTTTTTAAAAATGACAAGGAAGAATTTATTGAAGTTTTGAAAAGTGAAAGGGAACTTTGGAGAGTTATCAAATGGGGAGCAAGCTATTTGAAGAGTGGAAAGAAAAATGGTGGTTATCTTGGGAGGTGTTTACAGAGAAGATCCTTAGAGCTCAGGGATACATACATCAAATACATTGGTGGTTTAGGAATTGCTGAAAATAGAATATTACTACTATGCAACCTAAGATAATAGATACATTAATTATCAGTAGGAAAGAGCAAAGTCTATTGTCCCCGATGTGATCTTAAACCTACTAATTTTTGTTTAATCTGTATAATCAGGCTTTTAAACTCTCACCATATATTTAAGGCATATCTAATGTGCTCAAGTTTAGGGCATATTAAATCATTGAGATGCCCATTTCTCATTGCTTACAGAAAAAAAAAAAAAAGAAAGAAAAGTATAGAAAAAGATTCTGAGTGTACTATTAGAAATAAATCAACAAACTGAATTAAATTCTCAAGACATACAAAACACAATCAATCCATCCATAATGATATAACACCATTTCATGAGTGTGATTCATTTCTTATAATAATAAAAATCCCAGTGAATGGTACGTGGCCAAGGTGGTTTGAGTGCTATTTTTTTTATATCTAGTAAATTAAGATAAAAATAGCATATCAAATTCTCAAATATTTATTGTTACAAACAAGTGATTAGAACCTGATGACTGAGAGTCTACCTCTCTGGATAAGTCTCCTGTTTTTTAGTGACACCAGACCCTACCCCCTGCTGAGATTCACATATCTGTAATAAGTTGTTACCTCCATAGCATTATTATCGATCAAATAAAATGTACTTCATATAAAGGCATACCTTGTAATTTATGTATTTTAATATTAACACACAATGTATATATACAAATATTAAATATTTAAATATTTAATATATGCACAATATGATAATAATTCCAACAAGCTTTTATTAAATTAAATGGAATGTTTTGTTGTTAATCATCATATAGTTGTGTTCAAGTAAATAATGCAATATATAGCTTAGTTAAAATTACCCTATAAAGACAGCATTTTGTGAGGAAGTTTGCCTATTCTTACCCATGAGAATAACAATTTTGAGTGACATAAATAACATAATTTTAAGGAACAAAAATTCATCCTATTGAAGCATTAAAATCCCAGATTTAGTGAAAATGACAAAAGGATTTGTATCTGAATCTAAAATAAAAACATTTTAAGAGATATCCACTCCCAGTTTATCCTTATTGGAGATTTGATGATGACCATTATCCAACATGACTAAGAAAACAGTATTAGTGACTAGTGTCCTTGGCTTTCCCAACTCTTAATATTTCTTTTTTTTTTTTTTTTAATACGGAACACTTCACGAATTTGCGTGTCATCCTTGCACAGGGGCCGTGCTAATCTTCTTTATATCATTCCAATTGTAGTATATGTGCAGCTGAAGCGAGCACCGAACTCTTAATATTTCTGATCACATGGCAGCTTTCCCTATTTCCATCCTACTGGGGTATCACAGTCCCACTTATAGGCCCTCAGTATGGCTAAGTACATTGTGTGTGTGTATATACATATTTCTATAGTGAGAATGTCTAATATATATGTAATAGGTACCCACAGGAAAAGGAGAAAATGAACGGTGCAGAAGTATCTGACAAGAAAGTAACCGAAAGTTTTCTAAAACCAACAAGTCATTAAGCTACAGATCTAAGTTCTAAAAAACCCAAATCAGATATATAAAAAAGAAAGAATGAAAAACAAAACCATATATAGACACATCATAAGAATACTGTTAAAAAACATGACAAAGGGAAAATCTTAATAGTAAATTGTGTATTATTTACCACCAAATCAATGAGTACTTCCAAAGGAATGATCATTTGATTCACAACTAACTTCTTAACAAAAGCAGTATAAGCTCAAAGACAGTAGGCTGGTATTTTCAAACTGTTGAATGAGAAGAACAAGAACTGCCATCTTAAAATTGTATGCCCGTAAAATAGTTTTCAAAAATGAAGGTGACATAAACATATTTATAGATAAAATTTTTGAACATTCACCAAATCAAATTTTTGAATGAGGGAATTTTTAAATCAGAAGAATGATCCTAGATAAAAACTTCTGGATTTAAGAAGGAATAATAAACATTGAAAGTATGTCTAAAATATACTAATATAATATATGGTAAAAAATTATCTAAACAGGTATAAAACATATATTAAAAGAATTAAAGTTCCAGCAATAATAGCTGTGCTATGTTGGAACATGGTAAATGGATTTAAATTGTGCTAAGTTCTAGAAAGAAAAGTGTAATTAATATTGAACATATAATTAAATGATGAATGTCGCTATCTCTGACTAAAGCTTAATCAAAAGTACCATGTTTGTTATGCTATGCTATGTGAATTATCCTAAGTAAGGTTTAAAAAAGGGTGAGAAAAAAGAACATAGAATATTTACTTATCAAAGAAAACATGAGGTCCTTATAAATTTCCATGAGACCAGGCAAATTCTTAGGAGAACAAGGTAAGACAGTTTCCAAAATTGCACTCAAAATGAAATCTCCACATCTACTAATTTAGCAGTTAACTCAAGTATCCACCTAGTCATATTTAGGGAATAAACTAATATTTCTGGGGTAATAAAAATATATTAATTCAAATTCAGGGAAAGGAATTAAATACAATTCCCTTTTAACAAATGTTTATGGGTACAAATGCTATCCAGTATGCACATTTGCTTAAACTAGAAGAACAATTAGAAATGTAGAACTAAGCTGTAAGAATTGAAAACAACAACAACAACAGCAACAACAACAACAATCCAATGCTTTTATAATCCAGGATTCACTTTATGCAGGTTAAAATAAACAAATGTGCAGATCAAAAAGTTATGTGTATAATTTAATTTAATTTTCAGAGTTACTTGTGTCCTGAAAGGCACAAATACCAAAAGTAATGGTGATTTTGCCCTTATCCTCTGTTATCTGGGAAGTAGATGCCATGTTGAGTGAGTACTTGACAGGTTGCTGGATTTGTTGGTGCCTAGAAGTAGTCTGCTTCCCCCAGGCTTACTGCTGGTAAACGGGCGCCAATCAATCTCTTTTCTCTATTTTACCATCACTTTTTATCACACAGGAGGCTTACTATCGACTTTTCTATTAATTTTTTTTTGAAAATTTTCTTCTCTATAAACCCTTAAAAGCGTACTTTTTTTTTATCTTTGCTTATTTACTTCTCTTCCATCCCACAGCATTTTCTCTTAGCAGTTCAACTCAGAAATCAAAAATGTTATTTTGTACACCTAGCATGACATTTAGAAACCTAAAAATCTAAGAACATGCCAAAAAGTACTGCAGTACTATGCTCTTTACTTGGCTCTTCTAGCTTTACTTACTCATCAATGCATTATTTCCCAGTAAAACATTGAATACTGTACCAATTAATGAGAGTTTGAGAGGAAAATAAATGTACAAGAGTTTATACTTCCACGTATTTTGCCATTCAAATTTAAAGCATGGAGGGAGTCCATGGTTTTCAATGATGCTGCTATTACTCAAAATACTGTTGAAAAGTTTATCTTATAAATTCTAAAAAGGCTATTTTGAGGGGAACCTGGTGGCTCATTCAGTTGGGCATCCAACTCTTGATTTCAGCTTGGGTAATGAATGATCTCATGGTTTGTGGGATCAAGTCCCACATCAGCTGTGCTGACAGCATGGAACATGCTTGGGATTCTTTCTCTCCCCGCCTCTCTCTCAAAATAAATAAATTAACTTAAAAAATCAGTATTAAAAAATAAATAAAAAGGCCATTTTGATATGAGCATGAAACTGGATAATTTTTCAAGTTACACATTTGTGTTTTCCTCTTTCCCCCTATCTCTTCTCAAGCAATTAGGAAACGATTTTTTTTTTTTTGGATGTAGCAGAATCTAATTTGAGGTAGTCTTCAAAAGGTGCCTGGGTGGCTCAGTCAGTTAAGCATCCGACTTTGGCCCAGGTCATGATCTTGTGGTTTGTGAATTCCAGCCCTGCATCGGGCTCTGTGCTGACAGGTCAGAGCCTGGAGCCTGCTTTGGGATCTGTGTCTCCCTCTCTCTCTATGCCCCTCCCCTGCTCTCTCTCTCTCTCTTTCTCTCTCTCTCTCTTTCAAAAATAAATAAACATTAACAAGAAGAAGAAGAAGAAGAAGAAGAAGAAGAAGAAGAAGAAGAAGGTCTTTAAGACTTCATTCCCCAGATACTATGGAAAGCAGAGTGGAGTTTCCTAAAAATATTAATTAAAAATAAAACTACAGGGATGCCTGGGCGGCTCAGTCGGTTAAGCATCTGACTTCAGCTCAGGTCATGATCTCACAGCTTGTGGGTTTGAGCCCCGCGTTGGGCTCTGTGCTGACAGCTCAGAGCCTGGAGCCTACTTCAGATTATGTATATCCCTCGCTCTCTGCCCCTCCCCACTCATGCTCTGTCTGTCTGTCTCTCTCAAAAATAAATAAACATTAAAAAAATAAAACTACAATACCATCCAATAATCCCCACTTCCCACTTCAAAGTAATTTTACAAAGGAACTGAAATCAGGATTTTAAAGAGATATTAGCACTCCTATGACCATTGCAACATTAGTCACAAAAGTCAAAATGTAGAAACAAATGTCCATTGACAGATGAATGGATAAAGGAAATGTGTTATATACATACAATAGAATACTATTTAGCCTTAGAAAAGAAGGAAATTCTGCACTATGAGACAACATTGATGAACCTTGAGAACATTACACTAAGTGAAATAAGCCAGTCACAGAAAAACTAATACTGCATGACTCCACTTATATGAGGTATCTAAAATAGTCAAATTCATAGAATCAAAGAGTGGCATATATGTTTCCAGAAGACTAATCAACAGGCTAAAGTTCCCATGAAGCAAGATGAATAAGTTCTAGAAATCTGCTATAGTATAGTGTACCTATAGTCAATAGTAATATATTACACGCTTAAAAGTTTGTTAAGAAATCAGATGTCATGTCAAATTCTTCCCACAATTAAATTAATTAAATTAAATCATTTAACTTATAGATATTAAAAAAATAAAAAAGACCTCATTTCCACCTCCACCAGGGAATCTTAACCCTATTGAAGGGAATAGAGTTTGAATGGAGACTTTCTTCAGGCCAGAAACTTATTTTAAATTCCGATGAGCTGGAAAGAGTAAAAAGTTTGATGATTGCAGGAGAAACAGCATTTGGTTCTTTGATTCTGGTGTCTCTCCAAGGGAGGAAGCAACATCTCAGAGGAAATGACCAACCAGCACATCTAAGAGAGAAGAGTAGGTTGATAAGCCAAGGTTACCAAAGTCATACAGTTTTCTTTACCCCCAGCTTGAATGAAAACAGCAGAGTAAGTATACCTGAGGGCACCATGACAGGGAACATCATTTGTCTATCTTAGTGGTAACCACACTGAGCCAGGAGAGGACACCCCGATTATATTTGCATTTGGTAAAATCTGAATAATTTGGCCCATTGTTACAGAAGGAGAAAATTCAAGTATCACGAGTTTTCAAATTTCTGTCTGTTAGGATGTAGGGTTGGAGGCAAAATTCATCTGACTAATTAAAAACAAAAATGTGACATTTCTTGAATGACTATGAAACTACTACAAACCTAAAACTTTTAGTTTTATTTCTAATCAAAGGAAATGATTCAGACTTCTGTTCAGTTAAATAAGCTAATATTTAGAATGGGGCTGTATCTTCTAATATGTCAGATACACTTCCAGAAGAGCAATTAAGGATAGTGGTACTAGATTGTTTTTGTAGTTGTCTTCATTTATTTTGTCTTTCCCTATCCATTTCCTCGAATAGTCCCTTTCCATATGAACTCTGGGTTTGGTTCATATGACTAGTTTTGGCCAATAAGATCTGGGAAAGCAGACTTGAAAAATGTTTATACTTAGGGATTTGTCCTCCTGTGCTCTTCATTTGAAACCTGGGGCTGCCATGTGATACCTGGGCTTAGCCTGCTGGCGAATATGAGACCACTTTGAGCAGAGGGATGCCAACCCATAGGAGGCCTACCCACATCTATTAGACATATGTGTGCCCACCTTACATCATTCAGCCTAGTTTTCCCAGACTAGAAAAACTGATGAAGCTGGAAAAGCTATCCAGCAAAACCACAGAAAATGAGATAATACATTATAGCTCTTTCAAGTCACTATATCTTGGAGTAGTACGTCTGCCGCAAAACTAATTGATGCAGTATTCCATAGTTACTAAAGAGGATGGCTAATTATTGCTAATGCTCCCTTTCATTCTAAACATCCATGTTTGGATGGTAAATTATATGACCACCCTAATTAAAAAATAAGCACCAATATCCCAAGGTGCAATCAAAAGCAATTTGTTATATATGGAGTTTGAGAGATACCTGTATAAAACTCCTCTTTTCTTCATGAGTTAGGAACTAATTAAGACATGGATGCAGAAAGAAGACAGATGAAATTAACATATCAGCTTTGTCATTGGCAAATGCTATTTTAGAAAATGCAGTTTATGAATTTGGAAACATTTGACTGGCTAACCCATCACCTCAGAATTAAATTTACCCACCCTGTCTGAAATAGAGTAGAAAAACTGCAGAATCATAGGGCTATAGAATAAGTCCAAATAAAAGAGGGCATATATGGGCCATGTTTATAGTTTGCCATTAACTAATAATTACTACTTCGGTGCATTTGTGGTCCAGGTAAAGAAATCTACTTCGGTGCATTTGTGGTCCAGGTAAAGAAAATAAGAATTATCATAAGTAAAGGTCCTTTGTGTGTGCTGTCTGGCATAAGTGAACATTTGATTAAGTTACATGTTATATATTCTTGAAAAGACATCTCCTTATAAGGACTGGAGCACTAGAAAATACTCTGAAGTTATTAATGAAAACCGACAGACTTTGTAAAAGCAGGTCACATAGAGGTATCCTTCATGCTGCAGTTGCTTGTGTATTTATCTTACCTTGACAACCATTATTCTTGCCCACGTAAGATTGGCTAGTCTGGCTCTTTGCCCACTCCATGCTACTTGCTTGAACTTTGATGACTCTGAACTTTATTGGCTTGCCATAATCCAATGTAATTGCAAAACTCTATGTGCGTCAAACCATTTGAATACCAGATAATCAATTTCCAAATCTTTTGTTATGGAAGGAAAGAAAAATGGAAGGAAGGGAAGGAGGGAGGGGGGAAGGAAGGAAGAGAGAGAGAGAAGGAAAGAAAAAGAAAGAGAAAGAAAGAAGGAAGAAAAAAGAAAGAAGGAAAGAAGGAAAGAAAGAAAGAAAGAAGGAAGGAAGGAAGGAAGGAAGGAAGGAAGGAAGGAAGGAAGGAAGGAAAGAAAGAAAGAAAGAAAGAAAGAAAGAAAGAAAGAAAGAAAGAAAGAAAGAAAGAAAGAAAATCTCAAGCTTAAATATCAAGCCCCTCAAGCTTCTGCTCTGTTTAGTTTAGTGTCATATCCAGCCTTGTAAAACAAGAATCTTTACAGGAATCGTAAAGACCATCTTAGAATTCTGCTTAATATAATCATTTAAATACAAAATACGTAGACAAAAATATGATTAGGTAAAGATATACAATGCTGTTAGAGATTTTCAGAGTATAATTTAAATATTTCAGTAACTGGGATCGGATTACAGTAATGAGAATCAAACATAGAGAAAAAGTGACAAAGTTAAACAGTTTTCATTAGTAAACTCAATGGAAAAAATTAAGTATGGTATAGTATTCATAGGTGTCAAGGATAATTTTGGATTTTGGACTTCAAAACTGGGTATTATTGAGTGCAGGGGATTAACTATTAATCAATAGAACATGGCAAACATAAAGGGATTCTGTGTAAATAATTAAGGTCCAGGTTTATTGTGAACTAATCAAGAGATGGAGCTCCTGCATGGTCTTAGTCAGTCAGGTGGAAACCCTTAAAGAAAAGACTTGATGAGGTGAAAGCCCTTCAAAGGACTCAATCAGGTGAAAGCCCTTAAAAGAAGCCAGAGACTCTCCTTGTGGTGAGGGATTTTGTTGGAGAAGTTTATCTTCAAGTGATTGTGTGCAGCCTCAAGGATCCAAGAGAGAACTTCAGGCAACAGGCAGCACTAAGTCGGGGTCCATAATGATGCCGCCGCAAGGAAACAAATTCTACCAACAACTCAAAGAAACTTTCCAGTGGATTATTTCCCAGTCAAGTCTCCAGATGAAGGTATAACCTGAAAAAACCTCATTTACAGACTTTGGGACACACCAAGCAGAGGACCCGGCTAAGCTGTGCCTGGACACCTGAGCCACAGAAATGGTGAGATAGTGCATGTGTGCTGATTTATGCTGCTAAATTGTAGTAATTTGTTATGCAGCAATAGGAAAATAATATAATGGTATTTTCATATTCATGAGTTAGTCTGAATATTTCAGGTTTTGTTGTAGAAACAACCCTCAATTTCAAGAGCTATCAAATTTCAAGTTTATTTCTTGCTCAAATTCAGCAGGCCACAGGTTCTGGTGTACATTCAGTGATTTTAGCCTTAGATAGGAGTAAATTCAATTCATCCGTTACCAAAAGATGAATATATATGGATACAGAAATAGTAGGATAGTAGCTCTGGATGTTGAGAATAAGTTCCTTTCAGATCACTTACATTTCTCAAGGAAATTAGAAGCAAGTAAAATAAGAATACAGTGAAGAGTAGGTGTGAAATAGTCCTCTCAGAGAGTAAGAGCGAAAATTGCCTTGGGAAATGCTGCAGGATTGCCGGGACCTTAAAAGGAATCACCTGCTGTTTGTGATAACACATTTAACGTGAGGCCAGTGTATATTTCTCTTAAAAGTTTTCTCTAGCCATTTTTAGCTGGTTGGGAGAAGAGGTGGTAGATGCAAATCCTATATTTAACAATATCTGAGGTTGTTCTTGGAAAGAATGATAAGAAAAGAGAAAAGAGAATTGAGGTACATGCGATGAAGTGATTTTAATGATGCAAACTGAAATCAATTGGCTAAAAAAGCAAATGAGAACATGAAGGGGCTAATGGATGTGAAAATGAGGGATATCAGTGGATAAGAGACACTATTAGGGTTAAGGAACTATTGGATTACAGGTTTAAGAAATACTAAACTGGAATTATAAGAAGCAGTGCCCAAAGATTGGAATACTTGAAAGTGAGACTTACAAAAGATGTACAATTATTGCTGATGGCAGATTTGATAGCACGGATGTGGTAGCTAACGGAATGGACTGAAAGACAAAGTTATTTGAAGCAAGCAAGTCAACTGGATCATAATGCAACATCTATAATGCAAGGAATCATCAAGGATGCTGTCAGGAGTAGTGGCTGAGAGAGGGTGATATAAATGAGAGGCAGTAGCTATTGGGTGATAAATAATTGCAACACTGAGGGCTTATATACAACATAATCTGATGACATGTACTTTGAAGACTTGAGCTGTTCAGTTTCAATTGTTCAAAACAATTAATTTGTTTTTAATTTTTGAAGTTTTTTTTTTCATCTGGCCTGAAAACGGCAATGAATTCACATAACATACTTTATC
This sequence comes from Leopardus geoffroyi, assembly GCF_018350155.1. Classification (NCBI taxonomy): domain Eukaryota; kingdom Metazoa; phylum Chordata; class Mammalia; order Carnivora; family Felidae; genus Leopardus; species Leopardus geoffroyi. The sequence continues at coordinate 98,182,698 of NC_059341.1, read as the reverse complement.
TCATGGTTCAGTTTCATGTGAGGTATCAGAGGAACAGAAGTCCCTACATGAGACAGTTCCTACATGAGACAGTTCTCAGAGAATCTGGGACCTCAGGGTTCTCACCAGAAATATTCTGACTTCTGTCACTTCTCAGCTGCTGCTGCATTGGTTTTACAGCCGTGGAAGGTGTACACTTACCAGTAATGCTGTTCTAGTTCAGAGCCATTATTTTTTCTTTAAGATTTCAGAAGGTTCCTAATGATCCCTGCCTCCACTTTTACTCTCTACCCTTCTATCTTCCACACTGTGGCCAGAAAGATATTTCCATATTGAAAATTTCAATTAATGACTTTCAGTTATCCCCCCAAAGAAAATAGAATTTCCAGTTCCTTACATTTGCATTGATTAGTACTCTAAGCTTTTGATATTCTGACATGACCTCCTTCTCTGTTCACTCTCTCCTCACTCAGCACTTAGCCCTAATACCAGTTTTCTGAATGTCATCGTCTTTCATGCCAAAGTGCCTTGTCACTTCTATTATTCCTGCCTAGAATTCTGAGTCACCTCTAACTCATAAGATAACTGTGCAATTAAAGAAAAGGGTGGGGGGGAGGTGGCACCTCTACATTGATGTAGCCCTTTGGAAACATGACTTGGCCTAGCAATGATTTGAGAATTCAGAAAAGGTAACCCCTTACTTTGGGTAGAGCCAGCTGCTGAGGGGTCCAAGGTGTGTTACAGTGGGAGTGATTGCTTTAGATACATGAAGTAGGTGGAGCCCATTGTCCTTAGAGACCTCAAAGGCAGCAATATAAAACTAACAAATTTGGTCTCCCTTTCATCACCGTGCACTTCCAATTGTAAACATTAGCACTGGGAAAATACTGTTCCCTAAAAATCCCTTTTTCATGTTTTAAACAATCATTGCAATTACTTTTTAGTTTAAATTTGCACACATATATTTATAAGTTCTATATTTAATTACATATAATATGTAAATATACACTTTGTATATGCATATGTATATATAAGTATATAACAAATATTTATGTGTGTATATATTTTATAATACATAAATATTTAATATATAAATATGTATGCATATTTATATGTGTAAACACACATATATTTATGTGTTATACACACACACACACACACACACACACACACACAAGTGTGCTTGTGTTTGTAAACACTGATGTCTAAGAGCCGGCTTTTAAAATATTTACAATGGTAATATAAGCAAGTGACCTAACTTTGTTTGTTTATCTGTAAAATGAGGTTATCATATTCCTCATAATATTTTGTGTGTTAAGTGAGGTAAAATATGCACAGCATTAGTAGGGCATTTAGCACATTGAAAGTGATATTAATGTTTGCTATTACAATGATAACCAGACTCCAAAAGTATCACCAGACCTCAGGGCTATAGAACTGAAAAAGGAGTCTCTCAAGAAGGAAAGGAGGAAAGAAGGAAAGGAAAGAAAATCTGCCTTCCTATGGGGTGCCTGGGTGACTCAGTCAATTGAGTGTCCAACTTCAGCTCAGTTCATGATCTCGTGGTTCATGAGTTTGAGCCCAACGTCGGGCTCTGTACTGACAGCTCAGAGCCTGCAGCCTGCTTCAGATTCTGTGTCTCCCTCTCTCTCTGCCCTCCCTCTGCTTGAGCTCTATCTCTCAAAACTAAATAAAAACACTTAAAAATTTTATTTTTAAAAAATCTGCCTTTCTAAAATAGGTGTTTACATGTAAGCAAGTAACAACACAGTGTGACTAAGTGTTTGAGTAAGAGTATATATATGCAGGTACAATAGTAGCTACGAAGAGAGATGTATCATTTCTTCCCAAGACGTGTCGGGGGGTATTTTCCAAAGGTGATAACTCATACAGGTTATGAAGAGTGAGTGTGAACTCAAAGCCAGCATCAGGACATCAGAGCTGTGCCTCCATGTACATTGGTAAGTATTAATCGCCACACAAGGGTATCTGGCAATGTTGACATATTACCATATGGTTGAAATTGGCACATGCTCTGGCAAGTTGTACGTCCTCATGCTGGCATTATTCACCAAAGAGGAAGAGATACCGTTTATAATTTGCAAGAAAAAATGCTTTATGATATCTAATGGCACCACAAATATGGAGAAGCTATTTAGGAATTACAGTCAGGAAAAAAGAATTAAGAGGTACTGAAGTAAACATGACACATCCAGAAAACTGTGATGAAAACAGCCTGTGTTTGATCAGAGATCTAGAATATGGAATACTTCATGGGGAAAGTGATGAGAGCTCAGAAATTCAACCATTATCAAAGAAGTTTTGGAGAAGCACTGAGTGGTTTTAAACAAAAACTGATGAGACATATTTTCAATTTGAAAGATTTCTCTGAAATGCGTAGTATAGAGGGAAAGAAAATATTGCTAGAGGCAAGGAGATCCATTATGAGGCTATTGAGCTAATGAAAAAAAAAGAAGGAGGAAGAAAGGAAAGCAAGTTCAGACAAAAGCAGTGCTTCTAGTCAACCACCTCATTCAGCTTCAAGATCACCGAAGCATGGGCTCCTGGGTGGCTCAGTTGGTTAAGCATCTGACTTCAACTCAGGTCATGATCTCACAGTTCTTGAGTGTGAGTCCCATGTAGGGCTCTGTGCTGTCAGCTCAGAGCCTGGAGCCTGCTTCAGATTCTGTGTCTCCCTCTCTCTCTGCCCCAACCCAGCTCAAGCACACTCACGCATGTGCATGTGTGCTCGCTCTCTCTCTCTCTCTCTCTCAAAATTAAACATTAGGAAAAAAAAAAAGATTACCAAAGCAGGATTTAAGGGAAGTCCACAGAATTCTGAATGTTTCTGGTGGGAGCATTTGTCTCCCAGAATAAACCAGAAATGTCCCCATATACTATTGGGCAAGCCTGTGACTGCTTTCAACCAATACGATATGGCAAAAGTAATGCTATTTCAATTCTGGCCCCATCGTTTAATAAGAGGACCAATAGTTTCCATTTTACTACTCTTAGAAAATTACCATCATGGAAGAAATCCGGCTGCCTTCTGGCCACTTTGCTCTGAGATAGTGGAAGGTGTCCGTGTAAAGAGAGTGATGCAGGCCAGCCCAGGTACCAGTGAAGAAGCCGTTTTAGACATTTCAGCACTATCAAATGCCAAGTGGAGATTTGAGGCCCTAGAAAATTGACCCAGTTGAGCTATCTAAAATCTCTCTAGTTGTTTGAGCTACCTCAGCTGATGCTGCAAACATCATGCAGCAAAGAAAAGGCACCACTGCCTGACTTCCTGACCTCACAGTTGTGAGTATAATGAACTAGTTATGAAGTCACTAAAATGTATCTATTGTTCAGCAACAATAGATAATTGAAACAATTCATTGATTTGTCCATTTGTTTATTATTTTTCTACCTTCTCTATTGAAAGTTTCATCACTATCAGAACTTGCCTATTTTTCTAATATTGACAACTCTTACAGAAATAGCTGGAACATAGTAGTAATTAATACATATTTCTTGAAGGAACAAATAAAATGGATTAAAAAGAGTACCAAAGCTCTCTTTAGAGGATTTATAGTACTTAGTAACTAACTGGATATAGCCGATGGGTAAAAGATATGGATGGCCTCCATCTGGGCCACTGGACTGATAGCTGTACCACTAATAGAAACCAAGATAAGGAGAAAACTGGTTGGGGATTGTAAAGTAATAAATGTGGTATACATTGGAGTTCAGCTATCAGGACATCTAGGGGGAAACATTAAGCTGTGAGTTTCATGTAGAAATTTAGATATCTACCAGTTGCGTATTTGACACAAAATGAGTAGGATTTTAATAAAGAAATAATAGATACTATTTTCAAGTTACAAAAGGAAAAATAGGAAGAAAGTTTGAAACTGAATGACATCTATTTGGTTTGATATATAAGGAGGCTCTCTGGAAATTAAGTTAAAACAGATTCAATGAAATAAGGCAAAACTAATCCAACCATAGTACTTTGAGAAATTAACGCAAAATTAAGAGAGTGATAGAGTATATACTACTCTTTCAAAAAACCTAAGACAGGTAAGAAAAATACAGAAGAATGAGTTCTAAAGGATTATATGATCCCACCATTTGGTATAAAACATAAGAGTTCATGAAAGAAAGAAGGAAAAATCAGACCTGAACCACTCCTAAACTAAATTAGGAAATTAAGAATCTTGTGGAATCTCTTAATATTGAATAACCAAAAAGTCATGGGGATAAGTGAGAGCATAATAGGCGCAAACTGTTAACTGCTTAGTAAAATTTAAAGCATCATTATCATTGATTTAAAAATACTACATAATTGCTTAGAGAAATCTGTAATAAATCCAAGATTTGCTTGATGTCTAGACTATAAAAAAATCTGATATAGGTAACAAAGAAAATAATAGTTACTTAAAAATAATTTCTCTTCAGACTTCAAATGAATTGTTACTAATAATAAAAAATCTAATAAAAATTCTATTTTTGAAAGTACTAAAAAGCAAGTATTAAAATTATTAAAGCAGACTTGAGACTACTAAGTCAGGTTGGTGATTACACTGCTTTCTTCTAAAAGTGAAAATAATGTTATCTCATGAGTCACTCCATTATTCTGTCTAGAGACAGGAATATGCTTATATTATCCTGCTTTTACTAGATAAGTAAATGTAATTATAGTAATATGTGTGTGTGTGTGTGTGTGTGTGTGTGTGTGTGTGTGTGTGTGTAGTCATATAGCATTAATGTTTTGGAGAATCAGGACCGTATTCTAAGCTTTATAATTTGGGAGGTATAATAGGTACTTTAAATGGTTTGGAAATATTTGTCACTTTTAATTAGTTCCATTTGATCTCAAACATTCATAGAACATTCAGTTCTTAAAGTTGCCCCATTTATAATAAAACAATCTTGAAAGATTTGGAGAATAGAAGATAAAAACAATATTAGCTAATTCTCTACAATGCAAAAGAAAACAAGGTTGGGGGTGGGAAAGAAGAAAGAAATAAGTGTTGAGATGAAGGGGAGAAGATACAATATTTTCACCAGACAATTGGCTGGAAAATTAATCTCCAGGTTATGGTATCTTGGAATTCTGCAAGAAAGAGTATAATAGATTAAAATCAAAGATTTTCATCAGCTTCCCAGTCTTCCCTTAGAAGAAAATTGCTGGCATGCTACTTCACTGGGCTAGATTTTCCTTTTTCTAGAAATTGTAATTTGTGAATTATATCATGACTCATAGTGACATCTACTGTGGGCAAATGAGTGGGAAGTGATGGCCTATACCACACATACACATATAGTTCACTTTGAGACTATAATCTTGAAATATATATAATGCTCTCTCTGTGCCTTGATTTTATTATATATACCAGCAGAGTAATGGTATCAGGCTTATGTAACCCAAAGGATGTTATGGGAATTGAATAAAACAAAGTGTTTAAAAAAAACTTTTCATTTGGGGCGCCTGGGTGGCTCAGTTGGTTAAGCGTCAGACTTCAGCTTAGGTCATGATGTGACAGTCTGTGAGTTCGAGCCCCGCATCGGGCTCTGTGCTGACAGCTCAGAGCCTGGAGCCTGCTTCAGATTCTGTGTCTCCCTCTCTCTCTGCCCCTCCCCAACTCATGCTCTGTCTCTCTGTATCTCTCTCTCTCAAAAATGAATAAATGTGAAAAATTAAAAAAAAACCTTTTCATTTATATGATTAATATTAATAAAATGAGGAAGGGAGAGAGAAGGGAAATGTTCTCTGCTATTCAGAACTTAAAATTCCTATGCTGCCCTTCCAAAACCCTCACCTCTAGGATATTGCCAGTTTTATTAAATGGCTCCTCAAACAAGTCACCTGAGAAAATTAAAATAGTTCAGAGTAGTCTCATTCTGATTTGCCATCATTTACCATTGCACTTAGTCTCACCTTTTTGAACTTTGCTGGGTCCAGACTTCCCTTGGCCAAGTAAAATAAGTTCGGTGTTCACTTAATCAATGGATATCTGAAGTGGAGCTAACTTAAGACAATCTTTCCACCAGAATCGATGTATATCACACTCCATTGGTCAGTGATTGGTTATGACAGGTAATGAGAAAGAAATCCCAAACTTTGCAGGAAGAAGTAAAAGGTGTATAAACCACACAATGCACAGATGGTGGTTAAATGAGGCTTTCAAAGTGCTAAAATACTGAGTAATTCTGACAGTACTGAGAAGACTGAGCTGCTCATCATTCATTTTTATGTGTGACACTCAACTTAACATGCACATCTATTTAACATAGATATAATTCACAGTGTATATCCTCTCTTGTTAATTAGAATGACATATTACAAATTACTGTGGATGGAAAGTGTGCTGATTAAAATTTATCCAAGAAAAACTGTGTACAAACAATTTTAAGAAATCACACAAACCATCAAGACACATTTTAAGTTTGTAAATTTAAGTTTTATTATTTAAAAATTTGTGTTTACATTTACTTATTTTTCAGAGACAGAAACAGAGCACAGGTTGGGGAGGGGCAGAGAGAGAATGAGACACAGAATCTGAAGCAGGCTCAAGGCTCTGAGAGAGCCCGACACAGGGCTCAAACTCACAAACTGTGAGATCATGACCTGAGCTGAAGTCGGATGCTTAAACAACTGAGCCACCCAGGCACCTCTGTTTTATTATTAAAAGGAACTCAGTTTATGACATTTATCAAGTTAGATAAGGTTTTCTTTTTCCTATCATTATGATGATTATATTTTCTAAACCTTTTAGAAAAAATAAGAATAAGAGGCCAGAAAATGGGTCAATGGATTGTTAAGGATTTACTGATATACATTTTATTAACTATTACCTTAACCACATGCAAATTAAATACAGTTTAACCATTTTGGGGAAAGTTCTTAATTACCATCCTTATAGTTGTCATAGAATAAAGAGAAACCATGCATCATTTTCTCTTATATTAAAAAGTCATAACTTTTTTCCATTTATATTGAAGAAAATATTATGGAACATAACTATAGAAGTCACTTTAAGTATTAAAATCCTATTGGCTAAAAGTCATACATGCTTTTGTACATGAGGCATATACAATATTCTGGTAACAGTAGACAAAGAAATGCCACATTTATTTTTTTAATTGAGATATAATTGACATATAACATTATTTAGTTTCAGGTGTACAACATAATGATTCAATGTATTTATATGTTGGGAAATGATCACCATAGTAAGTCAGCATTCATCATCTCAAATAGTTATACGTTATTTTTCTTGTGATGAAAACTTTTAAGATCTACTCTCTTAGTAACTTTGAAATATTTTAATTCAGTGGTATTAACTATTGTCACTATACTGTAGATTATATACTGAGGACTTATTTCTTTTGATCACTTCTTCCATTTCACTACAGATGAGAGTGGCCAAATTTCTTTTTTGTTGACCCTAAACTTTAGAATTACTCAAAATAGCTTTACAAAATTAAATAATACATTTTAAAATTTGTGGATGTTTTGTTTGTGTTATTTATAGTTATAAATATTTTTTATTTTTATTATTTTTTTTATTTTTTATTATTTTTGAGAGAGACAGAGACACAATGTGAGTGGGTTGGGGCAGAGAGAGAGGGAGACACAGAATCTGCAGCAGGCTCTAGGCTCTGAGCTGTCTGCACAGAGCACGTTGCTGGGCTTGAACTCACGAGCTGCGAGATCATGACCTGAGCTGAAGTCGGAGGCTCAACCAATTGAGCCACCCAGGCGCCCCTAAATATTTTTTAAAATGGAAGCATAAAATTAAAATTGTCTTAGCTTTCAAAGCAATACGTTCTTTATAATAAACTTCCTCAGGGCACACCATGGGTGGCTCAGATGGTTGAGCATCCGACTCTTGACTTTAGCTCAGGTCATGATCCCAGGGTCATGGGATCAACTCCTCCATCAGGTTCTGTGCTGAGTATGGAGTCTGTTTAAGATTTTCTCTCTCTCTCTCTCTCTCTCTCTCTCTCTCTCTCTCTCTCTCCCCCTCTGCCCCTTTCCCCCACTCGCACTCTCTCTCTCTTAAATAAAAAATAAATAAGTAAGCTTCTTCAATTATAACCAGGGAAATCATAGGTGAAATTTATTTTTTTTATTTTTTTTATTTTTTATTTTTTTAATATATGAAATTTATTGTCAAATTGGTTTCCATACAACACCCAGTGCTCATCCCAAAAGGTGCCCTCCTCAATACCCATCACCCACCCTCCCCTCCCTCCCACCCCACCCCCCATCAACCCTCAGTTTGTTCTCAGTTTTTAACAGTCTCTTATGCTTTGGCTCTCTCCCACTCTAACCTCTTTTTTTTTTTTTTTCTTCCCATCCCCCATGGGTTTCTGTTAAGTTTCTCAAGATCCACATAAGAGTGAAACCATATGGTATCTGTCTTTCTCTGTATGGCTTATTTCACTTAGCATCACACTCTCCAGTTCCATCCACGTTGCTACAAAGGGCCGTATTTCATTCTTTCTCATTGCCATGTAGTACTCCATTGTGTATATAAACCACAATTTCTCTATCCATTCATCAGTTGATGGACATTTAGGCTCTTTCCATAATTTGGCTATTGTTGAGAGTGCTGCTATAAACATTGGGGTACAAGTGCCCCTATGCATCAGTACTCCTGTATCCCTTGCGTAAATTCCTAGCAGTGCTATTGCTGGGTCATAGGGTATGTCTATTTTTAACTTTTTTTTTTTTCAACGTTTATTTATTTTTGGGACAGAGAGAGACAGAGCATGAACGGGGGAGGGGCAGAGAGAGAGAGAGACACAGAATCGGAAACAGGCTCCAGGCTCTGAGCCATCAGCCCAGAGCCCGACGCGGGGCTCGAACTCACGGACCGTGAGATCGTGACCTGGCTGAAGTCGGACGCTTAACCGACTGCGCCACTCAGGCGCCCCTATTTTTAACTTTCTGAGGAACCTCCACACTGTTTTCCAGAGCGGCTGCACCAATTTGCATTCCCACAAACAGTGCAAGTGGGTTCCCGTTTCTCCACATCCTCTCCAGCATCTATAGTCTCCTGATTTGTTCATTTTGGCCACTCTGACTGGCGTGAGGTGATACCTGAGTGTGGTTTTGATTTGTATTTCCCTGATGAGGAGCGACGTTGAGCATCTTTTCATGTGCCTGTTGGCCATCTGGATGTCTTCTTTAGAGAAGTGTCTATTCATGTTTTCTGCCCGTTTCTTCACTGGGTTATTTGTTTTTCGGGTGTGGAGTTTGGTGAGCTCTTTATAGATTTTGGATACTAGCCCTTTGTCCGATATGTCATTTGCAAATATCTTTTCCCATTCCGTTGGTTGCCTTTTAGTTTTGTTGGTTGTTTCCTTTGCTGTGCAGAAGCTTTTTCTCTTCATAAGATCCCAGTAGTTCATTTTTGCTTTTAATTCCCTCGCCTTTGGGGATGTGTCGAGTAAGAGATTGCTACGGCTGAGGTCAGAGAGGTCTTTTCCTGCGTTCTCCTCTAAGGTTTTGATGGTTTCCTGTCTCACATTCAGGTCCTTTATCCATTTTGAGTTTATTTTTGTGAATGGTGTGAGAAAGTGGTCTAGTTTCAACCTTCTACATGTTGCTGTCCAGTTCGGCCAGCACCATTTGTTAAAGAGACTGTCTTTTTTCCATTGGATGTTCTTTCCTGCTTTGTCAAAGATGAGTTGGCCATACGTTTGTGGGTCTAGTTCTGGGGTTTCTATTCTATTCCATTGGTCTATGTGTCTGTTTTTGTGCCAATACTATGCTGTCTTGATGATTACGTCTTTGTAGTAGAGGCTAAAGTCTGGGATTGTGATGCCTCCTGCTTTGGTCTTCTTCAAAATTACTTTGGCTATTCAGGGCCTTTTGTGGTTCCATATGAATTTTAGAATTGCTTGTTCTAGTTTCGAGAAGAATGCTGGTGCAATTTTGATTGGGATTGCATTGAATGTGTAGATAGCTTTGGGTAGTATTGACATTTTGACAATATTTATTCTTCCAATCCATGAGCAGGGAATGTCTTTCCATTTCTTTATATCTTCTTCAATTACCTTCATAAGCTTTCTATAGTTTTCAGCATACAGATCTTTTACATCTTTGGTTAGATTTATTGCTAGATATTTTATGCTTCTTGGTGCAATTGTGAATGGGATCAGTTTCTTTATTTGTCTTTCTGTTGCTTCATTGTTAGTGTATAAGAATGCAACTGATTTCTGTACATTGATTTTGTATCCTGCAACTTTGCTGAATTCATGTATCAGTTCTAGCAGACTCTTGGTGGAGTCTATCGGATTTTCCATGTATAATATCATGTCATCTGCAAAAAGCGAAAGCTTGACTTCATCTTTGCCAATTTTGATGCCTTTGATTTCCTTTTGTTGTCTGATTGCTGATGCTAGAATTTCCAACACTATGTTAAACAACAGCGGTGAGAGTGGACATCCCTGTCATGTTCCTGATCTCAGTTTTTCCCCATTGAGGATGATGTTAGCTGTGGGCTTTTCATAAATGGCTTATATGATCTTTAAGTATGTTCCTTCTATCCCGACTTTCTCAAGGGTTATTATTAAGAAAGGGTGCTGGATTTTGTCAAAGGCCTTTTTTGCATCGATTGACAGGATCATATGGTTCTTCTCTTTTCTTTTATTAATGTGATGTATCACATTGATTGATTTGCGAATGTTAAACCAGCCCTGCATCCCAGGAATGAATCCCACTTGATCATGGTGAATAATTCTTTTTATATGCCGTTGAATTCGATTTGCTAGTATCTTATTGAGAATTTTTGCATCCATATTCATCAGGGATATTGGCCGGTAGTTCTCTTTTTTTACTGGGTCTCTGTCTGGTTTAGGAATCAAAGTAATACTGGCTTCATAGAATGAGTCTGGAAGTTTTCCTTCCCTTTCTATTTCTTGGAATAGCTTGAGAAGGATAGGTTTTATCTCTGCTTTAAACGTCTGGTAGAACTCCCCTGGGAAGCCATCTGGTCCTGGACTCTTATTTGTTGGGAGATTTTTGATAACCAATTCAATTTCTTCTCTGGTTTTGGGTCTGTTCAAGCTTTCTATTTTCTCCTGATTGAGTTTTGGAAGAGTGTGGGTGTTTAGGAATTTGTCCATTTCTTCCAGGTTGTCCAGTTTGTTGGTATATAATTTTTCATAGTATTCCCTGATAGTTGTTTGTATCTCTGAGGGATTCGTTGTAATAATTCCATTTTCATTCATGATTTTATCTATTTGGGTCATCTCCCTTTTCTTTTTGAGAAGCCTGGCTAGAGGTTTGTCAATTTTGTTTATTTTTTTCAAAAAACCAACTCTTGTTTTCGTTGATCTGCTCTACAGTTTTTTTAGATTCTATATTGTTTATTTCTGCTCTGATCTTTATTATTTCTCTTCTGTTGCTGGCTTTAGGCTGCCTTTGCTGTTCTGTTTCTATATCCTTTAGGTGTGCTGTTAGATTTTGTATTTGGGATTTTTCTTGTTTCTTGAGATAGGCCTGGATTGCAATGTATTTTCCTCTCAGGACTGCCTTTGCTGCATCCCAAAGCGTTTGGATTGTTGTATTTTCATTTTCGTTTGTTTCCATATATTTTTTAATTTCTTCTCTAATTGCCTGGTTGACCCACTCATTCTTTAGTAGGGTGTTCTTTAACCTCCATGCTTTTGCAGGTTTTCCAGATGTTTTCCTGTGGTTGATTTCAAGCTTCATAGCATTGTGGTCTGAAAGTACGCATGGTATAATTTCAATTCTTCTATACTTATGAAAGGCTGTTTTGTGACCCAGTATATGATCTATCTTGGAGAATGTTCCATGTGCACTCGAGAAGAAAGTATATTCTGTTGCTTTGAGATGCAGAGTTCTAAATATATCTGTCAAGTCCATCTGATCCAATGTATCATTCAGGGCCCTTGTTTCTTTATTGACCGTGTGTCTAGATGATCTGTCCATTTCTGTAAGTGGAGTGTTAAAGTCCCCTGCAATTACCACATTCTTATCAATAAGGTTGCTTATGTTTATGAGTAATTCTTTTATATATATGGGGGCTCCTGTATTCGGCGCATAGACATTTATAATTGTTAGCTCTTCCTGATGGATAGACCCTGTAAATATTATATAATGCCCTTCTTCATCTCTTGTTACAGCCTTTAATTTAAAGTCTAGTTTGTCTAAGTATGGCTACTCCAGCTTTCTTTTGGCTTCCAGGCATGATAAATAGTTCTCCATCCCCTCACTCTCAATCTGAAGGTGTCCTCAGGTCTAAAATGAGTCTCTTGTAGACAGCAAATAGATGGGTCTTGATTTTTATCCATTCTGATACCCTATGTCTTTTGGTTGGCACATTTAATCCATTTACATTCAGTGTTATTATAGAAAGATACGGGTTTAGAGTCATTGTGATGTCTGTTTTGTGCCTGTAGCAATGTCTCTGGTACTTTGTCTCATAGGGTCCCCCTTAGGATCTCTTGTAGGGCTGGTTTAGTGGTGACAAATTCCTTCAGTTTTTGTGTGTTTGGGAAGACCTTTATCTCTCCTTCTATTCTAAATGACAGACTTGCTGGATAAAGGATTCTCGGCTGCATATTTTTTCTGTTCAACACATTGAAGATCTCGTGCCAATCCTTTCTGGCCTGCCAAGTTTCAAAAGAGAGATCAGTCACGAGTCTTATAGGTCTCCCTTTATATGTGAGGGCACGTTTATCCCTAGCTGCTTTCAGAATTTTCTCTTTATCCTTGTATTTTGCCAGTTTCACTATGATATGTCATGCAGAAGATCGATTCAAGTTACGTCTGAAGGGAGTTCTCTGTGCCTCTTGGATTTCAATGCCTTTTTCCTTCCTCAGATCAGGGAAGTTCTCAGCTATTATTTCTTCAAGTACACCTTCAGCATCTTTCCCTCTCTCTTCCTCCTCTGGGATACCAATTATGCGTATATTATTTCTTTTTAGTGTATCACTTAGTTCTCTAATTTTCCCCTCATAGTCCTGGATTTTTTTTATCTCTCTTTTTCTCAGCTTCCTCTTTTTCCATAATTTTATCTTCTAGTTCACCTATTCTCTCCTCTGCCTCTTCAATCTGAGCCGTGGTCTTTTCCATTTTATTTTGCATGTCGTTTAAAGCATTTTTCAGCTCCTCCTGACTGTTCCTTAGTCCCTTGATCTCTGTAGGAAGAAATTCTCTGCTGTCCTCTGTACTGTTTTCAAGCCCAGTGATTAATTTTATGACTATTATTCTAAATTCACTTTCTGTTATATTATTTAAATCCTTTTTGATCAGTTCATTAGCTCTTGTTATTTCCTGGAGATTCTTTTGAGGGGAATTCTTCCGTTTGGTCATTTTGGATAGTCCCTGGAGTGGTGCGGACCTGCAGGGCACTTCCCCTGTGCTGTGGTGTATAACTGGCGTTGGTGGGCGGGGCCGCAGTCAGACCTGATGTCTGTCCCCAGCCCACCGCAGGGGCCACAGTCAGACTGGTGTGTGCCTTCTCTTCCCCTCTCCTAGGGGTGGGATTCACTGTGGGGTGGCGTGGTCCGTCTGGGCTACTTGCACACTGCCAGGCTTGTGGTGCTGGGGATCTGGCGTATTAGCTGGGGTGGGTAGGCAAGGTGCACGGGGGCGGGAGGGGCAGGCTTAGCTCGCTTCTCCTTAGGTGATCCACTTCAGGAGGGGCCCTGTGGCAGCAGGAGGGAGTCAGACCTGCTGCAGGAGGGGTGGCTCCGCAGAAGCACAGCATTGGGTGTTTGCAGGGAGCAAGCAAGTTCCCTGGCAGGAACTGGTTCCCTTTGGAATTTTGGCTGGGGGATGGGTGAGGGAGATGGCGCTGGCGAGCGCCTTTGTTCCCCAACAAACTGAGCTCTGTCATCCCGGGGCTCAGCAAGTCTTCCTCCCTTTGTCCTCCAGCCTTCCCGCTTTCCCGAGCAGAGCTGTTAACTTATGACCTCTGAGATGCTAAATCGCGCTTGCTGTCAGAATACACTCCGTCTGGCCCCTCCGCTTTTGCAAGCCAGACTCGGGGGCTCTGCTTGGCCGGCAGGCTGCCCCTCGGCCCCAGCTCCCTCCTGCCAGTCCGTGCAGCGTGCACCGCCTCGCCGCCCTTCCTACCCTCTTCCCTGGGCCTCTCGTCTGCGCTTGGCTCCGGAGACTCCATTCTGCTAGTCTTCTGGCAGTTTTCTGGGTTATTTAGGCAGGTGTAGGTGGAATCTAAGTGATCAGCAGGACGCACAGTGAGCCCAGTGTCCTCCTACGCTGCCATGTTCCTCAGGTCCTAATCATAGATGAAATTTAAAACATACTAGAGAATAAAACTAATAGGACCAGTCAAAACATTAAGATAGAAAGCAAGCAGAGCCAACATACCCAAGCTCAGTTAATTCTCTATATGCATTTTGAAGTATTTGACTTGCCCCAGAAGGTGTATAGCAAATAAAATTATAATATTGATATGAGTGACAAAAAACTAGCTACATAAGTTATTTATATTTTTCTTATATATATAATATATAAAAAATTATATATAATGTATTTTTTTCAACAGCTCTTGTACTTACTTCTTTCCATTACAATTCTAGGTCTCCATTATCTCTCACATATACTTCTACAAAAAAATATTAAAGAATATTTATACTTTGAAAATACTTAAAATTGAAGGGCACCTGGGTGGCTCTGTTAGTTGAGCAATGGCTTTGGCTCAGGTCATGATCTCACAGTTCATGGGTTTGAGCCCCACATCAGGCTCTCTGCTGACAGCTCAGGGCTCAGAGCCCTGAGCCTGCTTCAGATTCTGTGCCTCCCTCTCTCTCTGCCCCACCCCTGTTCATGTGCACATTCTCCCTTTCTCTCAAAAATAAACATTAAAATTTTTTTTAAAAAGTAAAACTATCCATAATCCTATGACACCAATATCCATATCTACAAATTTTAAAAATATAAATATAGTGTATATGAATTACCACTTAACTTCTATTTTAGGTAGCATTATTTTTGACACCTTTGTTGTTTTTATATCACTTTTAATGGCTTTCCATAGTTTTCAAATTGAGATTCAGTCTTTACTATCTCCTTTCTAATATTCATTCAGCAATCTTACACACACCCACACCCCCCCCCCCCACACACACATGTGCACACATTTCCCCCCACTAAGTCATTCAAGAACTTGCCAGAGTCCTTGGAATAAAACTGATGAAAGCTCTTTTCAGTCTGTCTTCATTTTACTTTAACATGATAGCATCAGCTCCAGCCAATGAAGTTTCCATAAACAGATCTTTTACTATTTAAGGTCATGACTGTCTCTAACCCTTTATATTGTAACCTGATGCCTGTTTTTCCATCTACTCAAGGCTTATGTTTCCATGCCAAATCTAAGACACATTATTAAAATTTTGGAATCAGCATGCACTCACTGAACTAGCTTCTTTCTGATCTCTCCTAAAATTTATAACAGAACTTTATATATTCTCATTTAATTATACTTTGTTTTAAATTCTTGGGTTGTTTCTAATGTATGTGTATGTTGTCTTGAAATGTCTTTGAAATCTTAAAAGCTACGATATGTGAGAGGACTCTGCGACAATGGCAGAGTAGGAAGTACCAGGATTCTGTCTCCCCACCCAGGTAGTAATTACACTGGCAGGATCTGTTTGATGTAACTATTTCGGAGTATGGAGCCTATTAACGATCTGTGCCTTCCAGGGGAAGGACTGGATAGTAAATTCGGTTAATTTTGGCAAGTTTCAACTCAGCTCCTCAGCAATTACCCATGTGTTCCCTCAGCTCCATGAAAGGGAACTATGTATGTGTGCTGGAGCATTTTGTACACATCTTGCCAGAGTCTAGGTGAGCAACAAGGATCCTATCTTCCAGATAGCACAGAGCTGTGTCCTGGTCACTTACTTCTGCTTCTCATCACAGAGGTGCAGGCAGAGAGGCAGGCACCCACTATTGTTACACTTCGTTTCCTTATCACCATCCCTGACAAACACCATTCTACTTTCTGTCTCTATGGTTTTTACTATTCTAAGAACCTCATATATATGGAATAATTTAGTATTTGCCTTTCTGTGATTGGTTTTTTTCCCCTTATTATAATGTTCTCATGACTTATCCATGTTGTGGCATGTATTAGAATTTCCTTCACTTTTAACGTTGAATAACATTCCATTGTATGTGTGCCACGTTTTTCACCTGTGGTGGACATTTCAGCTTTATTTTTCTGGAGAATTTTTTCGGGCCAAACAGGAGCTTACTTAATTGTTCAACTGGGGGATCATCTGCCCAGCCTCTCTCAGAAGACCACAGCCAATGACTTTCTGACACAATGATATTGAAGGCTGGCTCCCTTGGCTCAAAGTAGAAACAACTCTGGTCCAGTTAGTGGTATAAATGTCTCCGTGGAATATTGCTAAAGCAAATCTCTAGCAAAAACCACACATTTGCTTGGCTTCTCCCCTTACTCTTCTTCTCCTGAAAGCTCTCTTAAATAAACCTGCCCATATGTCACCTCTGTTCTATTTTGTCAGTGGCAAGAGCAGTACGTGTAAGCTATTCAACAAAAAAACCTAAAAACCCAGGACCATCAAATGAAGAACATAGATGATGTCTGTGTAATTTAACACCTCTCATTTTGAGGATAATCAAGATATCAAAGGTCAAATTTGATAATATGGCCAATGCTTTAGAAATACCTGTTGTAAATTTATTTATAAAGTTCTTAACTTTGGGATTATTGTCCAAAATATTTCAGGTCTGGGAACACAGACTGAAACCATTCATAAAATCTTGCTTATTACAGAAGACAAGTCCAGATGGATGGCATAGGAGGTAGCCATGGACCCGATGTTAACAATGTATTAATTTTATTATGAGTAGGTTGGCTGAAAAAGTAAAAGAAACTAGAAAAGCCTTATGGGCATATGGGAACATCAGGGTATCTCTCACAATGGTAAATGGTGTATTGCTGAAAGATAATTGCATAGTTCTTTCCAGTAACCTTTGCCAGAGAGTATTAAACAGAATACATCATGGCTATTTGGGCACATGAAATGGTTCAAAAGAAGAGCATGGGCTACAGTATTTTGGCAAGCATCCCACAAAGAAATTGATGAAAAAGTAGCTTCTTGTCTGGTATGCCAGCTCTTATAGCATGAAAGTATGAAAGTGATACTAATGAGAAGACCAGCAGCTGTCAGACTTGGGAACAAGTTGGCACATGAAAAAAAAAAAGTGAAAACCAGTTATTACTACTATCAGAGACTTGGAATTGTTTCATGGTGGAACAAAGCTAAAAAAAAGAGGTGGGAGTATAACGTAGCCAATATTCATATAGAGTTCATATTGACAAGTATAAAAAATTAAGAATGTGGCTCTTAACAAAATATACTATTTAGGTATATAAAAATAATTTTGGAATTTGCCTAATTTATAAGTTAATTTATGCAGAAAATGTAGATAAGTAAAGAGTATATATTGGGAGGAAATATTTACTAACTTTAAGTTCTTCAAATTAATCTCCCATATATTTATTATGTTAAGTGATCTGCCAATGACAAGTTTAATCCTGATAAATTATTGAGTATCATATAAAAAGTATTCAAAATTAACCAAAATGATAATTATACTTTTAAAGTATATATGTACAAATATTAAAAGTCTTAGGCCAAACAGTAAATCAAATATCAAACCTCGAGAATATCTATGATAAATTTAGCCTGTGATTCCTATAACAAGATGTCTGAAAAAGAAGTTTGTTTATTTTACTGACCTTTTGCAAAACAGCCACGTAGTCTCAAAAGGTCTATGTTGTCCTTCTTTAAGTAGTTCACATGGGATCTTTTACACACATATCTGTGAAAAGGCTGGTTTATCTGCACACAAATTCTAAGAAGCACTGTATATGTTACCATATCGATGTTTGCATCAACTTTGTAGGATTAATTTGTTCACTAACATAAAATCAATGTTTACTTTTTACTGATGCTATCGTGACTATAATTTTTTTAATTTAATGAAGCACATAAATAATATTAAAACCCATTGTCATCACAATTCAGGCCATATAGACCATAGAAAGTTGGACAGTGTGTTCTAACTCTTGTGACATAGTGAGTCACTATGCTTACCATGCATTTTCAGACCATAAATACTATCATTTAAATGCATGGTACTTACAAACCTGTTTTTAAATGAAACAAAAAATTAAAAGCAAGTAAAATATAACATAAATTTTAAGTTAAAAATACTATGCAAGGGGCGCCTGGGTGGCTCAGTCGGTTGAGCGGCCGACTTCGGCTCAGGTCATGATCTCGCGGTCCGTAAGTTCGAGCCCCGCGTTGGGCTCTGTGCTGACAGCTCAGAGCCTGGAGCCTGTTTCGGATTCTGTGTCTCCCTCTCTCTGACCCTCCCCTGTTTATGCTCTGTCTCTCCCTGTCTCAAAAATAAATAAAACGTTAAAAAAATATTAAAAAAAATACTATGCAATTCATTTGTGAATTTTTTATTACATAATATTTTTGATAATCCATTTTTCAAATGCTCTCAAAATCTACTAGGGCCAAGGATAGTTATGTCACACATATCAGACAATAGAGTCCATTATAACAATACTTAAATTAATACTTTAAATTAAATTTGAGTACCACATCTTTCATCTGATGCTGGGTAAATCACATAATCTTTGTTTCCTCACGGATAAGACATGAAATTATTTCCTGTTGTATTGTCTCTCACAAGGTTGTCATAAACATCAATGTTTAAAGCACTATAAATTCAAAATGTTTTATTAGCTTAGTTAGGAATTCACAATTTTAGGTAACAGACTCAGCTAAAAATATAATGATTCTCTATAATGAACTAATCATAATATGATATGGATAAAGAACCAGATACCACAAAATCAACTTATCTATGTCTTTTCTGGAACTTGAGTTGAAAAACGAATTACCAAGATGATGGAAAAACTTAACCTTAATGTTTGTGTCCGTTTTTAAGTCTTCATCTCCTGCAGGGTAGCTGCTATTTAGAACATGAAATAAAAGGGCTTATCTCTAGTCATGCTTCCAAGTTCTGGTATGTTCTCATTAGAAACCATGTGTCACTAAAATCCTGGGGAAAGAGAGAGAAAGAGAGAGAGACAGACAGACTGAGAAAATATCTATCATCTAAACTACCATAAGAAGAATGTAAACTCTATGAGGGCAAAAATGTTTAAATATTTTGCTCATTTCTGTAAGTACAATGTTAAAAATGTTGGCATATAGTAGGATGTAAAAAGAATATTTGTTGCATAAGTGAATCACTTGTTTATATTTGGATTATGTTTAGGAAGTATCTAGAACAGGTAAATTGTAAAGACAGAAAGCATATTGGGAATACCAGGAGTTAAAATGAGGAGGGAATGGGGAGTTATTGGTTAAATAGAACAGAGTTTGTTTGGGATGATGAAAAAATTTTGGAAATGGACAGCGGTGGTGGTTGTATAACATTGTGACTGTGATTAAGGGACGTGCACATACGAAAATGGTTAATGGTATATCTTGTTACATATTTTTCCCTAATAAAAATATTTTTAATTATAACTCCAAAAAAATTAACTGATTTAGAAATAAGCAGATAAAATCACTCAATAGACTCAAGGAAAAGTAAGAATATACGATCCTAAAGAATCTATATCTTAACACACATTATTGGTCACATATGGTTTTCAGTAGTAAGTGCATAATGTAAAATGAGCAGGTCTTAAGTGGAGAACTGATGAGTTTTGATAAACATACACAACCATGACCCATCATCCCTGTTAAGATGTAGAACATTACCATTGCCTCAGAAATGTTCCTCTTCCAAGGGTATACTGAGAATGGCTTATAAAAATTCGCAGGTGGAGATTGACCCTATTTCAGGAATTTTTGTGAGCTATTAAATAGGCATTATTAAAAAGCAAGTTATACATATGAACTTACAGCTCAATAAATTAAAAAAATTAGTAGTTAATTTCAAAAATCAGATTCATGATTTTACTACATTTTACTGTTCTGCTCTTGAGATTATTTGTCTATTGCTTCTGTGTTTTAGAAATAACCATATTTGTATTGTCTTACTGCACATTCCCGACTCTGTCTTCAATAACTTCATGACAGTAGCTTGAAATGGGCAAGGTCGATATTTACAACATGGAAATCACTTTTTTAAAATTCACTTTTACACCCCACAGAGATGTGCTTAAACATACATGTGCACATCACTGCTCACCTATCCAGCCACCCACCACCCACTACCCACCACCACATAGTTTAATTTCCCCATTCTTGAATTTCATATGAATGGAAGCAGAGATAATATTCTGTTTGTTATGCACCTGGCTTCTTCTGTTCAACATATATTTTTGATTCCCCCCTATATTTTCTGCATATATCAGTAACCTGTTCCTTTTAACTGCTGAGTAGTATGCCATTGAAGAAATACACTACAATTTGTTTGCCCAGGATTTTTAATGAAGGTAATTGAGTATTTATTTTTGAGCTAATTTTAATGAAACTGCTACAAACATTTTTGTACAGTCTTTAGTGAATATACTTTTTCTTTTTCTCTCATGTAAATATCTAGAATTGATGGGTCATAGATAGGTATATATTCAACTTTTTAAGAAACTGCCATATTTGCAAAGGGTGTATACCATTTCACATTCCACCAGCAATACATGAGACTTCCCATAACCCTGTTTTTTCACTAACATTTAGTGTTGTCAATCTTTCAGGTTTTAGCAATTCTGGATTTGAAATGATTTCATTGTGGTTTTAATTTGATGATTAATGATCTTGAACATCTTTCCGTGTGCTTATTAGCCATCTGTTTATCTTCACTTGTGAAATATCTGTTCAGATCTCTTGCTGAATTATTTTAAAATTAAGTTGTCTTTTAAAAAAATTTTTTTAATGTTTTAATTTATTTTTGAGACAGAGAAAGACAGAGCATGAGCAGGGGAGGGGCAGAGAGAGAGGGAGACACAGAATCTGAAGCAGGCTCCAGTCTGAGCTGTCAGCACAGAGCCCCACGCGGGGCTCAAACTCACAGACTGTGAGATCATGACCTGAGCTGAAGTCGGACGCTTAACCGACAGAGCCACCCAGGGGCCCCTAAATTAAGTTGTCTTTTTATTGCCTTGTGTGAATTCTTTATATTGTTACAAGTCCTTTATCAAATGCATGCATTGTAAATATTTTCTCTGTGGCCTTAAAAAATATGTTTGGATGAGAAGTTCTAATTTTGATGAATTCTATGTATTTTTTTCTTTCATAGTTAGTGCATTTTGATTCTCTCTCAGAAATTCTATCTTCCCCCATGGTTGTTAAGATGTATTGCATGTTTTCATGTAGGAGTTTTCTTGTTTTACTTGTACATTGTATGAATTTCATCTTACAAATATTTTTGTGTCAAACTTGATGTAGGTTTGTTTTTTTGTTTTTTTTGTTTTTTTCTGATGTGGATATCCAGCAGGCATAAAACCACTTTTTGAAAATACTCCTCTTTCTCTATTGAATTGGCTTAGTGTCTTTATCAAACAGCAATTGACCTTTTATGTGTACCTGTACTTTTTATTTGTTCTGTCAATTTATTTTTCTGTCCATACTCCAAGAACACATTGTCTTGATCACTGTAACTTCATAATAAGAAATATTAAGATTTGAAATCATGCAGTTTGAGTCTTTCAACTCTTTTTTACTCAAAATTATTTTTGGCTAGTCAAGATATTTTAAATATCCATATACATTTTAATCTCAATTAAATTTTAAGATTTTAAAATTTTGGTGGAATTTTAACTTAAAATTCATTTAATTGTTTTATATCAATTAACATTGTAGCAACATTAAGATTTTTATTGATGAACATGATGCATCTCTCATTTATTTAGGTTATCTTTGATCCCTTGTAGCAATCTCTTTAGTTTCCCATGTGGAGCTTTTACACATCTTTTGCTAAATTTATCTGTATAATATGGACTTTGATGTGTCTGTTAATGGATTTTAAATTCTTCTCTCATTGCTACCAATATACAAAACACAAATGATTGTAATATATTGAGCTGTGGTCTTGTTAAATTCATTTATTAGTTCTAGTAATAGTTCTGTAAATTTCTTTGGATTGTGTCATCCACAAAAGCAAGCAATTGTGTCATCTGGGAATAAAGAACTTTTACTTCTTCATTTTCAATCTTTATTTCTACTATTTCTTTTTATCCCCTCACTGCACTGATGAGCACAATTAATACAATACTGAAGAGAAACTGAGAGATTTCTTTTCCTTATTTGGGAGATTTAATGAAAAGATGTTCAATATTTCACCATTAAGATGCTCTTCATCTTAATGAAGAATTTGCCTTCTATCCATAGTTTATTGAGAGTTTTTGTTATGAATCTATTAAGATGAACATATCTTCTTTTTTTTAAATTTATGATCTTGTTTTTTAGAATTTATGATCCTAAAGAATCTATATCTTAAAACACATCATTGTTCACATATGGTTTTCACATAAAATTTGCATAATGTAAAATGAACAGGTCTTAAGTGGAGAACTTGACTGGACTTTTTAAATTTTGCATTTCAGCTGATTTAGTAGGTGCAGCTCATTTTAAAAATTTACCTTGCTTGGGGTTTGCAGAGTTTTTTGGTTTGTTTAGGTGTGTTATTTGATGATTGTCATCACACTGATAAAATCTGTCCCAATTTTTCTGCTCATCTATTTCTTGGGCTCAATCTACATGTCTGAAAACATTTACTGTTGCTTCACAAGTTACTGAGCTTCTCTTCATTCTCTACGTCATTTTTCTCTAGTTCTTGACATTATATAGTTTCTATTAGTCTATCTTAAAAATCAGCCCATTTTCTGTCCTCTCGTTTCTGTTATCAAGCCTATCTAGTAATTTTATTTCTCATGTCAGATTTGCAATTTTCAATTTATAATTTCCACTGGGTTGTCCACTATTGATTTTCTGCATTTATATTCAGTTAATTTAACCATGTTTTCATTTAAGTCCTTAAACATATTTGAACATTTTCTTTAAAGATATTTACTGTTATTTCCACATTGGGTTATTCCTTACTGTGTTTATAATGTCTTTGTTTTTCCTGAACAGTTGGTCACATTGTCTTATCAGTGTATTTTATACATTTCTATTGTATATTAGACTTTATAAATAACACTCTGTAGAGTTGTTAGATTTTAGTATTCACTGATGATAGTTTCTTTTTGTTTCGGCAGATAATTAAGTTACTGGCAATTCATCTTGAACTTGCAGAGGCTTGGTTTTGTGCTCTATTAGGGCAGACTCTGGAAAATTCAAGGTTTTTAGTCAATACCTCTAACTTGACAGGACTCAAAACTCCTGTTCCTGCCACTCCTGTTCCTTTGAGCAAAAGCTGAAATCCTTTCTTGGTCTTTCAGTCCTCCAGACTTTGTATGTATGTATGTATGTATGTATTTATATATACCACATGGATCTTCAGAATGTTCCACATATGTGTTTAGCTTAGAGGTAAGCCATGGTTTTAAAGGAATTTATGGATATACTTGGGGATAGACCCTACTGGATTTCATTCTTTCTGAGATTTACCTCCTTAATTTCTAGACATTCTAGTTACCTAAAATTCTGTCTTGTGAAACATTAAACTGATAGAAATGCATCTTTCTACTTGACTTCTAGCCTCTATATTCATAACCTAGGAAATATCCTCACGGGAAAGATATGTGTACTTAGATCTCATCCATTTAACTTATGTTGTAAAGTGTTAGATAACCTAAAGTTTTTTCCTGCTTTGGATAGCTCTCTAATACCTTTGTATAATTGTTCCTCCCACCACCAGAGTTTATAACGGTTATCTTTTGGCTGGTTATTCCAATATAACCTACTTTGTCATTTCTGGAGCTGGAATTCACTATTTTAGAAGTATGGTATGTAGGCATCGCTTAATTATTCATTTACTATGTTTCTAACTCTGATTTTTACCACAGGTATTTAGACTCTGATAAGCCATAGGGAACATATATTAAAGACTGAATTTCAGGAAAAAACTTAGAGTTAAGTAGTAATACATTCAATTACTATGTGACATATATGTGGCTGAATTCACTGTCAATTTCCTATAAAAACTAGCTTTAAAATAACCAATTTATATTTTAATGCTGTTCATTCACTCTTTCAAATTTAGTGGCTTGAGATCTGAAATTTAAAAGACCACACAAAAAGATGACAGCTGATTTTTCAACTTAAAGAATATTTGCTATATTCTATATACTTGGCTGCTTGTGTTCACAACATACCCAGAGATGCACTTAGGAGAATGGGTTAATAATAATAAGGAAATAACAACAACAAAAAACCCTATCAGAAATATAGGTCTGCTAATCACAATAGGATTGTTAAACTTCAGTAATATCTATAATTAGGTTTATAATATATTTGCCTTTCAATACAAAGAAAAATGAGTGTCTTATAATTTAGCACCCAAAAAGTACAGATAAGTAACTTTTTTCTTTTACTCTGAAGGAAGTAAATAAAGATATATTTTTTATTCAGTAAGTATTTTGTTAAACATCAACATTCTTCCTGTTGAAAAATCTAAAAGAAGTGTGAAAGGTAGTAAACTGAATTAAGGGAAATTTCTTCCTACCGTTCATCCAAGTTGAATTAATACTCCTACAGATTCTTTTATGGTCTCACAGTGGCTGCAGAAGGCCCAGTCCTCAAAACCCTAACTTCTTTGCCAGCGGTAAGGGGAAAACTCCTTTCCCTAAATTGCAAGCAAAAGGTGTTGTTTTTACTTAACTCTGCTTGGTCACATGAGCATCTTCCTGGTCATGTGAGTCCCAAGGATATGATGGTTTGATTCTAAGAGACATTTTCCATGTAAACTTGTCCAATCTTGTCAAAAGGCATATGGAACTTCATCCAAGATACACGTCTGAGTGTGGGCACATGTGTGATTTTCTTGAACGAAAACGGTGAGGAAATAGTTACTGGGCCACAATATAACTCGTATCCAATGATTAGCCAAATCAGTCTAGTAGTTTCACCTTTGGGCCCCATCTATAAAGATTTATCATCACCCCTATTACAGATGTGATTTTATTTGGAATGCACTCCCACATCATGAATTCTATAAGTAAAACTTTATCAACTCAGGTTTCTGTTGGAAAAAAAAAAAAAAAGAGGGCAAGAAAGAGGCAAAGACGGAAGGTAGGAAGGAAGACAAGAATAAAAGCATTATCTCAGTTCTTACAGCCTGTGAAGTAGGATAGAAATATTATATTAACAATAGGACTCACATTTCATTACTCTTAAGCTATATTCCTTGTTTTATACACATTCAGCTCCTCAAACTGTGCATGACAAAAGATACCCACAACAAAAAAGCAGGTAATAATCAATATGCATTTCTGTTGGGTATTCTTTCTCTTTGATGTTTGTAAGTTGGATTGGGGGATGGAGAAGCTCATGGTAATGTTATTTTGAAGCACCTTAGAGACGCTTATTAGCGGGTTCTTATTAGCAGCTTTTTATTGCCAGCTTCCCAGGCCTTTGTGACATGTTTTGAAGATAACTCTTTTGTTCCATCGAAACCATAATGCCTACTTTAATCTGCAATGAATTCAAAAAGAAAGAAGAAAAGGCCAATTAAATTATAAAATACCTTTAAAGTCACTGCTATGCACAACTAGTTTTTATATCTTGGACAATATTAAATTATAGAGCCTTTAGTGAAAAATTATGTTTTGCTTTGAAACCAGTCTGGCAGCAATAATATGTGCTGCCATATGATGATAAGTGCCAATAACCCCGTTAGAGCTAAAAGAAACACATAAATGAAATCACTTTAGAGAAGCCACTATTTTTTTTTAGTTAAGGTACTTATAGTATAGATCAAATACAGTATTGATGTGTCAAAAAATTTAATGACAACTATTGTGTGCAATCATTTCAGCAGACATTACAGAACTCCATTTTATTTCCTATTTGTTAATGTAAGCCATTATATGATGCTAACTATTGCTCTGCTCATTGCTTTATAGACATTGTATGTAAGGACAACTTAATTCTTTTTTTTTTTTTTTGAAGGTCTAAGAAGTTTTATTTTATTTTATTTTATTTTTTTTAATATATGAAATTTATTGTCAAATTGGTTTCCATACAACACCCAGTGCTCATCCCAAAAGGTGCCCTCCTCAATACCCATCACACACCCTCCCCTCCCTCCCACCCCCCATCAACCCTCAGTTTGTTCTCAGTTTTTAACAGTCTCTTATGCTTTGGCTCTCTCCCACTCTAACCTCTTTTTTTTTTTTTTTCTTCCCCTCCCCCATGGGTTTCTGTTAAGTTTCTCAGGATCCACATAAGAGTGAAACCATATGGTATCTGTCTTTCTCTGTATGGCTTATTTCACTTAGCATCACACTCTCCAGTTCCATCCACGTTGCTACAAAAGGCCATATTTCATTCTTTCTCATTGCCACGTAGTACTCCATTGTGTATATAAACCACAGTTTCTTTATCCATTCATCAGTTGATGGACATTTAGGCTCTTTCCATAATTTGGCTATTGTTGAGAGTGCTGCTATAAACATTGGGATACAAGTGCCCCTATGCATCAGTACTCCTGTATCCCTTGGATAAATTCCTAGCAGTGCTATTGCTGGGTCATAGGGTAGGTCTATTTTTAATTTTCTGAGGAACCTCCACACTGCTTTCCAGAGCGGCTGCACCAATTTGCATTCCCACAAACAGTGCAAGAGGGTTCCCGTTTCTCCACATCCTCTCCAGCATCTATAGTCTCCTGATTTGTTCATTTTGGCCACTCTGACTGGCGTGAGGTGATACCTGAGTGTGGTTTTGATTTGTATTTCCCTGATAAGGAGCAACGTTAAACATCTTTTCATGTGCCTCTTGGCCATCCGGAAGGACAACTTAATTCTTAAACTGAAGTATTACAACGTTTGTAACAATACTATTGTCCCATTTTAGTGTGAAAAAACTGAGACCTGGAGAGCTAACAAAATTATCCACTGTTATAACAACAATTACTGCAAAATATACCTGTATAGTCTAGCTTCAATGTCTAGGCATCAACTCCCAGGTTATTCTCTTTTTAAATGGTAATGCATGTGTTTTCTGAACCTTCTTTTATAAACCTCCCCTTCTGTTTCCTTTCTCCAGATCTCTGAGGTAATGCTCTACTACTCCACTTAGCAGTTCCCTTTAATTTGTCCAGGCTTCTTTCTAGCTCCTTTACAGAAATGTTAAGTATTCTTTCTCCCCTTCCTATGATTTTGCTCATAGGATTCTCAGACTCCTGAAATAACTTCTGTTCTACACATATTTACTTAGCTTCTATTTAATAATCTTCAGTGATCCAGACTCTCTACAACTCCTGTTAACAAATCTATACTAGTTTATTCCTTCAAGATTTGGTTCAACACTCACTTTCTCTAAGAAGCAACATGTAATATCCTTTACTCCCTCATCTAACCATTTTTTATTTATTGTCTTATTGCTACAACTTGCATTGAGTATTGTGTATGTCTATTGTTCCTAATGCATATACAGAGAATCTTACGGTGATACATAAACATAGGATTTAGAATAAAAGCCAAAGTTAGATAATACTGGCCAAGACTTCTAACTGAGCTGTTTCTTCTTGCCCCCAAATATTAATAACACAAAGTATACGATTTTAATTTAAAGGATATTTAGGAGCACCTAGGTGGTTTAGTTGGTTAAGTGTCCAACTGTTGATAATCTTATGGTTCATGAGATTGAGCCCTGTGTGTGGTGCTGTGCTGACTGCAAGGAGCCTACTTGGATTCTCTCTCTCTCTCTCTCTCTCTCTCTCTTTCTCTATCTCTCTCTCTCTTTCTCTCTCTCTCTCTGCCCCTTCCCTGCTCCAATTCTCTCTCTCTCTCAAAATAAATAAATAAACTTTTAAAAAAATAAAGGATTTTTAGTGGAATGAAATATAATGATACAGATAGACATGCTTTATAAAACCACATAGCATAAGTATTTTAATTTCTAGTGCTACCCTGGACCCAAAGCACACCCACATTACCCTTAGTGCTTAACCAGTTATTTGCAACTGACCATGCCCTGAACATAAATTGATATTTCAGCCAGGTGGACATTTTAGGAGCATTTTGTTTACTTTAGCCTATCAAGTCTCACCATTTCCATTCAACAACTTACTGGACTTTCTAGAGAGTACAATAAGGCAAAAAAAGAAATGTATGGTAGCCACGCCTTGACAATATGATTATCAATGTAGGAAATCCTTAGAAATCAACAAAATAGTTTAGTAAACCAATGAATAGTTTTAGAAAATTTTCAGAATAAAATATGAATATACAAAAATCATAGAGTGAATTTGACTTAGGGGCAATGTATTTATTCACTCTTTTGCCATTAAATATATTTTGAGCTGTATATTTTGTAGATGTCCTTTATTGTATTAAGGAAGTTCCTTATATTTCCACATAGCTGAGAGTTTTTGTCATGTGTCAATGTTGAATTTTTCAAATGCTTATCCTTTACATGTTTGTTAGTTCATTATGTAAATTGTTTTTAAAGAATTTTAGAATAGTAAGCAAATATCTCAGATATTTTGTGCTATACCTGACACTTCAATCAAATATAATGTTATCTCATCTTATTTCTTAGAGTTAGATCTTCCTTTGATCTTGACTTGGGTCTAGAATCAGACTTAGGTTTATCACCCTCGATGTGAATTACAAGAACACATTTGCAGTTTGTTATCTGTTGAGAAAAGAACTGAACTCTTATCATTTTTCATTTGCTGTTTCTCTTAGAATGACTAATTATGCACATTTTGAGATCAATTAATGTTAGGATTTACTTTCTCAGTACGCAAATTTTAAGTGCGGTAATTAAAAGGATGGGCTCTATGGCCAAATCAGCTAGGTATGACGCCTGAGTTTGTCATTTAGTTGCTATGGGATCTTGGCCAAGTTACTTAGCCTCACTTTGCTTCAGTTTCTTCATCTAAGAAACAGAGATAAATAGTATTTCTAGTATTATTATAATAAATATATTAATATATAATAAATCATTTAGATTATAGAACATATGGAGCATGACCTCAGTGTTGGGAATTTTATATTTTTAATTGTATAAGTTTGAGTAGGCTATTCAAGCTCATAAATACATAGTTTCTTCATCTGTTAAAATGGGAGTAAATAATAATAGCTACCAAATAGTGGATGCTAAGCATTCAGCATGTAAG
The DNA here is from genome assembly GCF_018350155.1 of Leopardus geoffroyi. Classification (NCBI taxonomy): domain Eukaryota; kingdom Metazoa; phylum Chordata; class Mammalia; order Carnivora; family Felidae; genus Leopardus; species Leopardus geoffroyi. The sequence goes on along the minus strand of NC_059341.1, from coordinate 98,153,435 downwards.
TGATCAATAAATTAAATCTATTTTTATTGTTGGTATTATATTTTTATTCTTGTCATGCTTTCTGCAGTAGGAATGTTTAATTATCCATAACTTGAGCCAGTACTGGGATGCATGTTAAAAAATAATCTTGAGATATAATTTTAAATGCAAGATTGCATGAGTAATCAAAGAGTAGAATTGGGGAGGGAGCTAAGAATATAATAGGAAAAGATAAAAGTAATAGGAAAGAATGTCTGGAACAAGCTGTACATTAACCTTTCTTATCTAAAGAATCCTGATGGATTCACTTATTATCAAATTGGATAAATGAACAACATATATGGGGAATATTCTTTGAGCCAAATAAAATTACAGCAAGTTTTCTTCCTGAGTGACAAGATGTTTACTTTCTAATAGATAAGATGGTATGTTTTAGAGAGAGGAAGAAGAACCACTCTTAAATTCCAGCAATGGACTAATAACTTTTATAAACGAGATTAAAAGATTTTTGACCGCTCTGTTCTCAGAACTATTGGTCTATGTAACTCAACACTGTCAGGGTAAAAATACTTCTAGCAACCGAGTCATTATATATTAACACTTAACAGGATTTGAAGATGGTATGCATTAAAGATGCAAAGATGTGCCCCACCAGCCCTCTCTTCTTTTCTGCGCCACCAGCTTGCCTTTCAGACTATTGGTGGTCTCCACCATCAAGACACCAGTAGACACAGAAACATAAGGCATTTTGCTTGGACATTTGGGATTAAGTTGTCTAAGGTCTTGCCTCTTTCATTTATGTTATTTAAAAATGATCACAACAAGTACAAAGATCTTGCTGCCATGTTTCCCATACTCATAATCCTGTACTGCTCAATTCCACTGCTCCTTGAATAACTCTACAAAATAACTGTGCCCTGTTGAAAGCCCTATTCAATTGTGAACAACCTCTCCTTCCTGTCATCCCATCCAATTTCAAGACTTCCTTTCTGACATCTAGGTGGATAGCATCCAGATTGTATCTTTACACATCTTTAGGCCTAGAAGTATGTTTCAAATGGCTTATAGGTTCATGGAAGGTCTGTGCTACAGCTAATGAAGATCAAGCTTGGGGGCCCCTCATTTGCACTGGTTTCTTTCAAGGGCTCTAGAAATATGTTCATACATTGTTGTAAAATTTACAGCAGCTAGAAATTTGACGACAATCAGTTAAGACCACTTTCAGTTAAGATTTGCTTTTGTACTTAATTTTATATTTGTACAATTGCATTATTTTACTTAAAGGGAGTCTCCAAAATTGTATAAATTTTGGGTACCACAAAACCTGGACCTTCCATTATTATTATATAAGTTAAAAAGTTTGTTTTAAAGATGATAATAATAGCTTGATCTGAGAATATTTCTCAAATTATTACCTCAGCCATTCTGAGCCACCTCAGAAAGCATGTGTGCCCTAATATTGTCAATTAAACTTCAGAATTCACTTTAGTAAAACATGGTTAGTGAGGTAAGGTAAGAAAAAAAGCAGTCTAGCCCATTGCAATCTAAATATGATGTATTTTGATTAACTATAGTTTTGCATTATCTCCTCTTTTATTCCCCTCTCTTGATTTGGATAAGTAAATGTAAGCAGTAACATTCCATTCTGTTCTTTCTGGGCAAAAAAATGACTATACATTTGTCAGGTTGTAAGCTTTTACCTATACACTGGTAATTTTTTGTCTTCTAAGCTGGGATTCAGGTCTGATGTCAGACACAGGTTTATAGAATTCCACCAGGATTTTGACCTCTGAAGTTTGATTTTAATTTTTGGAGAGTACAGTGGGGAGTATGATTTTTATCTATAGCAAAGGAGTTCATAGAGTAATGCAAATGTATTTAAGTACATTTTTTTTGCATTCCAATCTGAATAGAGATGTGTACTTTCTATTTGGATATCTCACTGACAGCCTATGTCAGAGTATCTCATAAGTAGACACATAAAAGTCTAATGCTCAAACAATTTTCCATTATTTTGCTTAAAAAATATGGTTTTACGTGCAGAGTACATATAAGTGTCATATCACAATTATTTAAAGGTGAGCGTATATGGTAAATATCTACTCATTAGGAATTCTATATTATATTCTATATATTCTATATATATTAGGAATTTTTACCTGATTAATTATTATGCTTCAAATTTAATACATATAGAAAAAAACTATTAAACTGTAATGATACCAGAAAAGTCATAGCATAATGAAAAACACCTGCTCTGTAGTACCATTTACTAGGTATATATAGCATATTTGGAATAATTCAGTTATATGTTCTTTTCCTTAGCTTTCATATAAATAGTTTTGAGATATTTTAGTTTACATGCTCTGTCTCAATTCTTGTCTGACTTTAACTATCTGAAATGATGATCCCGTGTTAAAACTTGCCATTGTCTTTTCACTTAAAAAATTATTGCTGTATTTTATGTTTCCATTTAAGACTTTAGTATTTTTCCTAAGCATTTAATAAGGATTAGTAGGAAAATATAGTGCCAGTAGAAGGCAAATCATGGGGCTTATACAGTGTACATCGATGTTGATTATTAGCAAAAGGGTAAAAATGAAAGCTTGGGAGTAAATGCAGCTAAAATTACCCAATTCTATATATGATTCATAAAAATTAACATTAATTATTATCCTATTATTTTTATTTTCTCATCATGGTAATATTTTGAAATTATTTTTCATTTTCATCTGTATCTTTATTTTTGGATAGATGCCAACAGTGTAGTGGAAGACCCAGAAAGTTCTTGAGACTCTTTCATCTCTAGTTTATTCAGCTTATTTCAGCCAATCGAAGCCATCTTATTCAGAGCAATAAGAGTAAAAAGAAAAAAAAAGATTTGCTATAACACAAATAAGCACTTAAATTTTATTTTAGCCTTCTGTAAATTTCAAGGTCTTCTCTAGTAGAAATAGGTATGTTATAACTTTACATTGTTCAGAAGACAAAATAAATGAATGTAAATATAAAAATCTAGAAAATATAAAAATATAAGAAGTATAAAGGAAGTATGCAAACTTACTTTTCAATTGTGAACCTATGCAATCAATGCAGTTAGTTCTTGGACTTAAAATATATCTTCTTTACACACCTTGCCCATTTATCTTGTATGACAGCGTTGATTGTGATCAACAAAGTGATTATGTTTATAAAAAGATAAATCATCTTTTAACACCAACATTTCCAAAATATCAGGCCTGAATTATCATTTTCAGGTCAACTAAAAATGTGTGATCAGAACTTAACCTCAGAGTGACTTTCAAAGTGAAACGTTCAGAAGCTGCGTGATGGAGTAGACCATAAAAAGCTAGAAATATGGAGACTCCGCTGGAGCAGTAACTCTATTAGGCAATCTTTCAGGTACTTATTCTACATTCTCCATTTCTCTAACTAGATTTATTTATTTCTGAGTCTAAGTAAGTACAGATAAACTCTATTCCGTAAACTAAGTAAAGTCATTCTAATTGCTTATTGGTAGCTTAATGTTGAGTGTAATACCTTAGACAAACTCCACTGTAAATTTTTGACTAAATAATAATATTCCTACATGAATAGATGCTTTTCAGTTTGTTTTCTTAAACGATATCGCTATGTCCTTCATTTCCTAAAAAGAAGTACACCTATTTATAATTTTGCATAATTATATTTCTTTGGTTTTCTCTTGTTTACGTGATCATAATTTTCCATTGTAAATATCACCTATATTATGAGGTCTTAGAGAAAATTACAGATGGCCTAAAAATATGATTTACAGGTGCAAGGTTGGGATATTTAAAAATATATTTGAAACCCAAGGGAGATTATAAACAAGATCAGAGTAATTAAATTTTTGACATTGTAACTTTAATTTATACTGCTCATTTATTTTAATAAAAAAAGGCTGCCAATGTAGCTCCCTAATAAAATTGTTTTTAAAAGAAAATTACAGGCTCTTACTTTACTAGAGAGACATCCCTATTATTTTTTGATAGCAACATGATGTGATATGTTTAGAGCCTACATGCTTTTACTCCTGCTGCTTCCTCCTTGGTAAATGTCTTCTCCACATCAACTCTGCATTTTTAAATCCGATCATTTTTTTCAACAGCTAACAGGCACACTCTTCATTCTGAAGTGTTCTTTGGAATGCTCAATTAAAATCAATAAATTTTATTTTTATAGCAACTCCTATCTCAATTTTAACTTTTTATCTCATTTTTCGTCTCAAAGTTATTCAGTTCTATTTTGGTCATTATTGTGACTTGAGGACGGAGACTTTTTTTTTAATCTCCCTAGGGAACCTAGAACATAGTAGGTGATCAAAAAATGTTGAACTGTATGTACATAAATAATGCAATAATCAGAACCCCAAACCTTAATTTCTTTCTTTCACTCTCTTTCTCTTTTTTTAATAGAGAATTTTTAACAGCTTGGTTAAGGTATAATTTATATAGCAAAAAATTAAACTCTTTTATAAGTACAATTTAATGATTTCAATGAATGCATACAGTTTGTGCAGTTTTAGAATATTGTTATAACCTCAGGCATCCTCTTGTGCTCTTTGCAGTACATCCCCACTCTGATACCTAGTCCCAGACAACCAGGTATTGGATTCTATCTCTATAATTTTGCCTTTCCCAGAAAGTCCATATAAATTATATATGACTTCTTTCACATAGCATATTTTTCAGATTGATCTATGTTACTGCATGCATTAGTAGTTCCTTCTTTTTTTGCTGAATAGTACTCCATTATGTTAATATACCACAGATTGCTTATACGTTTACCAGCTTGTGGATTGTTGGGTTGTTTCCAGATGTTTGTTACTGTGAATAATGCTGCTATTAATTTTCCAAAAAAGAATTCAGTGGGCATATATTTTCATTTCTCTAGAATAGACTTTGAAGAGTTGAGTGGGTGGGTTACATGGTAAATGTAAATTTAACGTTGAAAAATTAGCAAATTGTTTTACCAAGTGGCCATGGCATTTTATGTTCCCACCAGCAAATCATTAGTGTTCTAGTTTTTTCACATTCTTAATGACAAGTTAGTATGCCAGTCTTCCTTCCTTATTTCTTCTTTCTTTCTTTCAATGAGTTCTAGTGTAGTATCTCTTGTCATTGTAATTTGTTTCCCTAATGATTAATCATGTTGAATATTGAATTATTCACACCATTCACATGAATCATTTTGTCATGTGTTTCTCGCCATTCAGTCATCTTTTGGAAGGTGGGGCTAGTCTAACAATTAAAATATTTTTTCCTTTTAATGGAAATTTTTGAATTCTTATTTTTGAGTTTCAAGTGTCCTTTATATACTGTATACATAAGATATAGGTTTTGCAAATATTTTCTTCCAGACTGTTGCTTATCTTTCTGTTTTCAGGAATGTTTTTTGATAAGTAAAAGTTTTAATTTTAATAAAATCTTTTTAGTCATTTTTCTTTTATTTTTTGTGCTGTTTTGTATCCTACCGAAGAAATATTTGACTATGGCAAGGTCTCAGAGTGTTTTCTTTTGTGGATCCTTCTAGAAATTTTATAGCTCTAGTTCCTACGTTTAAATCAGTAATTCATTTTAACCTGATTATTTATATGGTGTGAGGGAGAGATCGATGTTAATTTTTTGTTTGCGAATAGATATACAAATATTTCTGTACCATTTATTTAAAAGAGGATTGTTTCCTCATTTAATTACAATGACACTTTTGTCCAAAACAAACTCCCCATATGTGTGGGGGCCATTTTTGGACTCTATTCTGTTCCGTTGATCTATAAGTCTATTCTTGTGCCAATACTAATCTCCTTTGATTACTTTAGCTTTTATAGAAAACTGGAAAATCAGAGAGTTATGTACTCCAACAGTATTTTTTTTTCTAAATTGTTTTGGTTGTTTTAGATTTTTTATGTTTCCTTATAAGTTATAAGCTAAGCTTGTAAATTTCTATCCCCTCCCCCAACAAAAAAAGCTAGTGAAATTTTGTTAGGGTTTGTGTTAAATCTATAGATAGATCAATTTGGGAAGAATTTGCTTGTTAGCATATTGAATCTTCTAGATATTAAACATGGTATGTATATCCAATTATTTGTCTTCTTTAAATTTTATCAATGTTTCTATTTCATAACTATTTTCAGTGGAATTTCTAAAGTTCATTATCAGATTTATTTTGCTAATAAGCAGAAATGCAATTGGGTTAGGGGTATTGATCTTGTAATCTGCAACCTTCCTAAACTTGTTTACTTGTTCTAATAAACTTTTTTTGATTCATTATGATTTTCCACATACAAGATTATTTTGTATCTATTTTATCTGCCACAGAAGATAGTTTTATGTCTTCCTTAACAATCAGTACATTGAATATTTCATTCTAGTGCTTACTAGTCTCTAGTCTTTATTTCTGTTGAGAAGTCAGACAATGATGTTTTCATTTTTCCTTGCACGTTGTGGGTCAGTTTTTTTTTTTTCTTACTACTTGGGGTGCTTTGTCTTTGTCTTTGAATTTGAGCAGTTGGAGTATTACGTGTCTGAGTGTGGCTCTATGAGTTCGAGTTTTTGATTAAATATGACAAATAATTTTTGGCTATTTCTTCATTTTTTTCTCCTTTCTCCCTCTCCTCTCCTTTTGAGACACTCATCACATGTATATTGAAATACATGATATTGTTACAAAGATCTTTGAGGCACTATTTATTTTCTTTCAACCTTTGTTCTCTTTAATCTTTGAAATAGATAATTTTATTAATTTATCTTCAGTTCATATTTTTCATCTTCCATCTCCAGTCTACAGGTGAGGTCTTCTATTGAATTTTTTCATTTTAGTTATTATAACTTTTATCTCTAAAACTTCCACTTGGTCTTTTTTATACTTATCATTTCTCTTTTAGAGTCCCTATTCATATTCTAACTGTTATTATAAAATTCTTTAAGTGTTTGGACATATTTAATTATTGGACTTATTTATAATAGTCACTTTGAGGTCTTCATTACTAATTCCAACATACACCATATGAGACCATTTTGAGTTGTTTTAACGTTATTGTTATATGTTGCTGTTGTTGTTGTTATTTTCCCCTAAGCAAGTGTCACAGCTTTCTTTTCTCAGTATATGTAGGAATTTTGCCTGAACTGGGATGTTTTAGATGATAAATTATAGGAATTCTGGATTCGGTTTTTATTTCTCTCAGCACTCTTGATTCTTTGTTTTATTCTCTTGTCAGTAATTAAATTATATAACCACACTTTCTCATAGTGTGCAGCTATAGTTATCTCTGCTCAGCCCTTTTTTTTTTTTTTTTTTTTTTGGAGAGGGGCAAGAGGACTCATACTGATGTCTTCATAATTTAGTCATTAGCCAATAATTCAAGTGGATGTTGTGCTCATAAACCTCAACACTATAATGCTTCTGCCTTTAGCAAACTAAGCTATGTGTGACTAGAGACACACCTTCAAAGTCAAAGTTACTTCCTAAATCTCACTGGGCTTCTATTTTTTTCAGGGTTCTCTCAGGTTTCTTCACATTTGCAAAGTTTAGAAATTATCCAGAAATATTTGGAGAACTCATATCAGCATTTCTGTTTCTGTGTCACTTCTAGAATCTCCCTGTTATGTTCTGGCTGCTCTTCCCTCCACCATACACTTGGCCTATAACCTCAGTCCCAGTCAGCTATCTTCAGCCAAAACAACAACAACAAAAACCTGTTGTTGCTACTCTATTGTCTCTCAGTCTTCAACGGAGTCTTCTATCTCTTATTTCAAAGTTGCTGGGGGGCGCCTGGGTGGCGCAGTCGGTTAAGCGTCCGACTTCAGCCAGGTCACGATCTCGCGGTCCGTGAGTTCGAGCCCCGCGTCGGCTCTGGCCTGATGGCTCAGACCCTGGAGCCTGTTTCCGATTCTGTGTCTCCCTCTCTCTCTGCCCCTCCCCCGTTCATGCTCTGTCTCTCTCTGTCCCAAAAATAAATAAACGTTGAAAAAAAAAAAAAAAAGTTGCTGGGTTTTGCTCTCCACCACAGTTAAAACTGGAGCTTTCTCTGATTAAGCTGTTGGGGAAGCCCAACAAGAAGGCTACAGATTTGCCACCTTTCTCACCCAATACTGTTGGAGTTTTGAAGAATAATTATTTCTCAATTTGTTGTCTGTGTTTGGTTGATCTTTTGTACTATGAAATGATTATGATGGGGGGAAGGATTTTGTCCAGTTTTATGCTTATTTCCTGCAGAGGGGGATCACCTCTGTAGAAAGCAAAGTAACAAAACTTCCAAAAGATTTTTATTTTTATGGAAATTATGATAAAAATCAATACAGTCAGGTAGAGAATATAATAATATGGATCCTATTATTTCTTAACAGGGTAACACAGCATTAAAGCAGTAACTTATAAGTGAAATGATACCTAATGAATTTATAGGCATTACTGAATACCTAGAGACCTGGGTTTTGTAAGCATATGTGAGCATGTGCAGTCTTTTAGAAAACTAAATAATATAAAGCTATATTGAGGTAAAATAATTTACACGTATGATAAAACAATGTAAAGTCACTTCCATTGTAAAACAACATAAAGCCAACTCCGGAACAAGTGACCATAATAATCTGACCGCTTATCAGAGCAAAGCTGAAAGTGGAAATTATGTGTTAAAAGCAAATCACCTGTCACCGTATGGACAAAAACAAAGAAAAGTTACTTTCCTACTAATGCAAATAAAAAATCAATGTAATACAAGTGCTGTATAAATTGGAATATGCTGCAAAATTTATAAACCCAGCTTTTCATACAAAAGATTTTTTAGTGTTGAATGATGTCAGAAAGTACCTTTCACTTAACAAGCTAATGATGTTGTACTTGATGCTATCTCATGACATGAGCGGTATTGTTTCAACAGAATAAGCAAAATTTTATCCAGGTGCATAATGTTATAGTTAAACATCTCTATAGTATTAATATTATTCTCAGATTTAATATTTCTAATGGAACTAATATATTTAGTAGTAGTAGTAGTATTATCTCATCTTTTCCATGACTCAGAGCACCACAAACCATCAACTTCTCCAAGTCAGTGGCTGAAAGTGCCACTATAATTTTATTTTCTTAATCCATGTACTCTTTCTATATTACTTCAGGCCACAGAGTTCCATCTGCAACATGATTATGGGCTTTGCAATTAGCAACTGCAATTAACCTCTATTTTAAAGCCTTATGGCACATGTATAAATATATAGCTTTGAGACCCTGCCAAGTTATTTAAATATCTTGGTTTCAATATCAAGAGATATGAGGTTAACATTTACCTAAGAGTGTTTTTTAATAGAGGTAAAACAATTTTATTTAAGTTGGCTTATGTATAGGAGATTATTAAATCTCTCCTTGTCACTTGGTTGGAAAAAAAGAAAACCAGATCTATGCAGTTATACCTAGAGAACAAATCAATCATTTAACAAAGTCATCATTTAATATAAGATGACATTTTTACTTGACTAAAATGGAAGAAAAGGATTTTAAAAACTTTTTCATTTCACGACCTGAAACCCCAATGTGTAGGGAAGGATCAGAATACATTGTTGATTTATTAATTTTTTCACCTAGAAGGAAATAAATTGTAATTTGAGAGTCTATTTATTTTTCAAGCACCAGGACAAAAGCAACAAAATGAAACAGTTTCAAATCTCTTCCAGATGCATTATTACATTAATCTGTAATATCTGATTATCAGATAGATGGAGAGTGAGATAGAGCTCAAAATACCTAAAAGACTATTTTTGCTCCCATTGGAAACTGTCTGATATAATAAAACCCTTCAGAGAAAAGGTCTCACACTGACAAAAACTGACCTTGGAAGTAGAATGAATTATTTGTTAAGAAGATCGTTTCCTCAGATTCATTCTGTCTAAGTACTATTGTTGAACCTCATTGCTGTGTGTGTGACTAGTCAGACAGGAGCCGACTCCCATGAACCAGCATTTGTATAAGGAAACTGACTTTGATATGAAGCCACCACCTGCAGGAAAATCACTTTCAAATCTGTTCTTATGGTAGACATGAATTTAAACATATGGTTGGGGGGAAATTCGATCAATTGAGTAGGAATAAACATAATGTTTGCTTAAACTGTCAAGTAAGGAATTTGGAAAGTTGTGTATGTGCCAGTTGAGAAGGAAACTGGAAGATAAACCCCTCATGGGAGATCTCAGATGAAAATAGCTTGGGGGAAAATAAGAGCTTTAACAATATGCGAGTTAATTTAAAAAAAACAAAGTCTGGAAACTTTCAGATCTTGACAATTTTTGTTTTGTACCTTATCTTGCTAGAAGGGTAAAGAATTCCATCAATTTTAACTTTATTTCTTAGTATATCTATCCCATAGATATTTTTTATAGAGAATTTACAAAAGAGAAAGCTGGAGCGAGTGAACCCATGGTCTTATAAGTAACATAGAGATCAAAGAAAAGTGTGTAACTAAAAAGAGGAAATGACACTGTGAAAATAAATGTAATTTCATGGAAAATTTCCCCATGATTTAAGTTGTGGAAAATTCATCAACAGTTTTTACTCACATATCAATGATCAAATTTCTAAGTATCTTAAAGTGAGTTTTGCCAGTGTTTATCAATAATAACAATGATTGGAAAAATCAACGTTAAAAAGCATGCATCATGTAGATCTTCATTTAGAGTAATGAATCAGAATGAAGATAATAAGGTTTACACAATCTAATTTCAAAATGTAATGGTGAAGGATATCAAGGGAATATATTTGCTGTATTTCTGTGTATATTTTGCATGTGCATGGTGACAGCAGGTATTGACAGCTGGCTGGGGTAATGTAGCACCTGCTAATAAGCTGCAGTGCCTGGGAAGGCTCTGGAATAGTTATCAAATAATTATATAAATTGGTTTTTGATTTAGTCCTCCTTAGTCCAGTTCAGGATGTTCCATAAATCTGCAGTTGGCACACTGACATTTTGAATGGTGAATTTGTGTTTTACCCCAGTAAAATTTTGCACATGGGAAAGAAATTTTACATTTATTTGTCTTTAACTTTACAAAATTTCAATATTATGAGTTACAATTAAAATGTACATCTTGTGGAAGCAAAATTGGCTAAATGAGTGTGTCCTTAATTCATTGGCCTGCAATATCTGGATATTTTGATGCTTGTATTTGCTGCCCACAGCTCTCCTGTGAAAAGAGAAGACAAGGAAAAAGAGAAATGGAAAATAGAATTTACCACTTTTCCAAGTATAAGTTTGGGTCAGATGGAGTAAAAGTTTTCTAAGTAGCAAAGCTATTTATGTGATTATTAATCAGATACTTGTCAAAATATTACCTTTTCCCACATGTGTCTTTCTTTATGTCCTAGTGAAAGGAGACCTTTGTTTGAAACTCTACCTCACTATATATTTGTATTCAAGATATTGGAGGATCAGATTTATTCCTCCACCTGGATTATACATTTGTACCTTTAACAGATTAGATCCTTCTTCTTATCTGACACAGTGATTTCTTTTTGTTTTCTGTTTTTTTCAAGAACTAGTTTGACCAAATCTGAAGTGCTATTAGAATATACAAAATCCATCATTTTTGAAGCACCTTCATTTCGAAAGGTACTCTGATAAAGGAGAAAGAAACATGAATAAGAAATCATACTGGACTTCGGGAAGGTAACCTGTGGAAAAGAGAGACATGTTTGCAATTAATTATAATGAAATACAGAATGACATGTTTTACATAATAGAGATCCAAACTGATTGCTACAGGAATGCCTTAAAAGAAATAAATTGAACATTCTTAAATAACAATCAAAAGAGAATTACAATGTCAATATATTTTTGCTAACTTTATGAATTTGTTTCAGAGACAGGGACTAACAATAGGTTAATTGTAAGTGATTACAACTGCAGTGTTTAGAGCCACAGCTTATACCTAAAATGGTTGTTTTATAGTTATTTTCATTTTAAAATTGGACTCACTAAATTCAGTGTGTGTGTGTGTGTGTGTGTGTGTGTGTGTGTGTGTGTGTGTATCCTCAGATCTTTGGAAGAAGTAGACAGAAGTGTTTTAAAACTATAGTATTTTGTTGATTTAGGCTTAAAAAGGAATCCAAAGTATTGTAAAAATATGAGTTATTTGAAAGATAGATATTTCTTATGAGTCTACAGTGAAAAGAAATTTTCACCTTTCTTATTCTCTGCTCCAATACGGAAAATGACATTTCTAATTTTATACTTCCAGCTATAAAAAAGAGAGAACCAGGCTTTCTGACTGAGCTAAGCCCTTTGTAACCTTCCTCCAGGGTAATAGTTTTAGGTAACTGGTCCATGGACCCTGTCACACAGTCCCGTGAAAACTATAAACTGTTTCTACATAGGCAAAAAAAAATTCACTCAAACATGGAATTTTGCATTCAGTTTTAGAGGATTTAAAGACCCCAGAACTCCATTCTCCGTCCCCAAATTCAGAATGCTTAATTTAGAGCCTTTCTACCTTCAACTGCATTCAACTACAAACAGTACTAGTTGTTGCACAATTACAAAATATGCTTCATAGTACTACTCGAGATAGAAATCTCAGGGAAAACAAGACATTTGCCATTTGACTAGGAAATCAAATGTATAAATCAGAATTAGAAACTTTGCTGTGATTATCACTCAGTTAAAAATTTAGTGCAAAGTGCATTCTCCAAATATACAGTGAAATGATTTTCCTTATGAGAAAAGTTTGAGATGTTTTTATTAAGATTCTTTAATATTTGAGATATGTTGTTATTATTTTTCCAAACCTGTGGGGAAAACCATTATTGTTACATCCTACTGTAGTTTTGTGAGCTGAAAGCAAGAATGCCTTGCAACAATGCAATTCATTGGGATTTTTGATATTTAATTTTTTTGCAAAACATGTAGAAAAATAATCTTAAAAACAATCTTTACATGCCATTCTCTCTGCCTTCTACCTAACACATCATTAGTACTGAAAATACTTTTTTAAAGTGTATTTATTTATTTTTGAGAGAGAGAGAGACAGACAGACAGACAGACAGACATACAGACAGCACGAGTGGTGAAGGGGCAGAGAGAGAGAATGAATCCCAAGCAGACTCCTCAATGTCAGCTCAAAGCCTGACGTGGGTCTCAAACTCACGAGCCATGAGATCACGACCTGAGTCAAAATCGAAAGTCAGATGCTTAACCGACTGAGCCACCAGGTGCCCCAATACTGAAAATACTTTTTTGAGAGGCATATATAAATATTGTTTTATAGTATACTTTGAATAATTTATATGATATATCTGTATACTTACAGCTTATTTGCCTAAACTGATTCATACAAGATTAAAAATTATTATTTTTGTTACTCAAGCTCTCATAAAAAAGCCAATGTTCAGTTACCTATCCAGGATTCCCAATAATCCAACAATCTCTGCTCAATCCTCAATAATTAGCTTTGTACAGTCATTAAACAAATAGAGGCACAAGCCTTCACCATCCCAATACCTGCTGTCCCTTCTCAATAGATTTTTACTTCCTGACCTCAAGCCTTCATGGATGCAATTGTTCCAGATAAGTCTTTTTTTTTTTAATTTTTAAAAATTTTTATTTATTATTGAGAGACAGAGACAGAGCACGAGCCAGGGAGGGGTAGAAAGAGAGGGAGACACAGAATACAAAGCATGCTCCAGGCTCTGAGCTGTCAGCACAGAGCCTGATCCGGGGCTTGAACTCACGAACTGCAAGATCATGACCTGAGCCAAAGTTGGATGCTTAACCAACTGAGCCACCCCAGGTGCCTCCAAATAAGTCTTTATTAATATGTCAGTGTTTATCAACCTTGACCTATTGGCATTTGGGGCCAGCTAATTATTTATTGTCAGGGGCTGTCCTGTGCATTGTAGGATGTTTGAAGCATCTATACCCTCTGTCTAATAGATGCCTGTAGCATCTTATTTACTTGTGATATCCAAAAATGTCTCTAGACACTTCCACTTGTCTCTCAGTGGCAAAGTAGATCTCTCACTGACAACCACTGCTGTAGGTGACAGGTGACAGGTTACTTAGGCATTTTGGCCTTCTCTAGCATATGGGGTTCATCTTTGGATTTATATAGTCTGAGATCCAAAATTAGTTTTGCCGATTAAGTGTGACTTGCAATGAAACTCCATGTCATCATGCTTTGAAAGTTAACCATATATCTGAGATATACCTGAGACTCATCATCACTTCCTCTTGACATCTTCAGTCATGACTTTATAGGTATCTCTCACTGTATCAAGGGATCTTGGATCTCCTGATAGTCTGAAATTAACTCCTTGCCTTAGAAAGCATTTTTCTGAAGTCCAATAATGTTCTTTCTCTCAGACAATATTGCTTAATGACTGACTTTTGGAGCGCTCTGCAAGTGGTGATGTTTTTATGGTCTCCTCCCACTCTTGTGCCATCCCTCTATCACTTACTTGCTTACTAGTAATTATAGACCAAAATGTGAGCAGAGGAGCTGAACTGCAAAAAGCATGGTATTACACACACATGCTAATAGTACTTATTTCCTAGGAAGTTGAACACATGTTAGTCCAGTCTTTTCCAGTCCTTTCTATCTGGCTAATTACCAGATAGAAAGGAAATTACCAACGTAACTAATATTGCAAAAACAGTGTCACCTTAATCTCTCAAAGCCTTCAAGATTTCCACTCACAAACTTATAACCTTCATATAAGTCCTTACCACTTAATGATGACTTCTCAATGTCCCTAAGGTGTGTGCTTCAGTAAATTCTACTAGAGTCCTTAATTACACTTTTGGGACATTTGAAGCCTGGGATCCCAATAATTTATTTTAAGATATCTCCTATATTCCTCCTCTTTAAATTATACACAAAATTTTATTAAGGGTATGATTTTTGGAGTCAGACCTCCTGAGTTGGAGGCCTGGCTGGACTCTTAGCTATATTATTTTGGGCAAGTTATTTAAGTTTCCAAATATCACCCTCCTAAAATGTGAATAATGTCTATTCTTGGGTTGTTGCTATGATTTAAGGAGAAAATTTATGTAAAATGCCTATATCAGCATCTATTAAATAGTAATGATAGCAAGTGTTGGTCATTATTGTTCCCTGTTTGCTACCTCCTTGCTTACTAAATTAAAGTTTGAAATAACTAGTAACCAGTGTCTGGAAATCACTTAAAGGGATCATTTTCTGATAGTGTCCTTTTTTTATGTATCCTCAACTTAGAAGCTCTACTATTCAAAGCTATGAGATCTTTGCCTTTTGTATTTAGCAAAGAATTCATGGCTCTCTTATCAACTTGCAGGCTTCTCAAATTTCAAGTATTATAAGAGGTATGCCTTAAAGTAACAGGACATGGGAGAAGAGGAAACAATAAAGAGATCACCTCTTCTTCCCCAGGAGTAAGGCAACTCTCCTCAAATACTTTGTCTTCCTCATTGATGGTAGATAGATAGATAGATGGTCGATAGACAGATATGTACACACACACACACACACACACACACACACACACACACACACACACACTTCTCCAGGGTTTTAAATGTATTTGCTATAAGTGTAAATGAATACTTTTGAGTACCTTAGAAAGTGCCTTTACTTAAAAGAAAGTTAAAGTTCTTCAGCACTACATTTTTGGATGGCAGCTGTGTAGTTGATATAACCAGAGATTTTATGTTTTAGAACATAAGCCATTGCACATATAGAGAGCACAAAGTTTAGGAACCAAAGACATAAAACTACTGAGGAGAAATTATTCGAGCCTCAATTAATTTGGAAATATTATACTTGTAAAAATGTAAGTACTGACAACAAAAAGCAAAAAGTTGAATAAAGAGTCTCTTACTCCTCCATGGAAATTCATCCACAGCTCTACTGGCCAGCACTTCTGCTGCAAGTATATTCCTAGATCACTCTCAAATTGGCAGGGACACTTTTTGTTCATTTAAAATCTCAATCACAACCTGTTCTCTTTTCTCTGCATTGCCAACCTTCAAATTTCAAAGCATCCCAACAAAGTGCATTTACCTGGAAATGCATATTTATTCATGTAATTCCACTACCTCATTTTTGGTGTTTAATGAATTTATTCTCTCAATCTGGGTATTTCCAAGATATGTGCATGGCATTTTATTTCCTTTGCTGAAAAGTCTAATTAAATGGTCGTAGGGTAGGAGAACAGAGTGACTGAAAACGTGCTTCTAAAGAGAAGTGACTATAAAATGTGTTTAAAATATTAGATTAATCAGGGGTGGCTGGGTGGCTCAGTCAGTTAAGTGACTGACTTTGGCTCAGGTCATGATCTTGTGGTTTGTGAGTTCAAGCTCTGGGTTGGTCTCTGTGCTGACAGCTCATAGCCTGGAGCTTGCTTCGGATTCTGTGTCTACATCTCTCTCTGCCCCTCTCCCCTTGCACTCTTTCTCTCTCTCTCAAAAATAAATTAACATTATTTTTTTTAAATATTAGAATAATCCTACTCATAAGTTAGCATTAGGCAAGTGGTCTAGACTAGCATGGGGTAAGTAGGAAAAATCAATAACGGAAGACCATAAAATGTCATTCTTGATGCTGAAAACATTCTTCTTTTATTTATTCCAGAAATATTTATTGAGCAACTACAAGGTAGTGCACTGGAATTTCACAGGTGAACAATAGGAAGAATACAAATAACCAATTACAGTGTAATGATATAGTTAATGAAAACCAAAGTGTGATATGCAAGCACATGGGAAGAACAGCTCAAGATAGAATAGCTTTTATTTAAAAGACACAGAGGAGACTATACCGTCCTTATATCACTTTAAAGCCTACTGTCCAACTTGCAACTAACAGTATCTAAATCTCTTTGCCAGCAAGCTTTCTCATGAGGGGAAGAAAACTATTGTGGCAAGACTGGCAGGCTAGGAATATCAAGGAATTAGCAATACTCTTCTCCATTCCTCAAGAGGCAACCATCCATCAGTGACTAACAGCAGTTAGGAAATAAAGACTCCAGCCTACTTGCCTCTCATATGGAATAACTCTGAGATGGGTGTTTTATACCATTTCCCGAAGTTTCTGTAGATCTAAGCTCCAGTCCCCCATAATGGTTGCTTACTTGATAATACCTTCGTTATTTGCTGCCTTCCTTTCCTTGTCTCATTTATCACATTCCTTCAGCGTTTCTTGCACCTTTCAAATAAACCACTTTCCCTCAAACTTTCCTTTCAGGGCCTACTCCTGGGATGAGCACCATGCAATCTAACATTCCAAAAGTGAAAGAATCCCTATTATAATAAGCACGTGTAGAATAAAATAAAAATAGGAAACTTCTACATGGTTAACCACCTATCTTTGTGTTATTTCATGAGTTTCTTGATATTTCTTCTTAAATACTGTGTGGTGATGAAATTGAGCCAAGAAGATAGCATCTCTTTAGGAGATGGAAACAGCAAGACAGAAAGAGTATGTGTACCTGGGTCTTTGGGGTCCTTTTTAGAAATAATTTCAAAACTAGCTAGAATTTTGCTCCAATTCTCAAACTTTGTCCTTAGAACAAATATTTTTCTTGATTTGAGAATTCTGGAAATAAGGACCTTAATTTTTTTTCCTTAGCTGAATCATCATCACCCAGTGGTTGTCAGCAATGGTTAAGAAACACCAAGATTATCTGTGGTTATCTCAAAGGATGTCAAAAATCAGTTAATGGGAGGAAAAAATACATTTATATAGCTTTCTAAATATTTGGTGCATGGATGTTTGAATATGAAAAGGGAGGGGGAACTTAGAAGTTGTATACTCCTTTACTTTCCTCTGCAAACCCCTAACAAATGTTTGAAAAGCTCAGAGATTTGGATTATTTTGTCACATGGTCTACCTTACTGCTACATAGGTAATCTTAAAATGTCCACCAGTTGGTTCCACTTCTCCCCCAATGAGAGATATTACTGTTTGTTTTGTTTTGTTTTAGCCATTACAGCCCATCCAACCCCTAAGGAAGCTATTTAATTTCCACTTTAGCTAGTTGGGAAGATTAAATATTATAAGAATTTGAAACCAGAAAATGCTATGAATTATAGACATTAGTACCAAACACATATTTTTTTATCCCAACTTATCAAGGAGAAAATATTACTCTTGATCACTAATAAAAACCTTCCTTCTTCAAAATCCTCAGGTCCTGGTTGAGCCCAGGATAACAGAATTTGCCAAAAAAATAATTTTGGAATTCTTCTCAAGTATACTTGGAATTGCTGAAGTGGACAGAGTAAAATCTCAGATATATGCATGATTTTAGTATTTCCATGTGCACATTTAAATGGCATAAAGGAAAATGTAGAGGAAAGAGAAGAATTACATTACCACATGAAAATTCGTAAGTAAAGAAGAAAAGGAATTTTGCTGTAAAGACCTGTTCCATCTCTACAGGGGGGTAGTCACTATTTTTCTAGATGTCTCAAGTGACTTTCTACACAGTTTGAGGGAATTCCCCTTATGAACCCATGACACATGGATACTAAGTGCCCGACTAATGACAAGAGCAGCAGCAACAGCCATGAAAATGGATAACATTTGTTGAAGTCTAAATATGTGCCAAGAAGTCTAAATCCTGTGCCTCTATTTTTGTATTAACACATTTCAACCTCGCCACAGAGATAGATACAATTACTATCTATATTATACATAAGGCAACTGAGACACAAAAGGCTTTATTAACTTGCTCAAGGTTACACAGCTATAAGTGGCAAAATTAAGATTAGAACCCAGGCAGTGTGAATTATAACCATAATGCTACTCTAAATGCAGTTTTATTACAATTATTTCAATAGTATAGAAATTATAATAAAACATTTTTGCAATAAGGCATAAAATTGAGCAGTGTCCTGAACTCCTTATTCCCTTTCTCTGGACTGACTTGATACAAAAATGTGAAAGGAATAATACAAACATTTAGAGTTATTTTGGAAGGAAGGAAATTAGGTTTGCTTGGCAGAATGTTACCTAGTCAGCATACTGTAGACATAGACAGAACCTCCAGAGGACTGGGATGTGCAAAAATATTCCACCTTTGGCTTTAAAAGAGGAGATTTTCAAATAGATGTTCCAACACATAGTAAATGCATGTGTCTCGGATCAGATGTTATTCATTAATGATGAAACAAAGATACTGGTAGGCAAGATGTTCTTGAATGAATTATCAGAGGTAAGAAGCCTAAGATCACAAATCTGGATTCAACTTATGACAGAAACTGGAAGCCTTTCTTGAGGTGAAGAAAAGGGTTTTTTATTAAAATTAATGAGTCTTATGCCGGTTTTTAAAAAACCGAATTTGTGTCTATTAGAGCTGTAGCCAAGTGGATCTATTTTTTCCCCCAACTCTTGAAATAATATCAGTTACCATGGTTAAATCAGTGATGCAGTTAATAACATGTATGCCCCAACACCTCCCTGCTGACATTTGTGGACCAGCTGTGCTACAGCCATTTCAGTCACTGAGCTCTGATCTGGTCTACATACCAAACCTACAATCCAAGAGAAACGAAAAAATAAAAATGAAAACAAAAATAAAATATTGGCAATATTGGCAGTATTCCTACCCTAAACTTTTCTTCTAAAGGAGAAAAAAAAAAATATGGTGTAAAACTTCTCTTTTTCATCTTCAAAAGACAGACATATTGAAATAGAGCTTCCACTGAGGCAAAAGATATGAGAACAAAGCAAGAGAACAAATGAACGGGTCACACAGAGAGAGCTGTGTTCAGTAATCAACACTGTCAATCAATATGGACTTGTTACTTTAATGAATTCTCAAGTGTCATTATTAAGAGAAACGAGTGTCTGTTATTTCAGAATGTAAAATGAATTAATTCCCTACCAATCCAAAAGACCTCTGACAACTCACTCAGAGCTCTATCATTATTATGTGCACCAGTGTTAGAATCAGGCATGTTTTCACTTGGAGCAATGTTTGAATGCAAATCCATGTAGTAAGCATCTCCGAGGCTGGCAAGGCACAGTCCATATTTACTATAAATTCTTCTTGATTTGTGACCCATGCATTACATACTGCTTGGTAAGCAAGCTCACTTAATTTGACTAAAAATAAACCCAGTAGTCTCAGGTGAAATTTGTCACTTTAGAGTAGGAAAGGCAAGGGCACACTGTAACAAAAAAGCTGTGGGTTTTGCTGTCAGAGAAACTAGGATTTCTCTGGGATATTGAGCTAGTTATTTAACCATGAGCTTACATTTACTCAACCCGAAAATGGAGGTAATGTTATCTATCTCATGGGTAGATATTGTGAGATTAGATGACATCCATACACCATAGCTGTATATGTTCAACATTGTTTTTTAGCATATTCATAGTTGGCTTTCACCTTAAAAAGCCATGGGAATGATGAAATAGATGATGATCCAATAATCAAATAAAAGTAAAAAAGGTTTTTATTGTCTCTGGAATGTTTTAGCTCATCATTCTAACATCTTTTGTATCTTCGAAAATTTACTATTTTTTTCCACCGACCTAAGAGGGCAATGTACCCAGCAGGGCTCCTCATTCTAGAACAAAGGCTCATACAATAACACACATTCAAACAAATCCCTGTTGATTCAAATGGTTGAATGAATGAATAAGAGACTGCAAAGGGATTTTAAGGATTGTTATAAACTGCTCACTTTAAATGGAAAGTCTTTATGAAGAATCATACCAATTAAAAAAAAAACATTTCAATAGTCAACATTTGACAAGTGAATAGAATGAAAAGAAATAGATAGATGTATTAACTTGCCCTCAACATAAACAAAGCTATATCTTAACATTCCCTACAAATTACTATTGCAGTTTTCAAAATGAAAAGGGTTCCATTTAAAAAAAAGCAAAACAAAACAATCTGATCTAATGAAATTTAAATCTACCTAAAAATCGGAACAGTAAAAGAATAGCTTTGGTTGCATACCAAGTTCAAGTGGAAGACAGAATAGCCTACCAGGTGTTAGGTAACCTTCATAGAAAGGCACAGTGTGCTTTCAAGTTCATGACAGTGCTTAGCAATCATTTTTAATAGTTATTTTTAGCAATAAAATTCATACACAATATAAAAATAAAACCATATCTTTTACAGAGAAAAGTCTACAGAGAAAGCCAAAAGCTTTGATTCTCATGTCTCGGCATGACTACCATGCTACCAGCTGTCTTGCGTTTGGTAACTGCCCAGAATTCCTCAGAGTGATTTTCTGTCAGTTTTCTTGCCTTGCTTCTTCACTCCACTTTCAGCATATTATTCCCAAGCTTTCAGTGAAGGCCTGAGTGTTAGAAATGGTGATTAGTGTAATCTTGCTCTGTGGCTAGAAGTGCTTGGAATTCCAAAACGTGAATGAGGCCTCACTCCATCAATAAATGATGAAGTCCCGGCTGTTTTTTTCATACCCCATTTTATGAAATTTAGGAAATTTTTCCTCCTCCTGCTGTTTCACCAAGAATGCAAACAGTCATGATTTCTCACTACTAAGAAGAGTTTGTGCAGTCTGCATCTTAGTTTATATGGATTTCTTGTTGTACTCAGCTTTCTGATATATTCAAGAGAACTATGACACTGTAGTTTTTCTAGCTTATTTGTGTTAGAGTATGATACACGGTGCCTTGATTTCTTGCAGCTCTATATCCTAGTCAGAAACACAGTCTTATCTTCACTTTTGTAGGTTATCACTGAATGTAGAATTCAAGTATAGTAGGTATTTTCTTTCTATAGAAATGTGATCTCAAAAAAAAAAAAAGAAATGTGATCTCTTCTATCCTTCATCATTAATTTGACAAATCATCTGCCAGTATTTTTTCCTCCTTTGATAGTAAAGTCTCTTCCCTCCCCCTTCCCCCACCCCCGCTAGCTAGTAATGTCTTCCCTCCTTCCTTCCTTCCTCCCTCCCTCCCTCCCTCGCTCCTTCCCTCCCCCTTCTCGTTCCTTCTGCATGCTGCTTATTATTTGTAATTTCTTCTTGTATCTGAAGGTTCATGTCTTTCAGTGGTTTTGGACAATTTTCAGACATTCAACTCTTCAAATATTGTTTCTGCTCCATTTTCTCTCTCCCTTTCTTTCAGGACGCTTTTCATTATGAGATAAAGGACATGTATTTTCTCTGTTTTCCACATGATTCAAACTAACGTATTTATATTTTTCCCAGATTTTCAGATTTACCACTTGTATTGCTATCTTTCATTGTACCAATTCAGTCTTGTCCTGTATATAGTTTGCTTTTAGTAATTTTAGTGACTATATCACTCAGATCTAGAATTTCCTTTTTTTTTAGATTCAAGTTCTCTAGTGATATTTTCCATTTTTAAACTTTCTACATTTATTTCACTAGCTTCTTAAATATATCAATCATAGTTAATTTAAATAGCCTGTCTGCTAACATTTTTTAAAACCATGATTAACTTAGGGTCTGTTCTATTGTCATATTGTCATATACTCTTGTCTCTATGCAGTCCAAGTCACAGGTATTAGAATGAAAAATGTAAAGTCTCTTTACAATATCATCATCCCCGAGAGTGTTATCCTATCCCAGTGTTGGTGCTCATTTCTTTAATTCAATATAGGACTAAAATAAATTAAACCTTCTTAGAGGTTTTGAAACATCTGTCTGCTTGGTTTTACCTTCTACTTTGCTCTAGGGCTTCCCCAATTGTTTTTTATTCTCCTGTTTAAAAGTTATAAAAATAATTGGATTAGTTTGGGCTCTTTGATTATACGTCACAAATCCAATTCCAACTAATTTAATAAAAATATTCTAAAAAATAAAAATTTCTTGTAGGCCAAAGAACAGATGAAGGACCAGGCTTACAATAAAGGATAGGCAATATTCCATGAATTAGGTTAGTCCTGGGAGGATTACTATTAGCAACTATTTAACCATCTGAGTCAAGTGTCTTGAGATTTATCAACTGAAACACAGTTTCTTATGTTTTCATCTCTGTTTCATTTTGTACTGATACAAATTTAGGATATTACAAAAGGTCAATTGTTTTTAGTTGGGATTAGTCAATAAGAAATTTGGTAGGAGAATGTAGAACCTCTGTGGATATGTATATAAGACACATAAATTTGCTTTCTGATTGACTAAGAAAAAATAACAACTAGAAGGGAAAGGAATAAATATTAATATTTCTAGTTATTATCCTATACAAATGTTATTGTACATACAGAACCATTGTGCATTCAGGGCATTAAAATAGAAAATGAAATACCTATTATGTAGAGTCAAAAAAGTGCCCAGGCTTATTTTCAGAATGACTAGTTACTTTTAGTATTTCTTGATGGATAGTATAGAATCCAAAACTGCATGGCTTTGATGTCTGTGAGAAGTATTATCTGTAACATAAGAGACATTAAGTTAAAAAATTCATGTATAGTTCTTTATATGATAGGTTTAAGTTAATCTACTAGAAAAATGATAATGTGAATGTTATACTAATATTTGGAAATATAAAGAAACTTTCATATTTTGTAGTATGAATCATGAAGTGTTATTGCTGGAAGGGACATTAAAGATCAAATAACCCTAACATATTATTTTGCATTAATTCTTCTGCATAAAAGTGTTGAGTCAGTATGAACTATATATGGAATTGGTTCACTTTGGGTTTTACAAATCTGAGATTGTTGGGCCTTAGGTCACAGTGTATAATCTATTGCTTTAATCAAATGGTTTTTTATTTAGTAAGATAAATAGTAAATTTCTTTTTTTAATAGGGCTAATATGTGAATTTTCATTAAAATTTTTTAAATATTTGTTTATTTTTGAGAGACAGAGCATGAGCAGGGGAGGGGCAGAGAGAGAGGAAGACAGACAGAATCTGAAGCAGGCTTTAGGCTCTGAACCATCAGCACAGAGCCCCATGCGGGGTTTGAACTCATGAACTATGAGATCATGACATGAGCCAAAGTTGGATGCTCAACCAACTGAGCCAACCAGGCACCCATGAATTTTCATTTTTTGTATGGTCCTATAGGTTTGTAGAAAAAGTAGTAGAGTGTTGTCATTAGAAGTTAATATACTGAGGGGCGCCTGGGTGGCTTAGTCAGGTGTCCAACTTTTGATCTGGTCTCAGGTCATGATCTCATGGTTTGTGCGATCAAGCCAAATCTGCTTGGCATTCTCTCCATTTCTCTCTGCCCCTCTCCTGCTTGTGTGTTCTCTCTCTCTCTCTCTTTCAAAAGTAAATAATAAACTCAGAAAAATAAGCTAATATACTGATAGTAGTATTCATTGATATACATGCCAATGTTGCCTTATATTATAACAAACAAAATCATGTAAAATAGTTATAAAACAAAAAAATAGTTATAAATAATATAAACTTTTACAAAGAACAGGATATCATTAAGTATTCTAACCAATAAAACTGAATAAGCAATATGCTGTAGTCACCAAGGTTAGTCATAAAGAACTCTGCTGGCAGAGGTATTGACTTCATTTTTAGCATAACAACAATAACAAAAAAGAGGGTATCATGTTACATGTCAAAGATCACACAACTGGTTAAATGGTAGATATAGAAAGGGTATTTTCGTCTTCAAACCTTGTGATTTTTCCAAAAAAAATTCTCTCATAAGAAGGATGCTTTTTTAGCAAAGAACGTTAATACCATGCTATTCTTGTGTGTTCATAAGTACTTTTTCTTTGTTTTGGAAAAGTTTTCAGTCTAGATGGAAAATGGCATATAAATGTGAAAATGTGTTAAAATTATGAAAGGTAACATCTTCACAAGTGCAGATTAAAATAGTAAGAAGTGATGATGTAAGAAACAGCAAATTATACAGGGTTACTATGGTAGTTTATGGAGAAGGAAAATTTCAAATAAGCTTTTGAAGATGATGAAGATAAATGAGTGGTGATATTAGGGGAAAAATTCCATGATTAAAAACACAAAAGAAACAGGGTGCCTGGGTGACTCAATTGGTTAAATGTCGGACTCTTGATCTTAGCTTGGGTCTTCTCTTATGGTCATGAATTCAAGCCTCGTGTTGGGCTCTGTGCTGGATATAAAGCCCACTTAACAATAACAACAACAAAAAGCCCACAAAGGGAGGAATGAGTGGGTGTTACTAATAGCTTAGTAAAATTATTTGAGAGGTGAGGATAGACAAGTAGTCATTGGAGAGCTAGAAGGCTGCTCAGAAGGCCATGTATTTGATAGAATAGGAAATACTAAAGCCAAGCTGTAGTTTCTATAGGAGAAATATTGCACAATGAAAATGGATCTGAAAAGAGTATTGCAGCAATAATGGATAGTATAATTTAAAAAAAACTAGCATGTGCATAGCAAATCCACTTTTTATTCAATTTTCTCATTATCCTTTACAAGTACCATTTTGTGACATTGAGTGCTAATTGTGCTCTTACATTTATTTTCTCTTTATTCCATTTATTAACGGGACACCCAAGTTTTAGTTACAACATAATAACCAAGCAAGATGTATTTCTTAGCCTCTTTTAGTGTAGATGCATCCATGTACTCACTTCGGGCCAGTGGTATATGCAAGGAAATTAAATTAACAAGTTTTAGATCAGCACCTTGAATGTAAAACTGTTATGGAACATGGTCTGGATCACCCAGTGGAAGAAACAAGCGGTACTTGGAGATCTTGGAAGGCAGGAAGTTTGTTTTACACCAGTGGGGTCAAAGGAGATCACTCTCCAGAGGTCTGAGCTCCGAGAGCATAAGCAGAGGGAACAATTTCTAGTCTGTTATTTCCACATTCCGCATTCTGCATTAGTAGTAATTTGGCATACTTGGCAAGTGGGGTAGGAAGAAGAACCCAGAAGGGGAGTCTTAGGTTGGGGACTGGAATTTCCCTATCAGTTCTGTTGGCCATCTTATAACAGATTTTTTCCCTGTCAAAACCACCAAACATGGATTTCCTTATTCATCTTCTTCTGTCTCAAAGGTGCATATGGATGCCAGCTAACAATGGTGACATACTCCAGGATAGAACACCCGGAGTTGACCGAGCAAGATGAAAGGAATCTGGATACCTAAATGACTTCTTAGAGCAGATTAGTTTCTCAAGCCCTGGAAAATTAACTTCTGTACTGTTTTGTGTGAAGTAAGCTCCCTTGTCATTCAAGCCACGTCTGTGGGATCTCTTGTTCCAGCAGTATAACCTAAATACTAATACAGAAGTTGGTACCTGGAAGTGGGGCTTTGCAACAATAAAAATTAAAAATATGCACCATTGTCTTGGTATATGGACAGCAGGTGAAGAAAAGATATGCTATATACTGGTATGCTTGTGACACTTGTTAAGGGAAAACATTTCATAAACTATGACCTATAACAACGGGGAGTCATACGAAATGCCTTTGGATTTGTGGTTTGTAGGGGAAGAGGATAGAAAAACACAGAATTCTGACTGTTCCTGCCACTTTTAGCAAAATTCTATAAGAAAGAGATAATAAGTTCAGGCAAGAATCTGCCAGTTTGCTGGCAATAGTGAAAGTGAGGGTCTCTCTGCCCATGGTCTGTAATGGAAATCGCTGAGAATCAGGAGACTGAGGGAGATGGAAAAGTCAATGTTTCTATATCCTAAATAGCAGGAGATAAGATTTTCACTCAGAGCCTTTCCTTGTCAGACTTAGCCAAGATTCAAAAATATGACTTAGGTTATATCCTCCCGATCAAACCCATTGTTTCATTTGGCAACCATTTCTGAATTGAGACAGACAGGGATGGGGAACTTAAAGGTGCTGATAATGGTTTCCCAGTGTAATGTGATCTATTACCTCAGGGAAAGCAGAATGAAGCATATAAATGGGGGGATGGAAGGAGATAACTTATGAGAACTGATGATCTGCAAAGACAATGAAGGACTCCTAGCTGATTTTTTAGAATTAAATCCTATAATTGAAGAGTGATATCAGAGAACACAAATAGGTTTTTATTTGCTTTTTGATCTTAAAAGTCATGTTCTCTTTCTTATTTAAACCTTATTTTGTCACATGTGCTCTAGAAATTCTCTTCATCAGAACCACATGAAGTGCATGGTAAAACACACATCTTGGTTCTTACCCAACAGCTAATAAATCAGATCTCCTGCTTGTGGGCTACTAACCCAAACAAACAAAAACAAAAATAAAACACAAAGGCACCCTACCAAAAAACAATTGATCATTATGCATCCTAAAACTTGAAAACAACTTTACCCTTTTATTAAAAATAAGTTAATAGTGAACATGAGAAACGTATCTGATTTTTCTTTATGTGACAGTAAGCAGTGTCAATGACAAGTAGATAGTAACTGAACACATTTGATAAGATGGAAAAATAAATATAATAGATACTTTAAAATACCTGTTATTCACAAAGGTATATGACTATTAATCTAGAGATTATCAAATAACAGTATGAGAATACCTATTTTTCTCTCTAGATGACTAAAGAAAATCACTTTCAATTCTGCCTTGTTACAGCTTGCAGAAGAAAAATGTGCCTAAATATACATACTTTGGCAAAACAATGAACAATTCTGAAACTTTTGATGAGAAAAAACATCTGAGAGAGAATGAAAGGGAGTGAGAGAGAAAAATTTATATAGCCTTTCCTTATGAAAAAGACTAATCTAGTCATCAACTTAATGGCTAGAGATGTGCATAGTTACAAATGAGTCTCTCAAGAAACCTTAACTTCTTTTTTCTTAAGCTTTAAATAACAATATGAAAGTTAACCACTATGGCCTCAGTAAATGTTGACTTAGAAACTTTTTGTTAAAATGCAGACTTATCTTTGAATTCAAATAATATTTAATACTAAGAAAGAGTTAAGTTACAAAAGAACATGGATATGAAACACGTCTTAGAAGAACCAATGTTAGTTATAGTAAATTCAGAAATAATCTTTGCTGTTAGCACTCTATAAATCTTTCATGATAATTTTTGCCTGAGCTAATTTTTAATTGCATTAGCATGCCCTTGTGCAATATGTATATTAACCTGCACAGTTAACTCACTTATTATATCAAATATTACTTGAGATCAAAATATAACTTTTTATAAACAAGACTGTATCATATTAGAATTAAATATTAAAATGTCATTCCGGTCATTTCCTTGGTAAAATAACATATGGTAGTTCTATACTTAATGGATCCACCAAGAAAATGACCATATATCTTAGATTAGTTCTGCATCCACAGCTTTGGTATAATTGCCATTATCATCCCACAGTTAATTTTTTAAAATTATTACACTGTTAAGATATTCCCCATCTTAACCAAATTAAATAAAGCATTTAACATATTTTAGCATTATAAGGAATTAACTGTAATTTAGATACAAATGACCACATATTTTAAGTGTGTATTTATATTAATCTCATAACAACTCTACTGATAAATTTGATCTGTGAAAATGGCAGTATCCACTTCCCTTGATTGCTTTTTTGAGATATTTCATATCATTATAAGGTCTGAACACACAAAGTGCTCAAAAAGGCACCTCTTAAAAAGAGGTAGGTATCCTAAGGTAACCATATGAGGACATTGAAGAAGTTAACTCATAAGCAAATACATGATCAACCATCACCAGTGGGCAATGTTTGTTTCTATGAAAGTGACAATAGGACAAGATGTTAATGACTTCCCTTTCTTCTTGGAAAAATACTGCAGGAAGAACAGTAGTGTTACATAAATTACCAAACAAAAGTAGGGTGGGGGAAGAGAAGATAGAAAAGAGGGAACTATTTTTAAGTAAATGAATAGATAAATAAAGGGTAAATAAAAATAAATGTGTAATATTTGAAAAAAATATAAAATTATTTTGAAGAAAAGAAAAAAGAATCAGGTCAGGCTGGTCAGAACCTAAAACTGAGCAGTGACCTGCTCTACAGTGCAATTGTTCTGGGGACTGGTGGCAATGGAATGCTACTCACCACATTATTAAGTGGGCTCTCTACTTTGAGTCATCTTTGTGGGAGGGCCTAGAGGGCAAAAATTTGATTTTACATCCAGAAGCTATTTGTATTTAAATCTGTCTCAATTCTACATTTTTAATAAGATTATTATTTAATGTGTAAAATTAAATTTAAAATAATTTTTGGGGGGGGGGAGGGTCGCCTGGGTGGCTCAGTGGGTTGAGTGTCCGACTTCGGCTCAGGTCATGATCTCATGGTTTGTGGTTCAGGCTCCATGTTGGGCTCTGTGCTGACAGCTCAGATCCTGGAACCTGCTTTGGTTTCTGTGTCTCCCTCTCTCAGTCTGCCTCTCCCCAACTCATGCTCTGTCTCTCAAGAATGAATAAATGTTAAAAAAATTTAAAAAAAATTTTTTTGAAAGCTTAAAATGGACTTCAAATGCTTTTTAATACCACACAGAGCGGATAGAGTAGAAAATATTTCCTGAGAATTTTTTTTCACTCTCTAAATTCAGGTTTTAGATTACAAAAAAAAATTACACCTCAGGAAAATAATATGTACTTTTCTGCCATATTTACAATAACAAGCCTCTTCTCCTAATTTTTGGTATGTATCCAAATGTGAGATCATTTTAAAGTTTGTACATAGTTGTAAAATTAAAAATTTAACAGCATATTGCAGAAATAACCTATACAATTTAAAGTATATAGCTTTTCAACTTTGAAGTGTTATTAACTTTAGAGCCTTTGCACATTTTTCAATCTAGTGAAACAATTTTCTGTGGGTCTCAACATCTAAAGTAATATATCATGTAGTTTAATCAAACATGAATGCATATATGACTTTAAATTTAATTCATTGTTTCTTATATAATTGTTACCCAATTTCACATGGACCTTTTTGTTCCTACACCATGATAAAAATTCAGAAATTTATGAAGACCTTGCATAATTTGATTGTTCTGAGATCTTCAGAAAAAGTAATACAAATGATAATTAGAAAATCTTTTTTATTATTTTAAACATTTTAAAAACATGATCTACTCATAAGACTTCAAAAGTTGTTATTCTAAATATATTTTTCAACACAAAATAATGTCCCACATATGATTTTTTTGGATATCTAAATTTAATAACCTCATGTGAAATTGTCAATGCATTTCAAATGTATGCACTACTGTATTCAAGACAACAAGATGGTCCCACAGAAAATCTGACTAGTCTGCCAGTTTAATAGGAACTTCTGTGTTTACCCACAGTGGTACCTTTTCATTAATGGAGTTTCCTCGGCCTTTGGGGTGGTATTACTAACAACAGTGATATTCCTTGCCTAAACTTGGGAAAATAGCTTCTGTACTGGTTCCATGACTTAGTTCTTGGATCATCTAAGGGCATTTGTTCTATTCCAATGTGATTGTTCGGCCTATTCATAGATCTGAAGACAAGCTCAGGTTAAGCTTGATGCAGAGAACAAAGAAAACAGAGCTCCACATGAACAATGATTGCCTAGTTCTTTATAAACATTTGCACCGAGGTTCCTGAATTCTCTCTCACTTGTTCAGCATCAAAAAATCCCTGTAATTCTTAGCACTCAGTCATGATTTTAGTGTATGGTCATCAACCTTCCAGTGTTATTACCTGACAAGATATCTGAGTCCATGTATTTATACTCATTGTCAATTCCACTATATATTATATACAGCCTTAAAATCTTTAGGCAATATTTAAATGTAACAATACATATTTTAAACTTAACACATACCTGTGGCTCTGAGGTTATTTACCTAATAGAGGACCAATGTCAACCCCCAATTTTTATCTTTAACATTTATCTCACCCTGTTGAGGGATTTTCGTTTCCCAAATATTGGACTTCTATACCAATATTTTTTTTTTTTCAATGAACACTGTAGTTGTGAAACTAAAGCAGTAGTAAAGGATGTCAATGTTAATAAAACATTTATGTCCAAACCCTTCAACTGTGTAAGAAAACAATACCTAAAAGTAGATACAAAGTGTGTGGACCAATACAATCATCAACAAACAAAATGGGTGAAATTCTTTGACTCTAAGATATTTGAATCATCACCCGGATGATTTGTTGCTGTTATTTATCTGAATGTATCACCATCCCAAACTAAAGCATACATATAGTAGATTGACTATCTACATTTGAAATTGCTCTTTGTATACTGCAAATAGTAATTCCACATTGCAGAAGTTAAACATATTTGTGATACTAGATTGTAGCTCATTAGACAGGAAACTTGCACATGCTATATTTCCATCATTTGCACTGCTAAACAGATTCCAGAGCTACAGACAGGTACACAGGAAAGTAACTCCACATAGAATTGTGTGAGAGAGTCAACAAAGAATTTTCAACTTATTGAACAAGTAGATTCAATATAATAGTACTTGCCTCATTTCTTCCCATAGGCCTATATTTAAGGAAAGCTCGGAGAGAAGTATTTACCAATACTCGCGGCAAGCCTATCCTGAATATCTGTGGAGCCCAGACAAAAATGAAAATGGAGTCTCACAAACTATAAATCTAAATGTTAAAAATTTATAAATCAAGATGAAAAACTATTAAAGATGTTCTTTCTACTTGACACATATACTTTTATAATGCTCTGGAAGATGATGTTTCGCTAGTCTTTGGAGTTCTGTGGCAGAATCTGGCCTTTCAAAAAGTGGCAACTCTGGGCTTCTACCCACATTATGTTCCACCTTCCATCTTCTATCTTTTCTTCCCCTTCACTAGCAGCCTCTCCTTTCCCCTCACCATGAATAGCCTCATGAGCATGCACTGGACACTGCAGGTCTCCCCTCTACAAATAGCTATAGGCCAACCCTTGGATTTAAGGGTGTGAACCCTAGCAAATGGTTTACTTTTAGGGTCAGAACCAGGACTGAGACCTGTGCATGTCCTGAATCAGATTCGTGGATGTCAGGGCAGTGAATTCTGGGGTTTTAGTGTTTGTGGCCTGTCAGCTTGCCTTATGCTCCCTCATCACATAGTTTGCATATAGTTCACTCTAGCATTGTATATTCTATGGGTTTTGACAAATGTATAATGACATTTATCCATCATTACAGTATCGTACATAATACTTTCAATGCCCTGAAAGTTCTCTGTGCTCTATTTTTCCCTCCTACCACCAGTCATTGACAACCCCTGGTCTTTTTGCTTTCTCCATAGTTGTGCCTTTTTCTAAAGTGTCCTAGTTGGAATTATACAATATGTAGGCTTTTCATATTGGCTTTTTTTTCAGTTAATATTAATTTAAGTTTCTCCCATGTCTTTTTATGGCTTGATAGCTAATTTCCTTTTAGTGTTGGATCATATTCCATTGTATGGATGTACCACAGCTTATTTATTCATTCACCTACTTGAGTCCATCTTGATTGCTTCCAAGTTTTGGCAATTATGAAAAAAAGCTACTATAAACATCTAGAGCAGGTTTTTGCATGAAAATAAGTTTTCAACTCCTTTGGGTAAATACTAAGTAGTGTGACTAATGAATTGAATGGTAAGAGTCTGTTTTGTCTTTCAAAAGGTCTTCCAAAGTGGCTGTGACATTTTGCATTTCCACCAGCAACGAATGAAAGTGTTTGCTGTTTCATGTCCCTGCCAGTATTTGGTGATGTCTGTGTTCCAGATTTTGGTCATTTGATAAGTGTATAGTGGTATTTCCTTGTTGTTTTAATTTACATTTCCCCGATAATATATGATATGGCACATCTTTCAATATGTTTATTTGCCATGTGTATATCTTCTTTGGTGAGGTATCGCTTAAGGCCTTTTGCCCATTTCTTTGACCAGATTGCTTATGTTCTTAGTGTTGAGTTTTAAGAGTTTTTTTGTTTTGTTGTTTTGTTTTGTTTTTTGGTATATTTTGGTTGACAGTCCTTTATCAGATATGTCTTTTGTGAATATTTTCTCCCATTTGTGGCTGGTCTTCTCATTGTCTTGACAGTGTCTTTCACAGAGCAGAAGTTTTAAATTTTAAAGCCCAGCTTATCAATTCTTTCATAGATTGTGCTTTTAGTGTTGATCTAAAATGTTAATGCAACACCCAAGGTCATCTAGGTTTTCTCCTACTTTATCTTCGAGGAGTTTGTAGTATAAGATCCTGACACTTGGTTTGGGTTTTTTTTGTTGTTGTTGTTCCATTGGTGTTTTGTTTTGTTTTGTTTTGTTTTGTTTCTATTGTAATGGAAGTGCCTGACATTAAGCTTTTGATTACTCAGGCATCCACTTTAAAGATAACTACCTGGGGCGCCTGGGTGGCTCAGTGGGTTCAGCCTCCGACTTCAGCTCAGGTCACAATCTCTCGGTCCGTGAGTTCGAGCCCCGCGTCGGGCTCTGGGCTGATGGCTCAGAGCCTGGAGCCTGCTTCCGATTCTGTGTCTCCCTCTCTCTCTGCCCCTCCCCCGTTCATGCTCTGTCTCTCTCTGTCTCAAAAATAAATAAACGTTAAAAAAAAATTAAAGACCACTACCTTGAATAAATACATTGGTAACCACAGACTAGTTAAAGTGTGAAACCATCCCACCCCTGAAGTTTCCTCTGTTTTAGGCATTTCTGGTTGACTTAGTTGACAACTGGCAGCATATTTTTCCCTTTGCAGGCTTTAATTCCTGCCTTTATGTTTTAAATTCACCAATAAAAGGTGAACCTGCAAAACCCTAGCCACCCCACCCTCAACCCCAAGAAAAGCAGAACCCCAGACCCACATTCTTTTTCTCTTTCCACCCACAACCACACTGTGTGGTCCCAGGCATGCCAAGTACCTCCAGGGCTGTGAGTAAGAAACCCTTTTTTTGTTTGGTTGGATGTTTTGTTGTTCTTTTCTCAAAGTTTCCTAGTGGTTATTGTTGAGGGTACCTTGTAATCATAAGAATCCTAGGGGGTGGTTCAGCCAGGACACTGATTCCAAAAAGGGAAATATTTGTGGGAGCCCAGGTGAATGCCTCCAGGCATTTTTAGCTGATAAAGTCACTGTGGAAAGGCTGAGACCAGCACAAAACAGAGTTTTATAGTTTTGCATTTTATATAGGTCCAGGATCCATTTTGAGTTAAATTTATAAAGGGTTAAGGTCTCTGTCTAGATTATTATTATTTTTATTTATTTATTTATTTATTTGTTTGTTTGTTTGTTTATTTATTTATTTATTTATTTGCATGCAGTTAGTTGTTCCTGCACCATTTGTGGAAAAGACTATCTTTATTATATTTGTCAAAGAGGCAATGGCTATTATTCCTTGGTTTATATCTAGGCTCTCTAATCTGTGCCATAAATTTATCTGTCAATTCTTTTGCCAATACCACACTTTCTTGATTACAGTAACTTTACTGTAAGTCTTAAAGTCAGGTAGTGTTACACCTCTAACTTTGTTCTTCTCCTTAAATGTTGTGCTGGCTATTCTGGATCTCGCTCCATATAGTCTCTCCATATAGACTTTAGAATCTGTTTGTCAATAGCCACAAAATAATTTGCTGAGATTTATACTGAATCTATAAATCTTCCTAGGAGAACTGACATCCTGACAATGTTGAGTCTTCCTATCTATGGTATGGAATAACTCTCTATTTAGTTCTTTTTTTTTTTTTTTCAACGTTTATTTATTTTTGGGACAGAGAGAGACAGAGCATGAACGGGGGAGGGGCAGAGAGAGAGGGAGACACAGAATCGGAAACAGGCTCCAGGCTCTGAGCCATCAGCCCAGAGCCTGACGCGGGGCTTGAACTCACGGACCGCGAGATCGTGACCTGGCTGAAGTCGGACACTTAACCGACTACGCCACCCAGGCGCCCCTCTATTTAGTTCTTTAATATTTGTATATTTATGAGTGTGGGAATAAACGGTGCCATGTACTTAAAATGCATAATTTTAGCTTTTCTCTTCAGATATATACCTTAATTGATTTCAACATTTTCTCATTTTATATTGCACCTGAGATTTCAATGAGTATGCTATCCGTTTAGCTCCATGTTGTCTACATTATTGTTTATTACTGCACTGCATAATGAAAGGTGGTTTTGATGATTCTTTTAAAATCCCACACTTATTAGCTGTGTGATCTTGTACAAGCTGCTTAAGCTTTCAAAGCCTCATTTCCTCACTTATGGAATGCTAGTAATACTAATAATAGTAATTCTTATTTTATTAATAACAAATATTACATACTTGTAGGATTATTGTAATAAATAATGAGATAATTGATGAGGGAGCATAAGGCAAGCTGATAGGCAGCACACACCACGCCCACCCCGCAGGTGGGATATGTGTTATATTCCTTGGTCACTCCTGGCTGCCCAAGAACAAAGGAAAGGGGAAAAACAAAGGGTTAACTGATAGAGATCATAGTCCTGCAGGACCTGAGTCTCCATCTATTTACAAATATCTTAGTAAATTGCAAGAAAAGGCAATCTTACCAATAGCCTAATCTCCAGAAACCTATAGGCTCCGTTTCCTGGAGCCCCAACATCACCACTCCGTAGTGATGTGGGAAACAAAGGCAGAAGGAAATGGCAGATAGAATCAAATTTCCTTATAACCTGTAGCCCATTGACAAACACTTGTGTCTGGCTAAGTAAAACATCTCTCCAGGAACTCCCTTTAGCTTTAGTGATCCAGTACACGTTGTTCCTGTTATACCCAGAATTCGTGATCCCCAAAGACCACTAGGGAGCTGAGTCTGATGCAAAAGCAAAAGAGCCTTTATTCGAGCTAGCTCAAGCTCAATCCCCTACCTGCACTGATGCAGCGGTGAGATACCAGGGAGAGAGAGCGAGTTTTAAAAGGACAAAGGTTTTATTGGAGCCTAGGGGCAATTGGTGAAGTAATGCCTGTGAGGTAATGGCTGTGGCCTCAGCCGATTGGCTGGGGAAGGGTCCGAGTCCTGTTAGGCAGGTGAGCGGGAGGTTACTCAAGGGGAGGAGGCGTGGTCAAGGTGAAGGACACAGAACAAGATGGAGTTGGCCGGTGTAGGCCCTTCCTTTCAGTTCCCAGCAATCTACTCCATGGGCCCAACTTTCTCATGTGTAGGTGATTTCATCTATAATGCCAAAATATATATTCTAATAAAATATTTCTCTTTTGTGGATTGTTCTAAGAGATGTCTGAGAAAATATTTTCTAATGTGTAAAACAGTACATAAATCTTAGTTGTTAATAACTTTTTATTAATAATATAAATTAGCTATATGATTCCTTATATACCTTGTTTCAGAAACAAAATTTTGAAAACGATATATGAACTCACATTCCTTTTATGAATTATAAACCACAATCTAAAAATTTAAGAAAAGAAATAAAGTGGTTAGTGCATGGCAAAGGCATAGTTGTCATTTCTTTTAATAGTTTGTGATAGATTTTGTAGGACCTTTAAATAGAGTTGTAAAAATGGTTATCTTTTTTATAACATGGGGAAAAGTGACTTCAAATACATTCTTAAACACTGCAAATGACTTGGAATATTTATGCATATATATAAACACACACAATCTTGTATGTACTGGGATAGAATTTAGAGTGGCGTCTCGTTTTAAAAAACTCATCTGATGTTGGATGTTCAGATTGAAAGCGAAAGTGGTTTAGCTTCTCTGTTAGGATTAGCAAAGGTGGCATTGCTTTTCCATTAGGATTAGCTGTCAACCATCAGCTGTAACACTAGAAAAATCACAGCTCCACTCTGAGCAAGCCCAGAAGATGATGCCAGGAAGTTACTATCAGGTTCTATCCAGGTGTGCAGAGCCAGAAAACATTACAAGGAAGGAAAAACCAACAAGGGTGTTTGGCATGAAGAAGTTTGCATTACACTTTTCATTTCTGTCTAAACTAGGCTCTTTTGCAGATAGAAACATCTAAGGTTGGCTGCCTTTGAAAATACAAAAAGAATCCCCTAACACAAAAATGTCATTTTTGTTGAGGCTTTTGAGATTTGGAACTCAATACCTGCTTAAAATATTATCATGTGACTCAGGAAATATTCCAGACTTCTATTAAATTATATATACATATTTGCATATCCATAAACTTTTACATCAATTTGTATGTCTTCATGTATATAAACACATATATTAGTGTATGTATGTATATTAGGATATAAATTTCCATAGATAATTTTATTCAGCAAACATTTGCTGACTGAATATTTAGAATTTTCAAAATTGTGCTAGGAACTGAAAAGAAAATGAAAGTGAGTAAAACAGAGAAAAAAGGGATTTATTTTCTAGTAGAAAAGACTGGCATATAAATGGAAACTTAAATTGATACAAGAGGTAGTGAGTAGGAAAGGGAGAACATTGTGTATAAAATGGCCAAACTAGAACCCAATTTATTTAACAACCTAACTCAGCAGACTGCTTGTGGGCAGACCATTCTACTAGGTCTGGCGAGGGTAGAATAGAAAGTTTGAGCTGTTTAACAGCAAAAATTAGCTGAGTAAACTTAGAGATCAAAATAATGTTATCCAAGGAAACTGAATTGGGCAGACTCCCATACAGCAAATTAAAAGGAGCTTGTCCAGCTGTGGAATAAGAAAGGTTTTTAAAGACAGAAAAGGAATAGGAAAAAAAAAAAAAAAAAGGTATTAGCAAAGAATGCGTTGTTTCAGGCACATGGCTCAATTTTGGTCTTGTCTCTTTCTTAAGCATGTTTAATTCACCACACACACACCCCCCTTTCCACCCAACTGGGAGACCCTTCACCACACATGGTAGGATATAATATCATCAGTCATTTGGTGTTTAACCAAGGTATAAAAGGTATAAAAGATTATGAATGGAAATTTTATAATACCTATCATCCCTTAAAATGCACATTTTCTATAAGCAAATTCAGTTCTAGGAAGCTCCCCTTGCTGCATCCCCAAGGAAAACAAGAAAAAATGGTATGTTTTTCCTTCTGAGAATACTCAAATATGGCATTGCTAGAATATGATAAAGTTAGAAACCATCTACTGTGGAGGCTGCTTTTAGGCAAACAGGCTTGAGCAGTGGAATTCAGAAAGGGCCACAGTGACCCCCCTGGCTGAGTACATACAGGCCATCAGTCTACCCACCCCAAAATACCCATAGGCCCTAACTGGCCGATGGGCTATTTACTACTAGTCACAGTTACCCCAAAAGGGAAAGTTCCATACATCACCATACCTCCTCACCTTCCCTCTTTAAAAGCAGCCCCCTCCCACTGCCTCCTTGCAGACAGCCTCTCCTTGCTGTCTTGTCCTCTGCACCCTTGTGGTGTGTTCAGTAAACTTCTACCTCCTTT
The DNA here is from genome assembly GCF_018350155.1 of Leopardus geoffroyi. Classification (NCBI taxonomy): domain Eukaryota; kingdom Metazoa; phylum Chordata; class Mammalia; order Carnivora; family Felidae; genus Leopardus; species Leopardus geoffroyi. The sequence goes on along the minus strand of NC_059341.1, from coordinate 98,115,277 downwards.
GTTCTGCCTCAGATGTATTCTTTCACCTCCCAGACCAGAGGTTTCCACCCCATCATCGACCCACATCTGGGCATCCCCAACCAATCAAGAGAAATTCCATTTAGACACCAAACCTACCTAAGTTTCAAAGGGAGGAAACTTGTGAAGTGGCATATGTTACACCCAGTAACAGAATTAGTTGGAAAAAAATAACAATTTTGTTTTAAAACATATTTAGTGCAAAAAAAAATGTTTATAAGAGATTATCTTACGGAACAGACCCTAACCAGTCAGCACTCTATATAAGAACATGTTGTTCCTCTAAGAATGCCTTAGAAATAGATGCATTTTAAAACAATTTGTTTAAATTTGAACCAAAATACTACCTACTTATTTTTTTTCATATTTGATGGATATTAACTACCACATATATCGCTGATAGTTAATATCACATATATAATATGTCACAATGTTTATTTGTATTTGTGGTATTGGATTCCATAGTGATGAGGGTTATGTATGATTTCAAAATCAAACCATGACTACACATGGGAAATACTTGCTAAATCACACTTGTTATCTTGTACCTCTAACATGATTGTGCGTGAGGGAAATGAGAACGCTCTCTAAATTTAGATCAGATTGCCACTATGGTGAGCTGACTGTTGAGAGGTAAGCCCTGTAGGGAAAGAGCAGCCTTAGGTAAGCAGTGTGTCACATCTCCTCTTTAGATTGTTAGAATTTCTAAGTACTGAATAAACCATAACTGAAGTTGTGACTTCTTTTCTTCTCCCAAAACAAACAAAAATCTCTCTCGAAAGTGTTTTCCTTCAGTTTTGGATCTGTTTTATGCTCTCCAAGTCTTTATTTTCTCTTCCTTGTTTCTGTAAGCACCTTAAGTTTTCCAGTTGCTTCAGTGAAGGGAGACTTTATATAAAGCAGAGACACTTTGCAACATAATAGATAAACACATTATGATTTGTTGCCTCAGATGATATTTGCCACATATGTAAAGTATTTTATTTTTTGTTTGTTGATGCATATTTCAATAGCTCTAAAGCCTCCCTTTATACAACTAGCCCTCTGGCTTTCGTACTGCTACAGATCAGGCTTTCCTTAAAGGTCATAATTCCTTACTGCATGCCAAACAAATATGTTTATCTGGCACAGGTGTAAGAAAGTGTCAAAAGAAAATATCTGGTGATATTCATAAGTTAATCTGTCACTGTATAATTATTTATAGTACTTTCTAAACCCTATCCAAGCGGAAGTATGATTTAAAGACATAGGTGACCTAAGTCCCTTTAGCAGAAAAGCCCTGAATTGCAAGTCCAATGTAACATTAGTCAATGAAATTTACCTGCTTTTGTATTTATTTGTATTTGTATTTATTTTGTATTTGTATTTGCCCCTTCATATTTTGAGTTTTATCTAGATACTCTATGACTTTGACCACTAAAGTCGGGTACCTCTGATCTAACATCAAAGGAAGGCATTTGCTATCACTATTGAAAACATTTCTTCTGAAGCTTTCTAAAATGTTATATTCAGGAGGGAAAAAAGGATTTCAATAGCTCCTGGCCATGGCTAGAAGTTTTTCTTTTCTTTTATGCATTTTTATCAACCCAATGTCTTCATTTTATATAAGATGGAAAGGATAAGATTCAAGGGTGACCCACTTTGCACCTGCTAACAGGAGAACGTGGGATGAGGCCAAAGACAGCCAGGAGTTAACAGGTTCCTTTCAAACCAATAGAACCTAAACTAGATTCTTACATTTAATCCCATTGCTTGTGTGCCATTTCCCTTCTAGGTAAGCATCTCTAATAATACATTTAAAACAGGACAATGAGGGGCGCCTGGGTGGCGCAGTGGTTAAGCGTCTGACTTCAGCCAGGTCACGATCTCGCAGTCCGTGAGTTCGAGCCCCGCATCAGGCTCTGGGCTGATGGCTCAGAGCCTGGAGCCTGTTTCCGATTCTGTGTCTCCCTCTCTCTCTGCCCCTCCCCCGTTCATGCTCTGTCTCTCTCTGTCCCAAAAATAAATAAACGTTGAAAAAAAAATCTAAAACAGAACAATGACTTTATCGAATAATTGCCTTTAATTAGATGGTCTACTATACATAATCTTTCCAATTCTTTTCTTCAATACTTCTGTATTTCTAGTTGGTCTTGGAGGTGACTCCATTAGCAGCATAGCTGAGAATTCAGTTAGGAGTCTTATTCAGCCAAATTAATTAAGTGCCATCTTCCTTCCAGGAGGAAACTAGCTGTTTAGGTAAATATATTAATTGAGTGTTTGTTTCTGTTCATCGTAATCATACACAGAATCCCTTGGCACAGTTATACCTTGTTTCAAACTGTTTTTTAAATATTTCTTTCAGATATTTTGGTGAGCGTTCGAAGATGCCTATAATTTTCTCACTCATAAAAAATAATTTATGATATACTTCTCTTCCAAATTTACTATAGGCTTGCCAGTTTTATATTACTTCTTGACCTTGAAGTAATTTTAAGAGATTGTTGATCCCAGAGTAATTCTGAATGCAATCATTCATACAAAATGGGACTTGGGGCAGTTTCCTTAGTTTCTTGAAGTCTGGTGATGGGCATTACGGAGCTGAGTTCACCATGATCCCTCAGAGGAGGTCACATCACAGGTACTACACTGTATGAAATAGGGTGTACAAGGATGGATATGACATGATCCTTGCCCTCAGTAGAAATAAACCACAAATAACATGAAATAGAAGTGAAAAGTGCATTAAGAGGGGAAGAAAAATATTTCACAAGAGCACTACTAAACATTATAAATTTGGACAGGTGTGTGAGAAGAAGAGTGTGGTAACTGCATTCAAAATGTAGTGAAGGATGAGAAATTTAATGGCATGTTGAGGAAACGATCAAAATCTTGTTTGACTATTATGTCTTCCCTGGGCACCTAAGTGTATATAATTGCCAATAAAAGCGAAGAGTGTATTTGAACCCAAACCCTGAAACGCTTTTAATTCCTATCTGGGAACTTTGAGTTTTAGCATGCAATGGGAGTCTTAGAAGCTGTTCAAGCTGGAAAGAAGCATGTTCAGAGATGTGATCTGGGAGACAATCTGACATCCTAATTTGTCTTTGGCGACATCAAAGGATAGTTTCTTGAATAATGACCATACTTCCTTCACCTACCCATTCTTTATTCATTGCATTATTCAAACATCAAAAAACACTAAAGGCCTAGTACTGTGTTGGTAATATAGTATCAGTTATCTAATATGACAGATATACTAGATTTGTTACCATTGTATACAAAGATGAATTAGATAGGATACTGTCATTCATAGTCCAGAAGATAAAACAAAAAACTATATAAATTACTATAGAGTGACTTTTGAAGAGAGGTAGGAATAAGGGAAAGAGTCATGAAAAGGTGGGCTAAGCATTGGTATCAAATAAGTGTTATCTTTATGAAATTTATTTTACAGATCATCCTAAGGAGAAATACGCATATAGATATATCAGTTGTTTGCTTTGAGGTCTCTAGGTTAATCTACCCCCAAAGTACCTGCTAAAATTTTTAGCTTCAGAAGTTCCAATTTTGCTTTTGAATATTTATTTATTTTTGGGAGAGCACAAGCAGGGGAGGGGTACAGGGAGGGGGACAGGGGATTCCAAACAGCCTCTGCACTGACAGTAGCGAGCCCTATGTGGGGCTCGAACTCAGGAACCATGAGATCATGAGAAGAGCTGAAGTCAGAGCCACCCAGGTGCCCCTTGCCTATTTTGCTTTTAGAGAAGAATCCCTCTGAATTATCTTAAAGTACTTTAGAGTCATTTAAGCCATTTCAATACAGTTTGTGACGGGTCATGAAAGGAGTGGCTTACCTTTGGGCTATGTACCTTTATAATATCTTCGTGTAAAGTATGTTATCAGATCACATTCTTCCTTAAAGTAGTCTTACACAAAAAGAAATTGGAATTTTGATAACATAAGATGCCAAAAGGTAATGTAGATCATAGAGTCAAGATCAGGAGGATGATGTAGTGAGTGAACTTGAAAGGTTAGTAGGAAGCTTGCAGGTGAAAGAACACTAGTCAGGGACCAGGTATGTGAAAATTAGAAGAAAATGTCATTGAAGCAGAAAAGCTGGAGATCCTGAAATTAAACTAAGCCAACCTCACTATTTCGTTTACTACTGGTCCTACTCAGCATTAATATCCACCGGGAATGTACCAATTCATTTTTATATTACCAGCATCTGTTCAAATTGGTCAATGTCCGTGTGGTATCTATTGTTAAATATTCTAGTTCTATTCCAAACTCATATGTAAACTAAACTCTTCATGCCAAACCCAAAACTTTTTACAGAACTACCATGTGATTAAGTCACAATATTTTTCTCTCCTTGAAATTCTCATTTAGTTTTAGGAGATTATAGAGGGAAGTTCACTACAGCAACTGGCTTTAGAGTTTCTCACTCCATCCAATCTTTTCTTTCTGGCAACTGGCTCATTTCCCTGTTTCACAGTTCACTGAAGCCCTTTGTGGTCACTGAGTCCCATCCATCTTATTTTGGGCTGACTTTGTGAATCTCACACATTTAGAGTAGATGTAGGGATAAGTAGAAACTGGGAACAAAGGTTTTACACAGGATAGGCATGTGACACCTAACAGCAGATTTGACAAGAATGAAGGACACAGTTTTGAAGTGATAGGGATGATGAAAATAGCACATCTTGTAATCTTGCAAAGAAAAATATTAACAGTTTCTGTTGCAGTACAAACACTGATCTGTATTTTGAGAATGTCATATTTTAACGAATTAATATATATCAGCATCATTTAAAAAATATTGTATTTCATGTATGGGTTTATTTGGAGTTAAGTTTTTTCAAACTCATAAATCCTGTGTCCCTTTTCATATCTTTCCAAAGTTTAACTTCCATCTCTTTTATAAGCTTATTTTTCTCCTTTCATCTTTCTGACTTGTGTATTTTCTGATTGTGTCTCTTTGGTTTTGTATTTTATACTTAGCACTTATTTGAGGCTTTTAATCTTCAAAGCTCCTGTGAACATTACCTAATTAATCCTTCCCACAGTCTTATAGGAAAGTCATTATTAGAATTTCTACTTTTACATGTGGGAGAAAATGAGGCAAAGGTTAAATGACTTACCAAAAATCACAAAAAGTGAGTTGCAGCCTGTGTGGAGATTCCTGTGTTGAATCACCTTCCTCCTGTATCTTCCTTTTTGGTATTTTCTCTCTGGGTTGTTTGTTTTGTTTTTTTTATTTTCAGCTATAATACATTTTCTTTGATGTTGTAAATTTTATTTTTTCATATTTCAATCTCTCAAAAACAACAGTGAATCCTTTTTTAATAGAGTTTTTGTTAATTGTTTATTTCCCATTTTCTCAATAGTTGTTTTTAGCTTATCTTGTGTTTGTGTTTATTCATAATCTTATGTCTTTTACAAACTCTTCCATATTCTTTTTAACCTATTTGCAATTTTATTTTAATGCAAGATTTAATTACCTAGTCACTGATTATAATGGAAAAAGCAATAGCTTTAAAAATAATAAGTTCTGATTAAATACTGACTTTTCCATTTGCTTTATACAAATTGGTCAAATAAATTAATGTACCTGATAATTGATATCTTTATATAGTAGACAGAACATATAGTTCACTGGACTGTCATAAGGATGAGATTGTTAACACATATAAAATGCCTAGCACAGCACTTGCACAGTTATTTAATTCTTCTTCTTCTTCTTTTTTAAAGATCTTCATTACTTTTTTAAAAATTAAGGTATATTTTACATACATAAAAGTTAATATCTTATGTGTACAATTTTATGATTTTTGACAAATTTATACATTGGTGTAACCAGAGATGGTATAGCTCAGGGGTAGAGCATTTGACTGTACATTGGTGTAACCACTATCTGGCTTAAGATCTAGGACTTTTCTATAGTCCCTGAAGGTTTCCTAATGATTATGTCCAGTAAATACCTCTTCCAAAATAGCAAGTGTCCTGCTTATCATCATCCATTAGTCTTAATTATTCTAGAACTTCATATAAGTGGAATCATTCAACATGTATGCTTTCCCATCAATTTTCTTTCACTAATCATGTGTTTTGAGTTCTATCAACTTTGTTGGATATTGTAGCATTAGTTTTCACCTTTATTTGTGCTTCAAATTCTCCTGTTAATGGACACTCAAATTGTTTCCAATTTTCAGCTATTATGTGTAAGACTTCTATGTGCATTGTTGTGAAAGACTTTTTGTGAACAATATTTTTATTTATTTTGTGCAAATATCTAGGAAGAGAATAAGGTTTGACTTTGTAGATTCTGCCAAACAGTTTTTTTTTTTATTGTACCACTTTACACTGCTCCCAGAAATGTGTGAGTTTTGTTATTTCACATTCTTGCCAATGTGAGTGTGTGCCAAAAATGGGGGAAATATTTTTACATTTATTAAGAATAGATGTAGATTAAGTGGTTTAGAGACAACGAGAAAGAATATCAATCCAAATTTATGTCTGCTTATTAGAATAAGATGTATCTGAAGATAGGTGTCAGAGAAGAGAAAAAAAGATCAGGAACCACTTAACGGGAGTTCAAGTTCCTCCCAAGAAGAAATCATGAGCATTTTTGTGGTATCTTCTCCCACTTTCCTAGCAATTTTCTTTTTCTCTGAATAGGAAATATTCAAATAAATATTATTTTACTAGATGGCACTACAAAATAAAGTGCACTTCAGATGTTTTTCTTTAATACCGTTACTTCAACCTTTCTTTTCCACTTGTCACTTATCAACCACTCACTTTAAAAGCACTAAACCTGAGCACCTAGGTGGCTCAGTTGGTTAAGCCTCTGACTCTTGGTTTTGGCTCAGGACATAATCTCATGGTTCGTGGGTTCAAGCCCTGAATCAGGTTCTGTGCTGACAGTGTGGAGACTGCTTGGGATTCTCCCTTTCCCTCTCTTTCTGCCCCTCTCCTACTTGCCCTGTCTCTGTCTCTCTCAAAATAAAATAAACTTAAAAAAGTACTAAACCTAAGGGTTTTTTAAATAATATAAGCATATATATATGTCATAAGGAGAAGCTCTACAACATGATATAGGCCTAATTGCATTTAGGCTTTTTTATTGTCTGGTAACAGCATAGTGGACTAAAGGTGCCAATTTCAGCTAGCTAAACTACTCAACCAAGTCAGCTATTGGCAATACTGTTGATTTTTCAATTAGCAGTGTAGAAGAATGGGAAAAAATCAAATGGCCACAGGCCAATTTGTCCTTTTATTTGTGACTTGAGAGGTGTACATCATATAACCCATCTGTTTGTCGGCAGTAGGCAAACAATATAGATAGATAGATAGGTAGGTAGGTAGGTAGGTAGGTAGGTAGATGGTAGATAGATAAAGATAGAAGAAAATAGAGAGAAAAATCTCCCAGTAGAGGCTGCTCTCCTTTTGTAGCTGTGTTTACATTCTCTTAATTAATAATATAACAAGATTACATTTATTGATTGCTAACATTTCTTAAGTACCTAAGTACCCAATATTCTAAGACTGTGTGTCCCAAACTGAATCAACAATAGGAAACTAACCAGAGATCATCCACACCCATATGTCCTGCTTTTTCTGTCCTGGCTTTGGAGTGGTTGGTGTGTGTGTGTGTGTGTGTGTGTGTGTGTGTGTGTGTGTGTATTGGCCATAACGACAAACAAGGAAATAGCTGCAACCCCAGGACAAACACTGGAAAACTGCAGTCACGGAAAGAAATAGTAAGTTCTGTTGTTACTTAAGGGCAGAATGCTAGTAAATTTTCAAAAATACTAATGTCTTAGTTCAAGTTCCCTAAAAACAGATTATAAGATGGGGATTAACATGAAAGTAATTCATTAAGGAAGTGATCTCTGGAGAAACCAGTAAAGGAGTGGGGAAAGTAAGACATAGAAGCTAAGCAAGAGAGTGATTCCAGATGATTCCAATTCCAATCATCTGGCATTCAATCTCTCCTCAGCAGGGGAGACTGAAGTGTAAATTGTACCTTAGTCAGCCCATCTTTGGGACATGGAATTGAGCATCAACACTCCTGCACCAATCACTGGCTATAAGCTGCTTCAAGAAATATAAATGAAATCTCAGCCAGTTTTATCTTTCTGGAATATTCAAGGATAATCTTCTGATCTATCAATGGCTCCAAAATAAGAGGACCAGAAAATAGAAAAAAAGGAAAGGAGAAAAATTTCAATGGCTGTGATTGCTCCTGCCCCTGACCATTAGCATACATTTTATTTATTTCAAGAACTTATGTTGGTCACAAGACAAAGAAACATGGAAACACGAATATGTGCGAGACAAGAATATCCATTTTCAGAAATAGATAGGGTAAGATTGAGAAAGTCTGAAAAAGTATATTCCGTTATTTGGGGTTTCACAAGAGAAAAAATGGGTGCTTTAGTCTAGGGGTTGAAGCTCTTGGTCTTTCCAAAGAGATAGCTATTGTTTCTGTGAGTTCTGTAGAATAAAATCGTAACCCTTTATAAAACCATTGGGAACAAAGCACAAAGAGACTGAAGATACATGCATAGAACCTGTTAAAAGGATCCAAGAGGATCTAGGTAGGGCACTACCGGTGTTCAATATAACTCTCAAATTTGGAGAGAAGCAGACTAAGCATTTCAGTAGGCATCCCAGGGGGTTGGACCAGTGCTAGGAAAATCTGCTAACATAAAGCTCCTCTTTCCCACCAACTGTCTCAGGGGAGGGGGAAATAACTTGAGTTGTTCACCATTTATCTCTGTGCATCATGGGAGGGAAAGAAGGAAAAAGAATAATTATAATTATACAGTGATAATTACTCAAATAATAGGAACTTCATGGACTGAAGACAAAAGAGAAAATGTTGAAATGAAGGGCCACAAGAGCACAGCTAAGTTGCCCTTCCTGTCTGCTCTGTGGACCAGCAATCTGTAGGAAAGTTCACAGTTACAGAAATGTGATGATGGTCAAAAGCAACCACTGAGAAGAGACAGGTGTGGTGGAGGAACGTACCATTACCAAGTGGGAATCATCCCAAGAATGTGATTCTACTGTATCTATTAATATTATAAACAATATAGGAACAGGATGGCTTCTTATAAAATTAATGTAAATGGCTGTACTCAGATAACCATTTAAAAGGAAACATGAGATACTTAAAAATTATTATGTAAGACCTGGAAATAAATTTACTAGGAAGCTCATGAAGATTGAATTTGAGGACTCACTTGTATGGTCTCAGTTCAGGGTCATAGGAGGGACCTCAGCAATGTGTTCACTTAGATTTATATTTTTTTTAAGTTTGTAAAAATAAGATATTTTCACTCGGTTGAGGACAGTGTCTCAGCAATTAATCCTACTTCCCATATAAATTGTAGCCATTTCCCTGTATAGTTAAGTTACTGCCACCAATTCTGGTGTAAGAAAGGCTTCCAGAAAAACTCTTACCCTTATGGCACTCAGTTCCGGAAGTCTGTGGTTTAGTGGAGGAGAAACAAAATTTGAGCCAATTTGAGCCAATTGATTTGAGCCAAACAATGTTTGGAGCCAAAAGCTGGTCTATGGAAATTTCTTTCAGTTATTAAACTTGTAAAACTGTAAGTGAAGAAATTGGTTCACATATACTTCATGTTTAAACTATCGACAATACAAATTTAAATCAACCATGCTAAGGAAACACCAATTCATAGTTCCTCCCTCTAAAATAATTGCAAAATTCTTATCATATGAATAGATGATCAAAAAATACTTGTCCAATATATGTAAAGTAAATGTATTATAGAAATACGTTAGGGTGTTTAAAAAAAAAGTTAAATTATATTTCTGGATTTTGTGATGCTTTTTCTTTGCCTTTTAAGTATGAGATTTTTCTGATATTTTTTACTTTACATATTAATATGAATGAATACCTATTTATGTGTGTCCAAGTTAGGGCAAGACTATAGCTTAATGAAGCATTACAGCAAATGGAAACAATATAAGGAAATTCAAATATTGCATTTATGAACAAGAAAAGCCAATGTTATAAGACATTAATCAACTAAAATTTAGTTATAATTCAATATGAACTCAATTAAAGTACTACAATATTTTTTAATCCAATAAAAATATTTTAAATTATATTTTAAAATTAAGCATGAAATCAGCTATGGCCATCATAATCATCATTTCTTCAGGCATGGCTAGATCCAAGACCTCAGTGGACCTCATGTGAATGCTTATGTTTTTCCATTTCTCATATGTGCTTTTGTATACATTTCTTTAAATCTTGTTCTCATTATCTGCCTCTACATATTCAAAGAAGATAGTCTTAATCATTTCCAGTAAAAATTATTCAAGGTGCTCCTGATTCCAGCAGAATAAACTTATCTTTTTTTTTTTTTTTTTAAATTTTTTTTTCAACGTTTATTTATTTTTGCGACAGAGAGAGACAGAGCATGAACGGGGGAGGGGCAGAGAGAGAGGGAGACACAGAATCAGAAACAGGCTCCAGGCTCTGAGCCATCAGCCCAGAGCCCGACGCGGGGCTTGAACTCCCGGACCGAGAGATCGTGACCTGGCTGAAGTCGGACGCTTAACCGACTGCGCCACCCAGGCGCCCCCAGAATAAACTTTTCTAAGACCAATGTATTATATCTTAGGAAAGACTCTGGTTGATCCCAATTTACTCTCCAGTCCATCTAGAAATAAATCATGACCAAGGGTTTAAATATTCTAAGTGGCTGACCTAGATCATTACTCACCTTTGTTTTGAGAATGGGAGATACATGAGTGACATCCCCAATAGCGAAGGGATGGTAACATTCTGATTGACTTACTTGGTTCACCACTCACCCTTGTGGTAAATATGGGGTACTGTAAGTGACCTTCCAACATGGTGTTGGGGTGGTAGGTTACCCAGAAGTAAGGATACTAGATAAACAAAATGCATAAACTGTTTTATTGCAGTTCAAATGCCATCAGTGAAAAACACTATTATTTATGTAACATTAGGAAAGAAAAATACTGCTAGTTAAACTATGTTACATTTTCTTATCACTTATATATTTTATATTTACTGACATTCTTTAGACATGTTGTTGTAAGTCACCCAGTCTGTGGTAATTTGATTACATCAGCCATAGAAAACTAATATAATTTCTTAACTAACACTCCTATCTTGAGAAAGAATAATACTAGCAATTAGTAGACATTTGTTGAGTTTCATTAAACCAAGATTTTTTTTTCTCACAATTTTTTATTTCTAGATAAATATCTCAATGTAATAAGAACTAGTGAGTAGGGCTTCATTCTTCTTTTAAGAGTTTATAGGAAAAATGTCTATCTTGATCTTGGGCTAGCAAGTCTCATTATTATGATTGAAAGGGAGGGAAACACTCAAATCTTCCTGAGAGTGTCCTTGATTGGATAAATCACAGGTTGGTTAATCCGTCAGGCTACCTTTTCAGAGAATCAAGGATCTTATTACGAAGAATCTGTTCAGCAAGAACCATTGCCAGTATCAAGACACTTTCTGACAGTGGTAATTAATAATATAGATTTGTTCATTGGCCTGTAAAATTGTCAGAGTATGTGTTTCCCATTGCAAAGGCAACTTTTAAATGAATAAACACAAAAGCAACCTGTCACAAAGAGTGTCATCGAACACTCATATGAACACATTATGAACATTGTGCAATTCATAATAATTTGTTGGGATAAATTTCTAGTATTTTTTTTAATGTTTATTTATCTTTGAGAGACAGGGAGAGACAGAACACAAATGGGGAAGGGGCAGAGAGAGAGGGAGACACAGAATCCGAAGCAGGCTCCAGGCTCCGAGCTGTCAGCACAGAACCTGACACAGGGCTTGAACTCAAAAACTGCGAGATCATGACCTGAGCAAAGTCAGACACTTAACCAACTGAGCCACCCCCTTCCACTATTCTTAAAGATAAATTTACTTTGTATTCTCTAGCTGACAACAAAGGTGGCATGGGCTAGATGTAAAGACATTCAGTATTCTTTTTCCAAAAAGTTTAATATCATGTCAAAGGAATATGCTAAGCGATAGAAATAGTTTGGAAAGCCGTCTTCTCACTAGAAATTAACATCTACTTCTCTCATTAGCAGTTCTATCTCATCATAATGATATGCGCTGGTCTTTAGAATCCAAGATAGTGTAAGATCAGCCATCATTAGCCTATGTACTCTCTAAAATGCTCACTGACCAATTGCAGCAATAAATGGCAATATAAAATCCTGGAAGCAGAGCAAGGGTTAGGGGATGGGGAGTGGGTCCTGGAGAAGAATTGCAGATGTGTATGCTTCTTAGCAACTGTTTCCATAGTTATCCAAAACACAGCACTGCCTTCCTACCTTTCTCCCCTGCCCTGTTTCCCCTCTCATTAAGCATCATTTTACTCAACAGCAAAGACTAATAAAGCAGAACCTTGTGATGAACTCTGGATTTCCGTGAATGCCTTTGGCATTTTCTCAGTCGCCAGTTACTATAACAATTTTAGAGTCGTAGTGAGCAATCTCAGAGTGGTTATAAAAGGTAATTATTTCTTTTTTTATTATTATTATAGTGAGTCAATTAAGGGAGATATAGAGCTATAACTTTCACAGATTTACTATAGAATCTTGTGGAAGGTCACTTTGCTTTATCTTATCTGGAAATTCATTGGGTATATCATAATCTATTTTAGCTAAGGTAATAAGAGTTGTCTAGAAGGAAATAGTTTCGTTAATAGGCTTTTAAAATGTTGGTGAGAAAAAAAAATAAAATGTTGGTGAGAAAAGGCAAGTTGTTGTGTGATGAAATAATCTGTGTAATCCTGCAAAAAATAGGCACAAATGCCATATATGAATACTATACCATAACTCAGATATCTATCTATATCTATGTATCTCTATCTCTCTCTATCTCTATATCTCTATATCTATATATCTATATCTATATCTATCTAATCTATACACCTATATAATCTATATCTTTATCATCTATATATCTAGTGCTTATTTATACCAATTAGATGTATATTTGCACATTTTTAAATTGTTCTAGAGGTTGAATAGAGATTGTTGTCTCTAATGGATGCATCAAAGTTCTACCCAACAGTGTTACTTAGGAGAAGTGCCACTTTGTCACCCCTCCTGACAGTCCCTGACAAATGCTTATCACTCAATTAGTATTAATTTAATTACCAAAGTTTTCTTCCTGCATAATTTCAGGTTTGCTCCCTAAATTTTCCACTCTGTGTTTAAGAAAACATTGCATTTGTCTTTTGATTCATTCTGTTTCTGACAGTCCAATGTTATCATGTAATAATGTTCTGCTTAATTCCCAGGACTCATCTAAGCTTGCCTTCTTGAGGCAACAGTTCTTGTATGCACTGAAGCTGCTCCTCAGTCTCTCCCTGCCCCCACCACACTTTATCAAAACAAACCTGCCACATATTCCACTTCCTCAAAACACTTCTCCAAGTCAGGTGAAAGCTATCTAATTTGATATCCCATTTCTTTTTAGTGGTAGATAACAGCTTGATATTCCAGCTCTTTGTGGGCAGTATCTAGGTCAATGTTAGCTGTGCTAGACACATTAGGCTTATAGTAAAATAGTACCAATAATAATAATACTAATACTAATACTAATAATAATAATAAAATAACGGCTACGATTTATAGAGCTGTCATTCCTAAGCATTCTACTAAGGATTTTACCTTTATGCTTGCCAGTCTTTCTCACATCTCTGTAGGAAAGATTCACTTTTATTTACTCCATTAGTGATAGAGGGGAAACAACAGAGGCTCAGAAAGTTTAAAGAAGTTGTCAAAAGTCACCCAGTTTGAGAATATGGGACTCAATGAAAACCCAAAACTTCGGATTCCAGAACTTTAGAATTTAACCACCATGTTATACTTCCTCCCTGTTTTAATCCCAAGAGTGATCTTAATTGAACAATTCCACTCTAGTGATCCAGTCTGGTAATCTGATGATAGAGATTCTAAGTGGCAGATCTTAACACGAATCATGTCATTTATTACATCAGATAAGCTGGTGCTCAGTTTTCAGTAACTTTTAACTTTTGTTGTTGATTTTGAATGAGCTAAAATATTTGTTCAGGATCAGTGATATGTATGTAACAAGAGTCCATGTTACTTTAAAAATTAACTCAACTGGGGCACCTGGGTGGCTCAGTTGGTTAAATGTCCAACTTCAGCTCAGGTCATGACTCACGGTTCGTGGGTTCAAGCCCAGTGTTGGGCTCTGTGCTGACAGCTTGGAGCCTGGAGCCTGTTTCAGATTCTGTGTCTCCCTCTCTCTGCCCCTCCCCCACTGATGCTCTGTTTCTCTCTGTCTCAAAAATAAACATAAAAAAAAAATTAGCTCAACCAACACACCCACTTGCAATAGCTAATCCACAGTTCATGATCAATAGTGTTATCAATTGCTCGCAGATTCTGATTTCCTAACATTTGTCCGGCTTTCTGATTTTAAAAAAGAACTTACTTTTCTATTTCCTATGCAGAAAACCATTTTTGTAACTCAATTTCTCAGCTCTTTCTTCCTGTGGAAGTATAGCTTTTAGGGGCCTATGTGAAATATTGGTCTTGATTCTCATTATCACCTGCTAATTACCTACTGTGAAGAATGTGTTCCCTGATAATGACACATTGTAAAACATTGATCAAAGCCTTCTCTGGCACACAGAGGTAGCAGTTTGAACTTCTTTGTTTTCAGTGACTCGCTTGTCACCAAAGGGGGAATATTTTAGGGCTAGCTAATTTCATAACCACCATTTCCTCTCCATACCAGAACATTATGTATTTCTTTTCATCAATTATTATTTTGTATCTATAAGAGGATGAAAAAAATCACCTTCAAATGGAATCACTAACAATGTAAAGTAATTAAATAATCATAGCCTGGGGAAAAGCTGTGTAGCTTAATTACATTACCCAAAGATCATCAGACCCTCTCTCCATGGGTTTCATACTTGTTGCTACATATATTTATCCATAAGGTAAATATATAGAGTGAGATGCCACAAGCTTGTGCCAAAAACTGTTTTGCTGGAGCGCACATCCATATCCTGTAGGCATTTGACTCAAAAGATGGTAGCAACTATAGAAAATTCCATTCTGCTTTTAAAATTAAAGAGATCAATGGATTCAGATCCAAATGTAGACTGTAGATGATTTTTATTGCAAATCTGACAATAATACCATACCTAAAAGTATATTAACAGAGTCTAGAATGGCAAAAAAAGGCTATAGTAGTATATTGGGGAAAAAATAAGAAAAAATAGTTTTATTGGTGTTTCTAATCACTAGTTTATTATATTTTAGTCATAAATTGTCCTTTTACTATAGGTATAGCTGTTTCAGTAATAACTGTTTTGGAGATGTTCAGTTACTGACAGTATAGCTGTTTCGATAAGAACTGCTTTGGAGAAATAAAAATAATCCTGAAAATGAAGTACTGAAATTTCTAATTTTTCTCAATTGCCAATTACCAAAATGTAAGAATAAGCAGTAATCCCAAATCAGATAAACATCAGAGTTATCTAAATTAAAAAAAAAAAAAAAATCAAATTTCTTCCTCCCTGGGTATCATTGGATTCTGGTACATTGCTGCCATCACGTGGATAGGCATATGTATTGCAAGATTAGTCATACTAAAGCTAAATTTCTCAACCTTGGAAATTTTTACAAAATAAACTGGAGGGAAGAATGCTGGTGAAGTCTAGACATTTGTATTTTTAAACATTCCCCAGGAGTTTGTATACCTGAATTCTGTGAAAAATATGTGAATTATATTGTTTTGCTTTTGCATTTCTCTCTAGGTTTGACTTTTCTTTGGAAAGTAATTTTAATTTCATCCCATGCAAGATTATCTATCCTTACACTCTTCCTTACTTTTCCCAGCCAGGAGTCAGTTTCTGTCCATCAATAATTTATGACCCTCTGTAATTTATGATCCTTCATAATAGGGGGTATATATCTAGATACATCAACCTCTTTCCCGTCAAAATAACCTAGATCAGTGATTCTTAATTATTCTCATACTTTAACATGCATCAATATGGAGGGTTGTTGAAAATCAGCTTGCTTTGCCCCTCCCCCCAGAATTTTTGATTCCATGGATTTGAGATTGTGCCTGAGATTTTGCACTTCTAAAGAGCTCAAAGTGATGCTAATGCTACTGATCTGAGGATCACATATTGAGAACCACTGTGTTAGAAATATTAGACTATTTCCCAAAAGAAGAGGAGGACAACTTTGAAGAATATTTTTGGTAACTGAATTTTCAGATTCCTTTAGGAATTGCTTTACATTGAAATGGTTGGATGCTTAAAGTCTAGATCGTTTTTTAGTGTCCACTTTGTAATCAAATATGACTTCTTTAAATCTCTTGTGCCATACAAACTCTTCCTGACACATGAAGAAAGGAACAAGTTGTCCCTTTTGCTTGAAATGTCTTCTTTCCCCTAGTACCCTTCAGATTTCATGTCAATCATTACTACCACAGAAAAGTTTTACTTACCTTAATAATCAGGTTAAATTCCTCTATTACAAAAAAAAGTTGGCTGTGGTAACATTGGTCATGACCATAGGTTACCTTTGTTTGAATGCTTGATTGTATATTTCCTTGACTAGATTGCAATCTACAAGAGTGAACTGGTACTAGTCTTGTCTTTTATGCTTACCTTCATCTTCTTAATACCTAAAAGAGCCTGAAACACAATAGTAGCTCAATTATGTATCAAGTATAGTGTCCACTGCTTGGGATATAAACAAATAGTTAAAACTGAGTCCTGCACCTCAGCAAATTCACAGCATGGTGTGATTGATCTATACGCCAACAAGGTCAGCATAAGTTACATGCTCTATTAGAGTTATGTTTTTAATAGCGAACACATTTCTGTGTATAATTCTGGATAATTAAGTATTTTGCAATATCTTTACAGAGACACATGCTCTACTCTATGCGTTATTACATGGGATGCTTATTCAACAACTAATTTTTAAAATATTTTTATGACTATGACATCTTTTGAATAATGCAATTGTACTGTAAAGTTTATGCTTTTCTTCTCCTTAGCTCAATAGTTATTTATCCCACTGGGGAAGTTATATTAGCTAGCAGGGAGTCACACAATTAGCGACACGTAACTTTGCCCTTAAAATTTTAAGTGTGGTTCTTACTGACAGATAACACAAATAAGTTATTCTTTCCCTTTAAGTGTACATGGAAAAATATCATGTCTTCTGTCTGTAAAACAAAACAAAATAAAATTCTGAAATTATTGCATTTATGCATATTTACAGAAAACATAAAATACAGAGTCTACCAAATACAGACAAAACAAAGCTATCTTATTGTAACCCATTGACTTCTTTTCATTGTGTAGCAACTAGATCTCCCAAAGAGTATCTTGGGGGTGATACATTTTAAATTATTCTAGATGCTGCTTTGCTAGCTAATATCAAATTTTAACTCATTCTTCACTACAGAAAAAAACACATATCACAAGATAAATACTCATCTCTCAAGGTTTTCATTTTTCAATGCAGCCATCAGAATCTATCTCCCAATTATTATGACGGTAAATTGTCTTTCAGCAAAGTGTCCAACCAAAATATCAAGGAAGCTTACAAAGGACTGGCATGCAGGCACAAATCTAATCTAGAAATCTCACATGTGTACATTTGTGTTTTTTAATGAAACGCTGATGAGTATAATATCTCAATAATATGATATTCAATCAGTAATTTTCCTTCAGAGAAATCTGGTGAAAATATTGAGTAACTGACTTAACCAAATGGAGCAGCTATTCGATTGCAGAACTATTCTTAAAACTCATGTCTTTAAACTCATAGCTGTCTGCAATTTTGCTAAAATAATGGCACTTCTACAACTATTTATTTCATTCTACTGACCAAATGCCTGAGATATTTTGGAAATGTTTATCTTCTATAATTAATGTAGAATAAAATGAGTGATTTTGAGATAGATTAGTAATTCCTTAGAAGCAGTAAAAAAAACCAAACAAACTGTATTGAACTTTTTTTTTTATAAAGGGTAGTTTACATTCGATTCCATCTTCTCTAAGCTAACAGGAAGCACTCTGAGAATTTATATGAGACCATCACTTTATCCTCTAAAAACAAACTTATAAAATTACATGATGATCTGAAATTTTTTGCAATCAGGCCACAGAACTAACCATTCACAATTTTCAAGGAAGTTTCATGTAGAAATGTTGAAATCACAAAAACAAAAGCAAACTCTATATTAATAATTTTCTCTCTTTATATCCAAACATGTATTCTCCACTGTCTCATTAATGCCTCCATTAACAAGAAATATTAGAGGCTTCACATTTTTTTTAGATTTTAAAAATTACTTCACATGCTTGAAACTAATGCTTTTTAGACTTTTCTGATTAGTTTCTTGCAACTTATGGGGATTGATAACTTGAGGCAAACCAGGTAACGTGGTGTCTTAAATATTTCTCCACTGAGAGTTGATCTTTCAAAAAGCCGTTATCCTCTCCACTGACTTGAGAAAAATGTTTACAGCACTGAATTCAAGAGGGAGAGTGGATTAATAGATATTATATGTATTTTCTTTTTGGACTGCAGTTTAAATCCTATTTTCTAGACATTGGATCAGTTTAAGATCATCAGTGACTTTAGATTTTCATTTGATGATATAATAACTTGAAAATTCATCTTAATTCATTGTAAACATCCGATTTAAGTTACATTCACACTACAATGTTGACACAAAAGTGGACACATTAATAACTGTATTAAATAATTCAGTTACATGAATTTAGAGGCAGTTTTAATAATTTTGTAGGTTTTCTAAATTTATTATTTTTTAAATGACACTCATATAATTGGATTAATTACTAATGATAGGATAAATCTAGAAGCAAATGTTAGCACATGTTTAGAAGAATATGAAATGCCATTATACAAACAAATGTATAAAATACAAAGAGCCAAAAGTATCATCTTTATTATTAATGCCTTGAGATAACCAAAGTTAATATTTGTTTCATAGATTAAGACTTTTTTCTGAGAAATCGTATTTTTAATGAACAAGTATAGCATGCTTTACACTGTTTTGTGACATGCCTTTTCTCCTAAAAATTAATCAACCTAGAATATGCAACTCCAGGAGTGATCCCTAGTATAAACTATGGACTTGGGGTGATAATGATAATGATGTGTCAATGTGTATTCATCTATTATAATAAATGTACTACTCAGGATGTTGATAGTGGGGAGTGTGGGACAGGGGGTAGTATATTAAAACTCTCTGCACTTTCCACGTAATTTTGCTGTGAACTTCAAAATGCTCTCAAAAAAATAAAGACTGTTGAGAGACAGAGAAAGAGATCAACCTGTGGCCAATAAAATACACATTGTATAATATAATAGTTAAGCAACTATTTAGTTTATTTAAATACATTTATTTTGTTTGTGTATATATGTGTATCACTGCAGTGAACATACCTATATTCAAGATAAATTCCCAGACATAGAACTGTTGAGTGTGGGAACCACATGTTTGAAATACTTTTGTTCATATTGCTTTATTCCTTCTACAATGATTAGTCTGAGTTCATTTTTGTCTTAATTTAAAACTGATAAGATTTTATGATTATTTTAATTTGTACTGTTATGACTATGAGACTGACCACATTCTTGTACATTTCATTTGTTCATTTATTCTTCCAACTAAAATTTCTAGCATTAGGGGCGCCTGGGTGGCGCAGTCGGTTAAGCGTCCGACTTCAGCCAGGTCACGATCTCGCGGTCCGTGAGTTCGAGCCCCGCGTCGGGCTCTGAGCTGATGGCTCAGAGCCTGGAGCCTGTTTCCGATTCTGTGTCTCCCTCTCTCTCTGCCCCTCCCCCGTTCATGCTCTGTCTCTCTCTGTCCCAAAAATAAACGTTGAAAAAAAAATTAAAAAAAAAAAATTTCTAGCATTAATATATGACGGTGATACTAGGCCCTGTATATCCAGCCAAAAATAAAAAAATAAAAAAAAAAAGACAACAAAACCCCTGCCCATGTGGAACTATATTACAAAAAAAGAAACAATTTAGAGAATGAATAAACAAAAAATGTAATATGCTAGTGATTGATAAATGCAAAAGAGAAAAATGTAGCATGGAAGAGAATATTTGGATGTGTGCATAGCTGTTGAATTTTTACATAAGGTGGTTAGAGAAGACTCACAGAGAATATGACACTCAAACAGAGACTTAAGTAGTCTAGTGACTTGACCTAGGACACTAATGACAGAAGTGGTAAGACGTGTTCATATTTTGGTATGTTTAAAAGTAGGCCAGGGAGATTCACTGACAAGTGGATAAGGACATGAGCTTGAAAGAGAAATCAAGGGTAGCATCAAGGTTCAAGCTGTAAGGATAGAGTGACCACTTATTTAATGAGGAAGAGGCTGATGAGACAGGTATGTGAAGAAAAAATGAATTTAGACATACTACATTCTAATGCTTGTTAGACATTGAATGAGAAATGTTATCAAGTTACTTAAATATATGTCTTAAAGTCAATGAGAGGTAGTCTAGACTGAAGATGTACAGTTGGAGATTCTTAGTGTATCAATGACAATTAGAACCATGTTCCTGTATAAAGACATAAAGAGAATAAACATAAAAGAAAGGGACAAGGAGTGAATCCTAGGATGCCTCAACTTGTAGAAGTTGGAAAGATATTAACAGTTCCTGAGAAATAGCAAAGTAAAATAGGCAGCCAAGAAAGTGTGCCATGGAAGAATAATGAAGACAGTGTTTTATGAATGAGGGAATGGTCAACTGGATCAAATTCTGCCAGTGGAACAGGATAAAATGTGAGAATTAGTGTCATGGTGACATTCATAAGCAGGTTCACTGGAGAAATGAGAGTAAAAGCCTGACCTGAATGGGTTGAAGAGATAAAGGCAGAGAGGGACCAGACAACAGTAAGTATAGGTAACACTTTCTGGAAATTTTTGTATAGAAGAAACAAGAATAATGGAGCACTATCTGGGTCAAAGGATGTGAATTTTAAAAAGGCACTTTTAAGTATGGGAGGGATTACAGTATATTTGTATGGTGATGGGCATAATCAGTTGGGGTGGGCATGGGGAGATTAATGATGTAGGAGATAGAGTGGAAAATTGTGGGCCATTAGGCAAGAGAGAGGTGGTAAATGGCATTATCTAGGAAGTGTATATTCTTTCTTTCAAGTGTGTGTGTGTGAGAGAGAGAGAGAAAGAGAGCGAGAGAGAGAGAATTGCAACAACAAAAAGAAACCTAGAAACAACGTGAATTTCCATTCAACAGAAGAAGGGGTGAATGAATTGTGGAGTATTCATGCAGTGGAATACATAAAGAAATGAAAAATGGACAAATTGCTGCTACATATATCATCATGCATGAATTTCAAAATCACAGGTTTGAATAAAACTGTAAGTCATTGAAATATACACAGAATGCAATTTCATTTATAGCAATGTAAAAAAAAAGCAAAACTAAATCATAGATGCCCTATGATACATATATTAGTGCTAACACTGTTAATAATGAAACTTTTTTTTCCTCACTGTAATGATTAACACTTTGATTTTTGTTTCATGCCTCAATTCTTTGTTAACACGAATGCAGATAGAATTTATCTTGGTTCTATCTACTGTTTTAGTAATTAGTCATTAAATAATGATGTTGGCAATTGGCTTTAAATGGTTAATTTAACCACCGTTCTAATATAATGATGGTGATGACGACAGTTAACATTTATTGAGAAGCCCTAACAGTATGTCGTATACCAATATAAGTATTCTGCAAGCATTATCTCATTTCATCTTTTAACAAACCCAATGACATAATGCAGAAACTAGGTTTAAGGACCAGTCAGGATCACTCTGCTTGTCAGTGGTAGAGGTGATACTCAAACTTAGTCTGTGAATACAAATAGTTCATGATCTTACTTACATAGTTACTATGGTGTTTATCTAATAATATTTTTAAAAGGTCCAGATCTTATTAGAGGAGAGAATCAATTTCTAAAGCAGGTATATTTAGGTACCCTAAAATGCTAATAATTCAAAGAGCATGTAATAAAAGGTAGATTCTTTTTTTTTTTTAAGTAAAAGCAAGATTAGTTGAACTTTCCATCTTTACCATTTATTTTCTTCTTTTTTTCTGTTTTTCTGTTTCATCTCTGTCTCACTTAAATTACACCTCCACAAAATGAAGTTGTAAACCTTTGGGACAGATGAAGTCTGTAACCTTTGAACTGAGTTCATTGCCTTGCCTGTGGGCCATTGTAGACTTAACCACCACCTGTATTTGATTACACTACATGGGCACTTAAAGATCTGGGCTTGTTTTCTTTTGCGTGAAAGTTGTCCTAGCATTCTCTTACAAATATTCAAGTCTTAATCTTCTCCTTCATCCTACCAATTTAATATTTTTTTCTCATGGAACCAAAATTATAGGTATTTATATTCCAAAGTATTTCCTGATTAGAAAAAAATGCAGAGTAGATAAATCCCAACTACCTTTCCCAGCACTGCAGCAGGCAGTTGGAGGAAATTAGTTGGGCCTTGTATAATTTCCCTAATAACATTCTTTTTGATGCCTGTTGCTTATGTTTTAAACTAGTTTGTTTCTGAACATTTGCCCCTACGAAGAACATAGTATCATCCATAATAGGCAGGAGTAGACCCAACCAGGACTGGCTTAAAGCCAAAGCAAACACAAGCATTTGTCTTGGGTTGTAGTACAAAAACATCATGAAAGCCAGTTTACTTCCAAAAGCAAAAATAAAAATAAGCCGGGGAATATAGCCAGTGGTGGAGGAGGTGAGATGAGAGACCATGAATCTAGGAGTCTGACAGAACTGAAGTTCAAAGACAGCTACACCAATATCGGTTATATGGTTTTTATGAAAATTACTTAAATTCTGGGTCAAACTTCCTCTTATTCAGAATGAGGACGCGTCAACCCTGACAATCATATTTAGATGAGCTATGAATATAAAAAGCTGGCAAATATCTAACATATAGTACATAGTAAGTCATGATTAAATGGTATCTTTTCTACTTAGCAAGTGTACGTACTTGAAGTAAATCTGCAAAGCATACACAAAGAAACGGATAATACAGTGAATACAAGAAAGGCTCAGCCTTCAGCGACAGCAGTTCCGGAGGCAATGGCCAACATCCAGCTGGCTCAAAACTCTATGGGATGCATATTGTCCCTGTGGTACCATACTGACTGTGCCTCGCCTGCCTTGGCTGTTGCTCAAGTTTAGTTCTCTAGCTTTCCTACTTGTTCTACGTATGGTCGACCTGAAACCCTTCCAAAAAAAGTATTTTTCTGTTTAATTTGTTTCTGTTATTTGCAACTACAAACCATGACTAGTATAGAAATTGAAGTGGTTTCTAAAAACAGACCTCCGGGGACATAGAGAAATCTGGACTTTGTCTCTGGAATTTTGGGGACTGAAGATAATGAACATCCAATCAGCATTAAAGGTAGAGATATGTGATTCTGCAGCATACAGAAGGAAATGAACCCTTTAATCTATTTGTATGGCCACCTGACATAGAGTACCCACTGGGGAGGGGGGAAGTCTTTGGTATCTGGGTGGGGATCAACCAGTACCAATGGCAGGAGGAAACTAAAATGATCATTTTCGATCATTTCCATCACACTTTCTAAGAATGACAAGCTCAGAAACCTAAAAGCTGACTCACGGTAAAGATTGAAACAGAAGCCCATTCTAAGTTCCTTTTTTTTTCTTTCTGGGTTCCTTTTAAAAAGACCCAAAGAGTCTCTGTAAAAGAAGCCAACATTTGCTCCAGAAGACTGTCAAATTACAAAAGTAAAATTATTCCCAGGCTCATCAGATGTCTCATGTGATACATAAGAGTTGTGTAGAGAGGGAATTGAATATTGATTATTAAAAATGGAATATATAGGAGATTAAAGAAGCTTGAAGTATTTTGAAACCCAAATTAGTTTAGCCTTCCTGCTGAAAGATTATTCTGCTGGCTTGAAGATTCTGACAACCTTGGCTAATGGAGTTTCCTTGAGAAGAGAAACAATTTCTCCTAATGTCTCTCATTGTCCACAATTCCTTGACCCTAGCTGGTAACTCCAGATTCCAGCACCCATCTGGAGAAACATATTTTTTTTTTAATAATAAAAACCTAGAAGGGGGGTAGGGGGACCGGGAAAATAGGTAAAGGGGACTCGAAAGTATAAACTTCATGTTATAAAGTAAGTCAGGGAGAAGTAAAGTACAACAAGGGGAATATACTTAATAACATTTTATAACTTTGTGTAGTAACAGATGGTGACTAGACATGGGGAGCATTTCATAATGTATATAAATGTCAAATCACTATTTGTACACCGGAAACCAATATAATATTGTATGTCAACTATACTTCAATAATGATAACAATAATAATAATAACTTAGAAGGGAAAGTCTTATCTCTCTAAAATAATTATGCATTAGCAGCCTGTTAAAATTCCATGAAATATAATTCAAGATGATTTCTGAGGGTGCTGGGTCAACATAAAAATTTTAGAGAATAATCTTAGAGACAGACAAATTTATCAGTGCTTTTTCCCCCTGGAACTATAGCTAGAATAAAACTAAAATTCCAGTGGTTTGGAAATGAAAGGCCAGATTTATCAGGGCCATGGCAACAACAGCAGCACCTGCAGCCACAAGCATTTCTATTCTATGCTATGAGTTCAAGCAGTGTTGTTCTCTTCTCTCTGCCTTGCCCTTTAGCCTCCTTCCTGAACCGGGTCACCAGCGTTCCTACTGATTCCGTGACCTACCCAATAGACTTCTCCTATATCTCTTTTGGCGTAAGTTAACCAGTATATATATCAGAGATTATATATACTGTTGATATCAGTAGTTATACATACAATAGATATCAAAATTTTTTTAACTCTGTTACTAATTCTTAATTTCTAATAATGACAATCAAGATGCATTTCAAATTTGTTATGTATGTAATTGAACTCTAATAAATAGATTATCATGTAGGTCTTGCATAAACATTTGGCCAAGAGAAAAATATTCTGTTACCAGTGTTAATTTCTCACCTCTCTCCAGTTGTTATGGAATTAAATCCAGGATTTATTTGCATAGTTATAATTTTTACTCTCTTTTTTCTTTTGCTTCTATTTCATTATTGTGATAAACAATTTTTACATGTAACATTTTTTTTTGAACAGAACATAAAATGTGCCATCATAACCATTTTAAGAGTACAGTTTGGTAGTGTTAAGTATATTTCCATTTTTGTGAAACAGAGATCTAGAACATTTTATCTTGCATATATGAAAGTTTATACCCGTTAGGTAAAACTAACCATTTTCCCTGTTCTCAGGCCCCGGTAACCACCATTTTATTTTCTATTTCTAAGAACTGACTCCTTTAGGAGCACCTGGGTGGCTTCAGTCAGTTGAGAATCTGACTTTTGATTTTGGCTCAGGTCATGACCCCAGAATTGTGGGATCCAGTTATGGGATCAAGCCCCACATCAGGCTCCACACTGAGCATGGAGTCTGCTTGAAATACTCTCTCTCTCTTTCTCTCTCACTCTCTCTCTCTGGTCCTCCCCCACTTGGCACTCTCTCTTAAAAAAAAAATGATCTCTTTAGACACCTTATATAAGAAGAATCATAAAGTATTTGTATTTGTTTTTTTATGAGTGTCTTATTTGTTTCACTTAATTTAATGTCCTCAAATTTCATCCACATTATATCATGTGACAGGAGTTCCTTTTGATTGATTGCACTTTTTAATAATATGATAATGAAAGTTTTTCAGAACCAGTGCCCTATAATACAAATAGAAGACACTGCCTAACACTAGACAAAATATTTTAAGTTCCATATGGTACCCTAAAAAAATGTGGTTAGTAATTTGTTCAATCCTTAATTTCCTAGTTATCCACTAAAGCATTCTATAAATACTTAATTACCAGAATCATAATTTCAATGTGAAATTATCAATCACGAATTTCAATATAAAAATCTTTAGGTATTCTGATACCAATTCTATTGGTATTCTATCTATTCTATTCTGACCAACTGGCTATAAATCAGAGATTCCCACAGCCCCTCCTTGGGTGTAATTAATTTTGCTGAGTTCTGTGACTCACGAAATTAACAGTTTATTATGAACACATGATTCAGAAGCAGCCAGATGGAAGAGACATATAAGGCAAGGTATGGGGAAAGGGTAAGGTATGGGAGGTGGGGAAGGTGCAGAGCTTCCTTGCCCTCTCCCAGGGCACCATGCCCCTGCATCATCTCCACGTTTTCACTACCTAGAAACTTCAAACCCTCTCTCTCCTTTTTTTTTTTTTTTTTAATGCAGCCTTCACTACAGTCATGACTGGTTAAATCTTTGGCCAGTGGTGATTCATTCAACCTCTAGCCCCATTCCCTAATTGCCTCCTGGGAGGTCAGGGTGGGACAGAAAGTTCAAACCCTCTAATCGCTTGGTTGGTTCCATGGCAACCTCACCTCCTTAGGTGGGGTCCAAAAGTCACTTCATTAATATAACAAAAGATACCTTTACATCTCTCCTTATTTAGGTATTCTAGCCTAAGGGTTTTAGGAGTTCTGCCAGAAATGAGAACAAAGACCAAATATATATTTCTTACTAAAAATCACAAGATCACAGAAAATAAAGCTTCCAACTTTGGCACAAATTAAAATAGTGTTTATTTGGGGCACCTGTATGGCTTTCTCTGTTAAACCTCTGACTCTTGATTTCACTCAGGTCATGATCTCACAGTTTTGTGGGTTTGAGCCCCATGTCGGGCTCTGCACTGACAGCTCTTAGCCTGCTTGGGATTCTCTCCCTCTTTCTCTGCCTTTCCCCCAACTGTACTCTCTTTGTCTCTCTATAAATAAATAAGCTTTAAAAATTAATAAATAATAAAAAATAAAATACTGTTTATTTGACTATATTACATTAAGAAATTTGAAATCACTTGTTTTATACTCATTAACTGAGAGGGTAATTTATATTAAAATGTATTTAAGTAGTGAAATTTTTGTTAATGTTTAATAACCCTAATAATATTTTCAAAATAAAGATTTCAATGTCATAAACATTATTTTAATTATTTTAACAGTTTTTTAAAATTCTAAGAATCTACCTTATGAAATATCACCTATTCTACTCAAACTTATTACATCACAGTGTATTTTTTCTTTTGCACTCATTACTATCTAAAATTATCATATTTCTTTATTTTTTTAAGCTTTTATTTATTTTTGAGAGAAAGAGAAAGAGCCAGCATGAGTGGGGGAGGAACAAAGAGAAAAGGAGACACAGACTCCCAAGCAGGCTCCAGGCTCCAAGCGGTCAGTACACAGCCCAACGCGGGGCTCGAACCCATGAACTGTGAGTTCATGACCTGAGCCGAAGTCAGACACCTAACTGCCTGAGCTACCCAGGTGCCCCTAAAATTATCTTTTTTTTTCACTTGTTTAATTTCTGATTTTACTCTAACAAGCAACCTCCATTAAGCAAAGCCTTTGTAGTCATTCTTACTACTGTCAACCCACCTAGAGAAATACTTAGAACAAAGTGAGTATTAGATACATCTGTTGAATTTTTAATGCTGTTAGTGCAAAAGTAGCATATACTCTAATTCTGAACTATCTAGTTTTATGACATTCCTTACTGAGCCTCCATTTGCTCAAACTAAAGCTAATGATATTTCCTCTGAGCATAAGTATAAAATTAGATAATGTCTAAAAAATGATTGACAAATAGGAGGTACTCAACATATACTAATTATCTTCTTTCTTTAACTATTGTGTTTATTAACTCCATGATGTTAGTTAAATACCTGTTAGCATTAATAATTAATATAGAGAATAAAATGAATACCTAAAAATGCATTAAGCTAATGAACTCATTTTTTATATTACTATATTCTATATATTTCAATTAGTAGTTAACTGATTAACCAGATAAACTGACATCATTCCCTCTGTAAAGTATATCAGTTGATAATCATAGTAAATTAAATGCTTATGGCTAGCACTTTTATATACCTCTGCATTTTTTTCTGCTAACAATTCAATTTGCATGCCTACCGAGTCATTTGTTTTTTCTACATCTGTTTATGAAAATTATCCTATTATTATAAGTTAAATATTAAATGCACCAGTGAAATTAGACCAGTGATATATAAGTGCAATTACTTTTAATGGTCCAGTTAAATTTAAATTGATTGTTTTGAAAACTCCAAATAAAAGTAGTTGCTGAAAAATTAGGCAGCCAAATTTGGTGTGGTTGGTGTGGTTAAGTCAGTATGTGTTAGGAGGAAAAAATCACAAAATTCAAAAGATTATACATTTAAATTTCTTCTCTAGTATTCTTAATTCCCTCATTCCATATTAAAGAAACAAATATTTGAAATTTTACACAATGTATTATTCATGTGGTTTAGGCAAAAAAGAAATCATAAAACATTTCTTGGAACTGCACTCAAAGAAAGGTTCTTGGACTTAGAAAATTAACAGGATTCATTTTAAATTAAACATTTGATTTATGCATATCTTATAATTTATAAGTCCCCCTGTAACCAACCTTTTCAAATATACAACCAATATCTATGCAGTAACATGGATCAATGTCCTCCAACTGGCTGGGAGGAATTGCGTGGATAATAAAGGGACCAGTTTTGACATAATGTGGTGAAAAGAACATGGACTTTGAACTAATAGATGTGACCCTGACTCTTAAGTTTTTAAGTAGACATGATTTCGAACTTCCTGAGCTTCATTTTTTCAGTTATAAGATGTTGGTTGCAACAATTCTAATATGTTATTATGAAACTTAAAAGAGATAGTGTTGAAATTGACTGCCAGTGGCATCCATATAAGAACAAGTCCTCAGCAAAGTTGGTTTCATTCTAATTGGCTTGTGTGTTTAAATTTTGCAGTTATTTGATTGTGATTTTGATAGTGTTCTCCATTGCCGTCTTCTTAGGTAATAATTTATATGTTTCTTTTTTCGTATAAGATCTAAAATTTTCAACCATAAACATATATGCCCAGAAAGGTTGTTTTCCTTCCTTCTCTTTCAGGGAATATATATTATTCCATATGCTATGTTAAATGTCAAATGGCAGTGTTTCGTATTTGTTTATAGGAAATATTTTTAAACTATCACTCTAAACACACCTCACAAAAAGTGCTTACATATTTTGAAGTAAAATAGAAACTTACTTTCACTTTATTTATGGCATCTTGACAATTCATTATTTCCAAATTTCACCAAACATATTTTTTTCCCTAAGATTGAGGTGTTCCTTTAGCAACACTGCAGGAAAGAGACAATCTGTGATTTTCCTCTATTTTGCCGGTAATTATAAGCAGGAGGTAGTCACAGCTCAGCTACTTGTTGTAGGTGTGTGTGCTTGGTTGGGGGAGGAGGTTTACTTGGAAGAGAAAAACTGAAGTATTATCTGTGGTATAAGAAAATGCCATCCAGTACAAATGTAAATGTGTTTCAATTAAGCCCAGTAATTAGATTTTGGAATGTATCCAGTGAACTTCCACTGAGTGACCTAACCATGAAACTCAAAGGCACTTCCAAAAAGGATGTATAAAAATGATAAATAAAAATAAAACAATAGAAAATGGGCAGCAAATGCACATGTGACTAATGTTCTCTAGGACTAAAGAAATTTAAAATATAGATTTTCCAAATTATTCACAGCATATCTTCTAATCAATTTTATGATGGAATCATACTTATGAAAGCAATAAGGTTGAGAAGTTTTATGCTTTCTTAAGCAAAACCTTGACTGTCTCAAATGGAATGGCCTTTACCCACCATGATATTTCTTCCCAGTGTATGGTAGAAAACATGTTAACACAAAATTATGCTGCCTCTTTTTCAGTAGTATTTTTGCAATTGTAAAAATAAAATCAGCCATTGTTTCTTAGTATTAGATTAGGTGATTGAAAAGTTTATACATTTATAAAAATAAAAATTTGAATAATTAAGTTTATAAATCCAAATTTCTTCCTTTGAGGTTAAAAATAACTTTGCTCAACATTTCAGAGAATTAAATTTAACATAACATAACATCTCTAAGAAGTAAAATAGTAAACATCTGTGTAAGTCATAAAATAAAAGCTATTCTTTAAACCATTCTTTTTTTTTAAATATAATTTATTGTTAAATCGGCTTCCATGCAGTACCCAGTGCTCATCCCAACAAGTGCCTTCCTCAGTGACCATCACCCATTTTCCCCTCTCCCATCCCCCATCGACCCTCAGTTTGCTCTTAAACCATTCTTCTTTGAAACTTTTCAACATTGGGCATGCCTCACACTGTGTTTATCCTCATGTTTTTACCTGCACTTTCCTGTATCTTCTCACATTTACGTTTTGTCTTTTTTTCTTACATTTTGTCTTTTTTTATAAGTGAATATAATAGAGTCAAATGGTTGTGTATGTATTTAATCACCCTCTTCCAAATATCTCATATTGTTCCATTCTATACTATCAAAGAGAATCAATATTGGCAATGATGAGCATTGTTCAACAAAATAAAATCATATTTATTGTTACAACCCAGTAGTCACAGTTGTAATGGAGCGTAAGTGCTGCCTGCGTATAGAAGAGGACATATGAGACCATTCAAATGAAAGTACCTCCTAATCAAGAAAGATAGCTCTTTCAACACCCCATGCTTATGGACAATGCACTGTTAGAGGTTACAGACAACCTCTGGATATTTTTCCCCCAGACACATAATGGTCCCAGAAGATGCCCTGTTATTTTCGTGTGTTTCTCTCAGAAACAGGGAAGATGCGTCAGAGCCAGTAATACGCAGAGTGCCAGTGTAAAATGGTATCTTGCACTTTCAGAGGTTTAGCAAAGAAATGAGGAGCGAGAGGAATGGGGATGATATTTATCATTTGTATAGTGCTGTGGAACATGCTTTTACGTGCTGAAGTGCTAGAAGGAAAAAAATCAGGATAAGGAAGAAAAGCAAGTGTAAAAGCATTGCACATCGCCATTGTAGATATTACTTAGCAAAATGTTTGATTTTTCTTAATAAAAAGACAATGGATGACCTGACACAAAGCTCTAAAACAAAGATAATTTTGAACCATGTAGATATGCAAGATTGACTTCTGAGAGTTCTATATGAGCTAAAGGAATAGAGAAAAATAGTCATGGCCTTCTAGCAGGCCAATGTACCTATCCTTTCTGTCTGACCTGCAACTGGAGAAAGAGAGTTATAAGATTATGAAACTTCTGTCTAGAAAGCTCTCTCAACTGGTTCACTCTACCCTGAAAGTACCTATTTCAGTGTCTCATTACTGAAAGGACCCTGTATTCCCTGCATATCCATTGACTTATCATTACTGGGAACCAAGGTATTATTATTGAGAAACAGGATGCCTTCTCCCACAACGGTGCAAATCTCTGACCTTTACCTTCATGACCTGCAGGCTTTAAAAGCCAAGAACTTCAAGGGCATATTCTAAATCAGGACCATGGAATACATCCATCAAGAACACAAGGTTTTCTCCAGGACTACATCTTTTGTTCAGCAAGAATGGACAGCAGATTGGAGGAATTCATACTCAACAGCTCAATGTGTACTGATACTGTTAGCATCTATTTTTTCCCTGAAAAGAACACACCATTTGGTGTCCAAATACCTGTGTTTACATATTAAGTCTAGAACTCACTGCTTATGTAACCTCAATGGTTACACTGAGGTTATGATCTCAATGACAAGCTCCTCTCACAAAAGGAGGAAGTCATTTTAGTATCTAGTTTGGGCCCTGGATTCTTGATGAGACTTTACTGTGGACATTGAGGTCAGGTGAATTTGAGGAAAACATTCTGCCTGCAGGCCATAGCCCACATTTTGTCTCAGGGCTATTATCTTTTTCAAATTCTAACCCTAAAGCTAGGGAAGATAGAGGCGGTTACTACGTCCCATAAGTATCTCTGCCATTATTTTCATATTTTCCTTACATTTTTTTTTACAGATTTTGTCTTGGGAAAATTTCCCTGGTAAAGAAGACTTGAACAATCTGAAAGGAATTGTGCATGGAAAGATGGAAGGGAACTTGAATGGTGAGAGGTGACTATGCCCTCATCTCAAGTGGCCTTCACTAATATTGCCCTTTTATTTATCCACACATCCTTCCAATCCAACTTCTGGATTTGAAAGAAACTTTGATCAATTCATTGAAATCCACTTCCATATGGTTTTCCAAGGAATTGCCCAAATTCAAAGTAGGAGAAAATGGCTCCTACTGACAAGTCATCTTATTAAGAAAGGCATAATGTACATGTGAAAAGAAATAATTTTATTGAGGCATATTTTACATAGCCTAGAATTCACCCATTTCAAGTGAAAAAAAAAGCAATTCAATGTTTTTAAAACAAATTTACTAAATAGTGCATCACCATAAGTCAGTTCTAGAATGTTTTATCACCCAATACGATCCCACATGCACATTTACTGTTAATCCCCACCCTCTCTCCCTCCCAAAGCAACCACTAGTCTACTTATTGTCTCTATAGATTTTACAGGCTAGACTTGACACCTTTTGATACCATGCTTACATATTTTGAACAACTTAGATCATTTAAGCATATATAGAGGAGAATGATATGTTTCAGATATTTGTTTCAGAAAAAATCTCTAATAGCCTGGAGATAACAAATTAAAACCGAGAGCCTAGACATCAGGAGACTGGTTATCAGTGTGTTGCAATAATCCAGGTGCAGATGCTGTGGCAGAGAACTCAAGGTCAGGGCTTTTCAGGGCTTGGTCCATGCATATTCAGAGAAGGCAGTTTTCTTTGTGATGTGAGTTCTCTGGAACAATCTGAACAAGGAAGAGAGTTCCCAGAAAAGGGTACATCAACAGGAAACCTTTAATCCGTGTGGTTGGTGGTCCATGGAATGCATAGTAGGTAAAAAAAATTGCTTGTGTATGTTTTCTAGGAGCTCTACACCTAAGAGCATGAGAGAAGAAAGTAACGGAGATTATTCAATTGTGATGTATAAATGGTTGCACACAGCAGATATGAGTTTAGCACTGATTAAGAATACACCTAAATGTGAGACTATGGCACAGAGGAGAGAATTCAGATAAAGTCATCCATGTTAGATATCTCAGGGAACAAAGTAAGCTGACCTACGTGAATATTACTTTGTCTCAGAGTTGAAATTGCTAAAAATCATACCCACACAGTTTTTTTTCTGCCATGGACCTGTCCAGGGATTGAGATTTATTCATATCCTTGTGGTAGAGATTTACTCATATCCTTGTGTTAAAGCCTAGCTTGCAAGTACCTCTGTTAATGTGTTAATATGTTATTTAGACTGGATATGATATTAATCCATTATTACCTATTGGCTGGTAGCAGAGTAGCTAGATATCACCAAGAAAAGAAGACACATATGAGAAAATGGGAAACAGTCCAAACCAGTGTGGATGAGCAACAACACTAACAAGAATTCTTAACTAACTGAACAAAGGCCCACTAGGAGTCCAGAAAGAGACTTTCTCAGTCATGACATGTACAAGTGCATTAAGTGTATGGTGTTCTTATTGCATGTGCCATTTCTTCCAAAGATAAGTGTATGCCTCTGTATACTCTAAATGAACTCCAGAAGTGAAACTGTTGTTCTGCATTTTTCTTTTTATTTGTCCTGGCAGTTTCTTTTTTTCCCCATGATTTCCCTCTCATTTTGATTTACATTATTTCAAAATTATCATGTGGAAAGTTCCTATGAGGGTCACAAAGGAGTGTTGAACAATGACAATCAGAAGACATATCAGGAAACCAACAGTTATTCTTCCCTTCCTTACTGCCAAAGCCCAATTTTATTTGGGATACAAATGGAACCAACTAAAAATTTGCTATTTCCTAGCTCTCTCTGGCAGCTATAAGTGTTCATGTAACATAATTTTGTCCCAGTATATATAATTGGGAGTAACTATTTGATTATTTAAGAAAAACAATCCTCTAAAGAGAACTACCCCAGCCAGCACATACCCTTTTACTTTCGGCCATTCTAGTTCTTCCTGCCCAGAATATGGCTGTGATACTGGCAGTGAAGCAGCTGTCTTATAACCTTGAGGTAATATGTATAAACTAATGAAAGCTAATTGACAAGATAGAAGTAATGTTCTCTGATGGCAATGTGGTTGACCTTTCTTGTCTCATTATGTGAGGCAAACAAAACCTTATAGCACAAAGGAATAACTAATTGATACAAAAGACTTGTGTCAATATCTAGCTGAAAAGTAATGAGAACAAAATATTCTAAGGTTATAGGTAGACATTCACATACTTAAGAACTGCCAGTCTTACATTGGGGATGTCAGAGATAAATAAGTAATTAGATAAGTTACTTAATCGTTGTGCAGCCGTTGGGTTACAGGTCACTTGCTTTATTTGAGTGAATGCTTCTCAGGAGAGATAAAACTTGAACAATGACTTCAAGATTGAGAAGTTTTTTTTTTTTTTTTTTTTAATTTAATTTAATTTAAATTCCAGTTGAGTTAACATACATTGACATCTTTTAGTAAATAACACATGGACATGTGTAGTATCATTGCTTCAAATATGAGGATATTTAGTATTTATTGTTCTCAACTTTAAGGCTTTAGTAAAAGTTCTTAGATGATTGGAAAATTGTTGGAATATGGAAGAAAATTTAAAATAATATAGTCTAAGCCACTATGTTACAGAGGAGATGATAACTTACCCACAGTCCCAAAATCTGTGGCAAAGTTGAATTTAGTATATAGCCCTCCAAATTCTATGCTAGTTTCTCCCAAATGTACTATTGTCAAATATAATGCAATGGATTAGGGAGAAAAATTAATACACCGGAATCTTTTTTTCATCACTGAGCATAAATTGGCAAGAACCTAATATGTTTTGGAGTCCATCAAAAGATATTTATTTTTTAAAGTCACAAAATAGACCATCGGGTCTATAATCATATAAAATGGCCTTTTCATGAATTCAGGTAATTCCTTTTTGCGAAGTTATTCTATCTGA
Source organism: Leopardus geoffroyi (assembly GCF_018350155.1). Taxonomy (NCBI): domain Eukaryota; kingdom Metazoa; phylum Chordata; class Mammalia; order Carnivora; family Felidae; genus Leopardus; species Leopardus geoffroyi. The sequence continues at coordinate 98,080,119 of NC_059341.1, read as the reverse complement.
TCAGAGCATTGTTTTAAGTATGACTATACTAATATAATCTTAAGTATAACTATCCTAATAAGCTTCAAGAAGTTTTCTAAGCAATCTCAGATATGGAAGAGATTGCCGGGAAAGAGAAACCAGGCAAAGAGATGAGTTTGTGAAAATTCGAAGTCTGATAGAAAAGATGGAGAGAGATAGATGTGAAAATTTTGGTGCAAATGGATTCTTGTGTGTATCACAAAATGGTGAGAAGATGGGCTGAGTCTAAGGGTTGGGGCTAGATATTTAAGGGCAGTATAGGGTATCCTAAGGAGTCTGTACTTTATCCCATGCCTAGGGCTTACGAACTGGTACCCAACAGTAGGATCCCTGTTTAAATTGAAAAGTACAAAGTTTTATAAGTTTTGAATTTGAATGTGGTTAGATGGAATGTGCTCTATATTCTTGCTGTAGGCTCTGCAACTCCTCTTTGATGATAGCTAACACCTACAATATTTACATTAGATGCCTGGATACTGAAATATTTATATTTGTGACTTCTTAGAGAAAAATTAAACTAAGTGCTATCACCCCTGAGGAAGGTAGGAAGTCTTTAAGATGCTGAGATGTAGTAAGGAATAGAGGTGTGCAAGAATAAGTGAACGGCAGAGATTTCAAATGAGGAAATGGTTGGTTTCATAAACAGATAAAACAGTCATAAGTGCCAGGAGAATGAGATGGAAGAGGTTAAAAATCTCTAGTAAGTTCCAGCAAAGATGAGAAAGTATGAAAAATGGTCCTGGTAAGTAGTGTATAAAGGAGAGTAGCCAGGAGGAAGATTTATTTTCTAAAAGTATTTAATAAATTGAATTTTACATGCAAGATTTTCATGTTTAAGAAATATAGCTCTCGGGAAGAGTTAAGATGGCAGAACATCATGGAGACCCTGAGCTTGTCTTGTCCCTGAAATGCAGTTAGATCAGCACCAAACCATTTTGCACACCTAGGAAATTGATCCGAAGATTAAGACAACAATCTGCATAACTTGAGCCACAGAAGTCAGCAGGTATGCACTATGGAGAGATGAACTGGGGGAGAGAAAAGTCGCTGAGGATAGGGAGCTGCTTTTGCAGACAGAGGACAGAGAAAGAGGAAGGGAGAGAGTGTGGCACATCTGGATCATGCAAGAAAACACTCCCCCAAAAGTAGCTGGAGAGAAAAAGAGTGAAAACAATCACAGGGGACCGAATGAGAAATCTGTTCCCCAAAACCACTGATGGAAAGAAATTACAGGATTCTATAAACAGTGGAGCACAGAGTCTGAAGGTTCAGAGATCAGTGCTTGGTGGTGCTCTGGTGAGGTAGGGTGAATCCCCCAGAAGCAGGCAGCATGGTCTGATGGGTCCATTTCCCACAGGGGGTGAATTAGTTCCTCTGGCTTGGAGAGCATTTGGTATAGGCTATATGGCCTCCCCACAGGCAAAGGGCCCAGCGGAACCTGGAAAGCAGCCACATTTGCTGGAATGGGAAAAAATGCCAGAGTACAGTGAAATCTGGTGCTGGCTGTGTGTCGTGATTTGCCATAATCCCTGAACCTCTGCCACTGCATGATAGCAGGAATGCTTTCTGGAGCAAGCTGGCAACAGGCCATTGCTCAACAATACCCTCCCCCAGAGAGTTGGTGTGGGTCCAAGCCACAAGAAACTCTGAAGTGTGGGGTGTTGAAACACAATGTCATCTGAGATAAAACTCTGGAGGGAGGTGCCTCCTGGTAGGTGGACAGCTTGGACATGGACAGGGTAGATCTGAGGAGTGGCATGGAGGCCTGAGACAAGGGAGGGGTGCTTGATCACAGGTTGGTGAAAGTGTGAAGTTCCTGTGCCAGAGACTAGAAAGCTGGGAGAAGCCATTTCAACCTCTCCTATGCACCCCAGTAAGCTAAGCAGTGACACCTAGTCAAGAACAGAGCCATTACACCAAGTCCTGCCCAACTGTGCCCTCCAAGCACATCCCCTAGAAGAATAGCATAAGTCCCTCCACCTGCTTAGCGTACAGACTATAGAATGCTTCATAGTTTGAGTTCTAGGGGAAACTGGATGTAACTTCATTCAGGTTTCATTCTGTTTGCTGGTTCATTTATTCATTTTCTTTGCTTCAGTTTTTGCTTAAAATGTTTTCTTTTTTCTTTCTTTTCTTCATCTTTCTTGAATACAGAAATAGAAATATTTATTTTTATGTATTTATTTTTTTACTTTATTTTTTTATTATTTTAATTTTTTATTCTATTGCATTTTCTTTATTTTATTTTATTCTATTTTATTTTATAATATTTTTAATTTAAAAATTTTTCTTATCTTATTTTTTCTTTTCTTTCCTTTTTTCTTCTATTCTATATAGCTTCTTTCAACAAGCAGACCAAAACACTTCTAGGATTTAGTTTCATTTACTTGATTTTTTGTTTTGTTTTTAATTTAAAAAAAATTTTATTTTATTAATTTTTTTCTTCCTCCAAATGACAAAACAAAGGAATTCACCCCAAAAGAAAGAATAGGAAGAAATTACAGCCATGGGCTTAAGCAACAGATATAAGCAAAGATGCCTGAACTAGAATTTATAACCATGATAATAAGAATACTAGCTGGGGTTGAAAAAAGCATAGAATCCCTTTCTGTGTAGATAAATAAAATCTAGTCAAGATGAAATTTAAAATGCTATAACCAAGATGCAATCTCGACTGGATGCCACAATGGCAAGGATGGACGAAGAAAAACAGTGCATCAGCAATATAGAAGTTAAAATTGGAGGAAATAATGAAACAGCAAAAAGGAGGGATACAAACCAAAAGATCATGATACAAGACTTAGAGAACTCAGTGACTTATTATAATAACATCTGAATCATAGGAGTCTCAGAAGATGGAGAGAGAAAAAAGGACAGAAGGTTTATGTGAACAAATTACAGCTGAAAACATTCCAAAATGGGTAAGGACACAGATATCAAAATCTGAGAAGCACAGAGAACCCCTATTACAGTCAATAAAAACCATCCATCACCAAGGCATATCATAGTCAAATTCACAGATTACACAGACAAGGAAAGAATTATGAAAGCAGCAAAGGGAAAAAAGTCCTTAACCTATAAGGAAAGACAGATCAGGTTTGCAGCAGATCTGTCCACAGAAACTTGGCAGGCCAGAAAGGAGTGGCAGGATATATTCAAAGTGCTGAATTGTAAAAATATGCAGCCAAGAATTCTGCATCCAGCAAGTCTGTCATTCAAAATAGAAGGAGAAATAGAGTTTCCCGTACAAACAAAAACTAAAGGAGTTTGTGACCACTAAACCAGTCTTGCAAGAAATTTTAAGGGGGACTCTTTGGAGAAAAAATGAAACAAAACAAAAAAGACTAAAAGCAACAAAGGTGAGAGAGGACCAGAGAACATTACCAGAAACACCAACTCTACAGGCAACATAATGGCACTAAATTCATATCTTTCAGTATTCACTCTAAATGTCAATGGCCTAAATGCTCCAATCAAAAGACATAGTATATCAGAATGGATAAGAAAACAAGACCCATCTATATGCTGCTTTCAAGAAATTCATTTTAGACCTAAAGACACCTGCAGATGAAAGTAAGAGGATGGAAAACATTTATCATGTTGATGGTCATCAAAGGGAAGCTGGAGTAGCCATACTTACATCAGACAAATTAAAATTTAAAATAAAGACTGGAACAAGAGATGAAGAATGGCATTATATCATAATTAAGAAGGCTATCCACCAAGATCTGACAATTGTAAATATTTATGCCCCCAACGTGAAACACCCAAGTATAAAAATCAATTAATCACAAACATAAAGAAACTCATTAATAATAATGCCATAATAGTAGAGGACTTCAAAACCCCACTTACAGCAATGGGAAGATCATCTAAACAGAAAATCAACAAAGAAACAATAGCTTTGAATGACACACTGGACCTGATGTACTTAGATATATTCAGAACATTTCATCCTAAAGCAGCAGAATACATATTCTTCTTGAGGGCACATGGCACATTCTCCAGAATAGATCACATACTGGATCACAAATCAGCCCTCAACAAGTACAAAAATATGGAGATCATATAGTGCATATTTTTAGACCACAATGCTATGAAACTTGAAATCAACCACAAGAAAAAAAAATGGGAAAACCAAGAAATTAGAGAGAAAATTAAAAAATACATGGAAGCCAATGAAAATAAAAACAATAGTCCAAAACCTCTGGGATGCAGCAAAGTTGGTCATAAAATGGAGGTATATAGCAGTCCAGGCCTTCCTAAAAAAAAGGAAGAAAGTTCTCAAATACACACCCTAACATTACACCTAAAAGAGCTGGAAAGAGAACAGCAAAGAAAGCCCAAAAACCAGCAAAGAAGGGAAATAATAAAGATTATAGCAGAAATTAATGATATAGAAATCAGAAAACAAAAACAAAAAAGATAAAACAGATCACTGAAACCAGGAACTGGTTCTTTGAAAGAATTAACAAAATTGATAACCCCCTAGCCAGATTGATCAAAAAGAAAAAGGAAAGATCCCAAATAAATACAATCATGAATGAAAGAGGAGAGATAACAACCAACACTACAGAAATACAAACAATAATAAAAGAATATTATGAGAATTTATATGCCAAATTGGGCAATCTGGAACAAATGGACAAATTCCTAGAAACATAAACTACCAAACTGAAACAGGAAGAAACAGAAAATTTGGACAGACCCATAAGCAAAAAAGAAATTGAATCAGTAATCAAAAATCTCCCAACAAACAAGAGTACAGGACTGGATCACCCTCCCGGGGAATTCTACCAGGCATTTAAAGAAGAGTCAACACCCAGTCTTTTGAAGCTGTTCCAAAAAACAGAAATGGAAGGAAAACTTCCAAACACATTCTAACAGGCCAGCATTACCTTGATTCCAAAACCAGACAAAGACCCCACTAAAAAGAACTACAGACCAATTTCCCTGGTGACATGGATGCAAAAATTCTCAACAAATTACTAGCAAATCAGATCTAACAATGTATTAAAAGAGTTATTCACCACAATCAAGTGGAATTTATTCCTGGGATGCAGGGCTGGTTCAATATTCACAAATCAATCAATGTGATACATCACATTAATAAAAGAAAAGATAAGAACCATCTGATCCTCTCAACAATGCAGAAAAAGCATTTGACAAAATGCCTCCATTCTTAATAAAAACCTTCAAGAAAGTAGAGATATAAAGATCGTACCTCAAAATCATAAAGGCTATATATTAAAGACCCATAGTTATATCATCCTCAATGGGGAAAAACTGAAAGCTTTCCCCCACAAAGGTCAGGAACATGACAAGGATGTCTACAGTCACCACTGTTAATCAACATAGTTTTGGTTTCCTAGCCTCAGCAATCAGACAACGCAAAGAAATAAAAGGTACCCAAATCCACAAGGAGGAAGTCAAGCTTTCACGCTTTGCAGATGACATGATACTCTATGTGCAAAACCTAAAAGATTCCACCAAAAAACTGCTTGAACCAATACATGAATTCAGTAACGTCGCAGGGTATAAAATCAATGTACAGAAATCAGTTGCATTTCTATACACCAATAATAAAGCAGCAGAAAGAGAAATCAAGGAATTGATCCCATTTAAAATTGCATCAAAAACCATAAAATACCTAAGAATAAACCTTACCAAAGAAATGAAAAATCTATACATTGAAAACTATAGAAAGCTTATGAAGGAAATTGAATAAGACACAAAAGATGGAAAAATATTCCATGCTTTTGGATTAGAAACACAAATATTGTTAAAATGTCGATACTAACCAAAGTAATCTACATATTTAATGCAATCCCTATCAAAATAACACCAGCATTCTTCACAGAACTAGAATAAACAATCCTAAAATTTGTATGGAACCAGAAAAGAACTTGAATAGTCAAAGCAATCCTGAAAAAGAAAACCAAATCTGGAGGCCTCACAATTTCAGAATTCAAGCTATATTACAAAGCTGTAATCATCAAGACAGTATGGTACTGGCATAGGAACAGACAGATCAGTGGAACAGAATAGAAAACCCAGAAATGAACCCACAAACATATAGCCAACTAATCTTAGACAAAGCAGGAAAGAATATCCAAATGGAAAAAAGACAGTCTTCAGCAAATGGTGTTGAGAAAATTGGACCACATTCTTGCACCATACAGAAAAATAAACTGAAAATGGATGAAAGACCTAAACGTAAGACAGGAAGCCATCAAAATCCTCGAGGAGAAATCAGGCAACAACCTCTTTGACATTGGCCACAGTGACTTCTTACTCAACACGTCTCCAAAGGTAAGGGAAACAAAAGCAAAAATGAGCTATTGGGACCTCATCAAGATAAAAAGCTTCTGCAGAGTGAAGGAAATAATCAGCAAAACTAAAAGATAACTGATGTAATGGGGTAAGAGTTTTGTAAATGTCATATCAGATAAAGGGTTAGTCTCCAAAATCTATAAAAAACTTATCAAACTCAACACCCAAAAAACAAATAATCCAGTGGAGAAATGGGTAAAAGACATGAATAGACAGTTTTCCAAAGAAGGCATCCAGATGGCTAATAGACACATGAAAAAAATGCTCAACATCATTCATCACCAGGGAAATACCAATCAAAACCAAAATGAGATACCACTTCAACCTGTCAGAATGGCTAAAATTAGCAACTCAGGCAACAGCAGATTTTGGCAGGGATATGGATAAAGAGGAACACTTTTGCACTGCTGGTGGGAATGCAAACTGGTGCAGCCACTCTGGAAAACAGTATGGTGGTTCCTCAAAAAGTTAAAAATAGAACTACCCTATGAGCAAACAATTACACTACTAGTTATTTATTCTAAGGATACAAAAATGCTGATTCAAAGGGTACATGCACTCCAATGTTTATAGCAGCACTATGAACAATAGCCAAAGTATGGAAAGAGACCAAATGTCCATGGACTGATGAATAGATAAAGAAGATATGGTGTGTGTGTGTGTGTGTGTGTGTGTGTGTGTGTGTGTGTATTAGTTGGGAGTCAAAAAGAACATTTACAAGTATATGGATGGAACCAGAAGGTATTATGATAAATGAAATTACTCAGAGAAAGACAAATATATGGTTTAACTCATATGTGGAATTTAAGAAACAAAACAGATGGACATAAGGGAAGGAAAGCAAAAATAATACAAAAAATAGAGGGAGACTAATCACAAGGGACTCTTAAATACAAGAAATAAACTGATGGTTGCTTGTGGGGTGTTGGATGGGGAGATGGTGTGAATGGGTGATGGGGCATGAAAGGGGATGTTTATTGGGATGAGTACTGGGTGTTATATGTTAGTGATGAATCACTAAATTCTCTTCCTGAAATCATTATTATACTATATGTTAGCTAACTTGAATTTAAATTTTAATAAATAAATAAATAAATAAATAAATAAATAAATAAATGTAACTAAACAAATCAAAAAAGAAAAACAATAAAAAGAAGTATAGCACTCTAACTGCTTAAAATTGTTAATATATTGTCTTGCTTATCAAAACGCTAAATACTTGGGTGACTCATTCAGTTAAGCATATGTCTTTGTCTCAGGTCATGATCTCTCAGCTCATGAGTTCCAACCCTACGTTGGGCTTTGAGCCTGGAGCTTGCTTCGAATTCTGAGTCTCCCTCTCTCTCTGCCCCTCCCCTGCTCATGCTCCGTCTCTTTCTGTCTCTCAAAAATAAAAAAAAATTAAAAAATTTTTAAATGCCAAATACTTGTAATTCAATCAGCAATAAGCATTTAGCAAGTAAGACATAAATTTATAAACTTTGTGAGATCTAATATTATATTTTTGCCTGATAGACTTTATAGCATCTAAAGACAAAGTTGTAGAAACAACTCTGTAGTTATTCATTTTATTGAAAGAAATAAGGTGTATATCAAGAGGAAAATTAAGTATGAAAGAATAACAGACAGAAAAATGGTCAATTTATGAGATAATATTAATAAATTATTAAGTTATACCAAATTGTATTATTTAGCAATTTTTGCATCTTCAGTAATGTATATAATGTATAAAATGCACAAATAGACATAATATATCCTGTGAGCATTTTTACCAGTGTGTTAATGACCTCCTTGAGTTAGTACCTTGGGCTTTGCCTCCAGCCTTAAAATACAGTCAATTATTACCTGCTCAAATCTATACCAGCATGCTTTAACTAGACTAAATATACTCTAAGGAGAAGTAAATATTATACTATTTCATTTTTATTCTCAGCTCCTAAAATCACAACTATTCTTCATAATTCAATTGTAGTTTTGAGTATGCTATAATATACCTGTAAGTGAAAATCATGTACTTGTGACAGTGTTTAAGTCTCTTGACTCATAAAATTAGAAATATCAGAGTCTGAAGTGGTTTTAAAATATCTTCTTATATGTACTTAAACAGAATATTATCCATTTTTTCCTTTTTCTCCATATATAGTTATATCTTAGATTACAGCTTTTTGAGAGGATATCAAATCACCAGTTACAAAATAAAGCAAACGTAACTGGGATTTTAAAGTCACTACCAACTACAATGGAGACTTAACAGCATACAGAGCAAATTTCATTCTTTCAAGTAACAGTTGTCAGTTTGTACATTATTTGGACTAACACCCCCTCCTACCTCTTGGTCCATAACCAAAAAGCAATTTGCATTTTGTTAATTATTCACAAATTTTGGGGAAAGAGGGTGATATTTGAAGATTTAAATGGTCAGTAGTGTATCTGCATTCCTTGTTCACCCCAAATAAAAATAGATGACATTCATATAAGCAGCATTTTGTCAGATAGTTGAGAGATCACCATGATTAAAGATTTAGAATTGTTTGAGGTTATAATAACATTAGAGTCCATATCATCTAATACCTTGTCAGGAATTTCCATAGTACAATTCATATTAGTGTAATAATAATAACCACATCTATTAACTTAATTAAGAGCATAAAATATACCAAGTACACATTCACAAATCATTTTATTTAATCCTCAAACTTATACATAGTAAGGACCATTATCTCTGTTTTACAGATAATAAATGTGATGACATTACAGAGAATGTCAGTGATGACATTGTTTACCCATGCTATGATACAAGATCCACAAGAGTTGAAATGTTGCCTCTCAGTAATGGAATCTGAGAGATAAAGTTTAGCCATGTGCCCAAGAGAAAAATGAAGTCGATTTGGTATATTTATGGCATTTTCTCTGTAATACCTTATTTAAAAATTTTTTATGTTTCAGTGTAAAAGAGGAAACTATTGAATTATTTTAAGTATGAATACTATTAGTAAATTTCAAATTTATAATTACAACCACAGTGACATTACAGAGCATAAGTGTATTTTTTGGTCTACCCAGAGGCGAAACCCAAGAGAAACTGTTTAGGGGGACCAATTTCCACGAGAAATGATAAGCAGGAGCTAATACAATGGGGGTAGGAATTAAAAGAAGAGGTAGGTAAAGCCTCCAAAAAGATATTTGGGTGATAGGATCAAAAGGATGTATTGGATGTTAGGTGTGAACAATTAAAGAGTTAAAGCGTCAAAGATACTTCTGAGGTTTTAAGCTTGGGGTACAGTGTGAATGGTAAGGAGTATAATGTAGAAATGATTGTTCTATTTTTATAGAATGGTTTCAAGTAGGAGTCCTTTGTCAATGAGGCAGACAGACATATCAATTGTGCTGCATATAAATTTGTTTGTGTTGCTATAAAAATCTCTGAACAGCAAAACCAAGAAAAATTAAATGAGTCATAAATTAATCTGGTTTATTTCATTTAATCACTCATTCAACAAATACATTTGGTTTTTGAACTGTGTGCCAAGTACTGTGCTAGCAATTAGAGGAGACAATATGAAAGACAAATTCTCTGGGTTTAGGATATGTAGATTGAATGAATGGAAGGCACACATAATTTGAGTTAATTAGTGCTAACTTAAACTAAATTTGAGATGTTATGGCAATTCATAGAAAATGAATGGAATCCCAGAAGGGTAGCAAGAAAGGGTCAAAAAAACCTTCATACTAGGAGGGATAAGGCTTAGCTAAGCAGAAAAAGAAGCCATGTTTAGGCTGAAAGAAAAACATGTACCTAGGCTCAGAAGGAAAACAGGGAATGATGTGATAAAGGCAGGAAGGTAAGTATGGCTTGATTAGAGAGCTACAGAAAGGATGGAAAGAGATCAGGCTTGGGAGGTAGAAGTTGTTAAGATACGAAAGATTCTTCATGCCATAAGTCTTTTGAAGACTTCAGCCTGAAAGTTAAAGAAGCCACTGAAGGATCTGTAGCAGAAAAATGGCATGGTCACATTTGTGCAGTGTAAAGGTCACTCTTACAACAGCAAGGAAATTGGATTGGATAAAAATAAGATCAGAGGCATGGGAACCCATCATGGGGCTTTTAGTGAAAGGCAGGGAGGCAGGAAGGTGATTGCGGTCTGAAATAAAGCAGTTGCAGTAAGGATGGAGAGTAGGGGAGGAATTCAAGAAGCGTTAAGGAGCAAAGTGGATAGAGCTTTATGCCCAGTGAGATGAGAGAGAAGAATGAGAACAATTCTCAGCTTTCTAACACCAGTAACTAGATACCTGATGGTGCTATTCAACAAGATAGGGGAAAATGAAAAGGTATGCAGGTCTGGGGAAGGAGGAAAAAAATAAACTTAGTGTTATGCATGTAAGTATCTCTAAGGCATTCAACTAGAGATGTCCAGCAGGAAGATGTGATAATTTTCTGAATGTAATATAATATGACTTGAAACTTCATGTATTACCTATTCCTTTTCCTACTTGGCTCAGTGCTTTAGTAAGTTCAAGTTAAGGATTTCAGTTTAATTTCTTCTTTTTGACTTACCTGGTAAAATTATGCCAATGACAAGAGAGAATGAAAGCTTAAATGCAAATACATTGCCATGAGTAACTGTTGGGTCATTAGTATCATCTTTTTTAAACCTAATTATAAATTGGGGAGTCAAACTTCCTATATCTTATGCCCATTTTGAAGGAAATTAACTTGAAAAGAAAAATCTAAGCCACATATATAATGATACCTAATGAAACCCCACAGGGTACTAGTTAATAGTGTATGCTAATACCCATATATTTGCAATTGTAAGCTATTGCAAATTGAGTACAAACTTTATCCCCTTTCCCAAAAGAATAAAATAGTGAATGTAAAAAAATGAATGAATATAAAATCACAAGGAATGTTATGTAATACAAATTATAAAACCACAATGTAGTTATACAAAATTATGATCTTCATGAGATAAGATGAGTGTGTATTCAACCAAAGGAAACTACATAATTGCAAAGCACAGTCTGAAGCAGCTGGATTAAATAATGAAGGTTCTTAAAAAAGGAAATCTTTTAGAAAGCATAGTTTTCTGAAAACCTTTGCCGAAGTTATCAGTATAATCTACATAATTTTACACATTTATTTAAAAATCTAAATGGAGCGAAGTTGACCAAGGAAATTAGAAGTGGAACTCTCTGAAATAGAATCTACAGGAGGGTCTGTTGGTAGGATCTAGACATACAGTTGGGAAGTATTCCAGACATATGTAGCAGTTTAAATATTTCTGAGTATTTGATGGCACTAATTCAAAGTCTCATAGTCATTGTTGGCCATGTGGCTGTGTGTTCCAGTATTCCCAACCTTATGCCCACTTCTTGGGGAAAAGCTCACACAAGAGTCCTTCCTGCAAGAACACATGGAAACCTTACCTGCCCACCATAAAGCTCTATAAAATCATTGAGGGAGAATTTTCCTTTCCTTTTCTTTTCCTTTCCTTTGCTTTGCTTTCCTTTCCTTTCCTTTCCTTTCCTTTCCTTTCCTTTCCTTTCCTTTCCTTTATGTTTTGTTTTGTTTTGTTTTGTTTTTCCTTTTCTTTTCAGAAGAACCAGAAATGTTCAGTAACATGCCTTAGAACCCTGCTTTCTTACTCTTTTGGTAGGTATAGATGTGGTATCAGTAGTCTCAATCTGTTTCTCTGCTCCTTTATGAAAATAGCTTGTCTGAGAAGACTTTTTCTTTAGAAATTATGACTATTTCAGATCATAATTTGAGATCATATAATCTCTAAGCAAGTTCTTATGTTAGCGCTTTCGTCAGAAAATGTCTCTACTGAACAAAGTTTTGTTATTAATATGCAAATGAATGCTGTAAGGCAGATGACACTTTTCCCCAAACCACATTCAATTAACATACCAATAACTTTAGGTGCTCCTAGTGTAATCAGAATTAGTGTTTTACATGACAGATTTTTTAACACTTCTTGTGTTGTAAGAATAAGGAATCTGAAGCTATCACTTATTTCCATGATGCACATGCACAACATATAGGTTGAAAGGATGGAAGAATATGACCAAAGATGACATAAATGGAACACTGTTATAAATGTTTATTCAGGTGCTTGAATTGATTGAACTAAGGAACATGATTACCTTAAAGTCAGCATTTAGTGTTCAAATTAACAGTTGTACCCATCTGTTATATTAAAATTATGTGACCAAGTTCACTTCTATCCTATAAATGAAAATAAAACAATAACAAACTTTTAAAATCACAACAGATCATATTGAATGGCTCAAACTCTTTAGGAACCATCTAAAGCAAATTTACATAGTTTAAGCATTTCAAGAGATTAAAATTCAAAATTAAGAATTTACCTTGGGGTGCTTGGGTCGCTTAGTAAGTTAAGCTTCTAACTTCCGCCCAGGTCATGATCTCACAGCTCCTGAGTTTAAATCCTGTGTTGGACTCTGTGCTGACACCTCAGAGCCTGGAGCCTGCTTCAGATTCTGTGTCTCTGTCTCTCTCTGCCCCTCCCCAGCTGGTGCTCTGTCTCTCTGTCTCTCTCAAAAATAAATAAACTTAATTTTTTTAAAAATTAAGAATTAACCTGAATCCCCCCCCAAAAGAATTAAACTGAAGTCTATAGCCTATCTATATTAAATGGAAAGTGTTCTTCAGCCTCTAAACATATTACTTACCAGTTCTTCTGACTAAAATATTATCTACCTGCCATCTGGCAGTTCAGAATTAATACAGAATGAAACACTGAAGTCTCTTGTTTTCTTGGAACATGATTTTATGGAATATATTTATTCAACACCACTTATTTGTTACCCATTAATTTAGTCACTTATAGGTTTTTGAGATATAGTGTGAAAAAAAGTCTTTGAGTACTTAATGTAGCTCTTCATTTTAAGGAACCTAATCTATATTTTATAATGTACAATGCTATTATCATGGATGTAAAAATATATCCGTGGGGGTTTTTAAACTAAATTCTTTGAATTGCTCCATATGTTCTATTACACAAAATTTTTGAGCATTTCAACATATTGGTTTCTAATAGAATTGTAAAGATTTGTGTGCATCAGCGTGTTTTCTGAGTAGTGTTAACTTTGATAATCTGGGAAAAAGGCTAGCACCCTATTTCTCTGTTCAACATTCATTGTGAATCCAAATCATGTAAAACATAAAACATACCCTACTGAACATTTCTGGTATTCATAGTCAGTATTTATATCATTAATATCAAATGGATCACAGTAGCTTCCCTATAGTCCAAAACAAAGATTTCACATTCATTTGAATGTCAACATATTTCTTATTTTAAACAATAGTTTTAGGGCAGTTTGTTCCAAACATAATGTAGAGGCTTGCTTTATTTATTTATTTATTTATTTATTTATTTATTTAGAATGCACATAAGCATGAGCAGAGGAGGTACAAAGAAAGGGAGAGAGAGAGAGAGAGAGAGAAAGAGAGTCTTAGGCAGGCTCCATGCCCAGCAAAGCGCCTGACTCAGGGCTCAGTCTCAGCACTGTGAGATCACAACCCGAGCCTAAATCAAGAGTTGGATGCATAACTGACTTGAGCCACCCAGGAGCCCCTAATGTAAAGGCATTTAAAACAGAAAGTTGACCTCTTAATTAAAGGTAGCATTCACCACCCTCAATATGTACTAAGAACTAAAAATGTATGATTTTACATATCTAACATTTCAGCCTAATACTTCACATATGCCTGCTGTGTTTTATTGGGGCATTTTTTTTCACTCACGTGACTGACATCTTCTTTGCTGCTGTCCAAAAGCAGATCCTCAACATACTGTCAGTTGCTTCTGTTGGCATGCTACTATTTTCTGTACTTGCTCTTAGAGGAATGTGACATTCCCTTAAGACACCAATCTGTACTTTTTTTGTACACATATTATTTTTAGCTCTAGCAAGATTTTGTAGAGTGTTTACTTTTACATAAAAAGGAATTAGGGAGGAGAGAAGGAAAAAATCCGACTGACACGAGAGGCATAGCCCTGGGTTTTTTTGTTTGTTTGTTGATTGGCTTGACTTTTTTTTATTCTTTTTTTTTTTTTTTTGAGGGGGCACTGGCTTTTTGTACAGAAAATTAATTAAAATATAAAAGCTAGAATACCTTTTATGTAAAAGCTACCACCCTATATCTCAATTTTAAGCCTAATCCCCTTTTTCTTTACCCTACTTTATGTCAGCAAATCAGTATATTGAATGGAAACCTTTAAGTTTTCATTTTATTTGACCCGACAGCAGCCCTTGATCCTTTTTCCCTGCTTCTCTTTGTTTTTTTTTTTTTATTTTTAATTTTTTTTTTCAACGTTTATTTATTTTTGGGACAGAGAGAGACAGAGCATGAACGGGGGAGGGGCAGAGAGAGAGGGAGACACAGAATCGGAAGCAGGCTCCAGGCTCTGAGCCATCAGCCCAGAGCCTGACGCGGGGCTCGAACTCACGGACCGCGAGATCGTGACCTGGCTGAAGTCGGACACTTAACCGACTGCGCCACCCAGGCGCCCCTTCCCTGCTTCTCTTTGGAAGCACACTCTTTACTTGGTTCCAATGACACAACGATTCCTTGGCTTTCCTTTAACCTTCTAAACTGCTTCTTCTGACTTCTCTGTAGACCAACCTTCCTCTACATGGGCTTTTCATGAAGATCTAGCTCATCAATATTTCTCAATGTTCTTCCTAGGTGAGTCCATCTAGTCAAAACTTTTTATCCCCAGCGGAGATTTCCTTCTAAGATTCACATCTTAAAATCCAGTTTTCTGGTTAGTGTCTCTTTCTGTATGTGCCAAAAGCACCTTCCATCATATATTTCTGAAGGAGAACTTTTGAACACGACCCAGGGCTTTAAATCTGACCTTCTTTTGCTGGTTTCTTTCCAATGAATGGCACCATCATATATTCAATTTGTCAACCCACAACACTTACCACCATCTTCACAAAATTCCTATGATTCTATCTCTATAATCAAGGCATCATTGTCTTGTTGGTTGTATCTCTTAAATATCCTCCAAATTTATTCACTTTTATTTTTCAGCACTTCTCACATCCAAGTCCAAAGAAACATTATTTCTCACAAAGAGTACTATAGGAAGCTCTTTGATAGATACCTAGGAAGCTAGATAGAAGTTGGGTAGGTAAGTAGATAAAACTTATTTTTCCATTTTTAATAAAAAGTGTTTAAAAGATAATGTTATCATGTTACTTTTCTCTCTCTTTCCCCTCTCCCCACTTTCTTTTACACACAAGCGTACACACATATATGCATATCTAACCTTTCTCATAGTGTGGTACATTAGATTAATATTCAGAATTTTTAACTAATTCTCCTTCCCCAGTACAGGAGTGGAGACTATTTTCCTACCCGTTGGCTTTGTCTCCAGCCATATGACTTGCTTTGGCCAACAATTGAACCCAGAGGTAAATGTGTTCCAGTTCCAAGCCCAGGTCTTCAGAAGACTTGTGATATTCCACTTGCCTTCTAGTGCCTCTGCTATCAGTAAAAGAACCTGTCCAGGCAAACCCAGGGCCAAAACAAGAATAAGAGACATAGAAACAATTTTAACTGCCCCTCACATACCCAACCCCCCCCCCCCAAAAAAGCATAGTTGTATGAGCTAAATAATCTTTCCATTAGATGCTGCTGAGATTTGTGTTTTTGTTTGTCATGCAGAGTCGAGTTCATTGATAACTGATATTAATAGTTTCTTATTTGTCCAAATAGGAAGTAAAATATCTTGGACATGGCCAAAAAGATGCTATGTAGCTTGTGCCCTGCCTCGTGTTCATTCTTATTTCACACTAAACTCCCCATTCTCTCTGGGCCCGGTCATCGTGGGTGTCTTCCAGTTCTGTGAACTTGCTAGTAATTCCTTACACCGTAGGAACTTACACCTTGTCATGTCTCTTTCTTTCTTTAGTTACTTCTCATCCTTAAGAATGTCAGCTCAAGCACGACTTCTTCAGGACTGGCTTGACACAATTACTATTCTACATTTGTTTGTGTGATTTTGTAATTGGTTTCCACCACTAAACTTTAATAATAACATGGCTGTTTAAATGTTGAATGAAATAATTAATGACAGAAGTGAACCAAGCCTGATGTGAATCACTTTCAAAGGTCCCGTTAATTACAGTTTTGACACTTACTAACCCAATAGCACCTGCAACAATTTTGTTTGTTTGTTGATGTTTTGCAAATAGTTACATGTGTGTTAAAACAAGTTGTAAGTGGTTATTTTATAAATAAATTCAATAAATACATTCTGAGTTATTTTTTTCTCTTCATAAATCCAAACAAGTAAAAATTATAAATTTTTTTTTATCATCTCTTTAACACAATAAATTAGTCAAGGTGAGAGTCCATTCATCCTCTCTAGCTCTATGATTTCTTGTTTTCATCCTTTAAGATGTTTCCATTTCCATCAAGATAAATGCTAACTGTACTCGCAGGGCCAACTTAGGCCTTTAATATTTTTTATTTAAATAATAACAGATATGAGTTATAAATTTATAGCTTTTGTTTCCAACTTCCTGCTTTGGGAATCAAATCATCTTCTGTATCACTGACCTGGACTTAAAAATGGGTTTTCTACATCATCATAGCAGATTTTTGATTTGGAATCCTGGTGCAAAATTGTTTTATATTTAAGATATAATCAACATTTTCAACTAATTTTATTTCAACTTCTTGTCCATACATTATAGTGTGTGAAAATCTGTCTCTCTAACTAGATTACAAGTTCATCTTAGAGGTAAAATATTCATTTTATTTATTGGTTTATCCAATCCCTTTTACTTATAAAATATATCATAGTTTTAATCATATAATAAATGATTAATTTGTGTTTTTTGACATGTTAAAACTTATTAATTATAAGGAATTGCCTTTTCCACACATACCATGTTAAGGCCAAGACAAAATGGTGGAATTATCTTCATTGTCTCTCTCCATTTCAGGAAATCATTCTACCACATTCAAAAACTACTCCTTATTTAAAGTCCACGTTATATCATTTTATACTTCCTCTTGCAATTTTGTCACAGTCATTCTCCAGTCTTCCACATATTCCCTTTTAAGAACATTTTAGTCCCTTGTTCACTGTTTTACCCTTTACCCAAACTCTTGTTATCATCCTAAGATGTTATATGAATAATTCTACATTCTTATCTCAGAGATGCTATATCATTTCAAAGCCAATAATCTTCATTTCAACCACAGCAATAACTCACTAATTTAGGCCTATTTTGCATAATTCCAGAACATTTTTAAAAAAATGTTTGTTTATTTTTGATAGAGAGAGAGTGCATTTTTGCAAGCATACTCAAATAGGAGAGGGGTAGAGGGGCAGGGGCACAGGATTTGAAGCAGCCTCTGTGCAGAGAGTCTGATGTGGGGCTTGAACTCATGAACCGTTGAGATCATGACCTGAGCTGAAGTCGGGTGCTTAACTGACTGAGCCACCCAGGTGTCTACAGAAAAATTTTATAGCAAAATTGATACTATTTCTCTCTGGTATTTTTATCCATCCATATTTTCAATTGCTTCCATTTTTCCATTGAGCTTGCACAATTTGCTCATCTGGCCTCTATTCCCTCTGTTTGTTTAAAGCCATTTCAACCTGTTATCCCTTCCTAATTTTATTATCCTTTCTATTAATCCTAACTACTTTGAAACACTGTCCCAAATGCTCATTCTTAACTCTTTGATGTATGTCCGTGTGTGTGTGTGTGTGTGTGTATGCGTGTGTGTGTGTTCCTACTTTAAATTTCTAGATAATTGAAAATATCTCTTATTTCTGGGATACAATCATTGACAAAAATAATGAAATGGATATTCTTGCCATTCCAACCTCATTATTTGAAATTGCTGTGCATGGTCATGGAATGCCGAGGATCTCATACAATAAATAGGTATTTAAAGAAAGAATGGAGGAAAAATTGTCAAACATTCCAAATTTTATCAAAGGAGGTTGAATCTCGGTCTTTAGATAACAGGTGATATTTGAAGTTACTAGAAAAGAGAAATGATAATGCTCCATCTGTCCTAGAGATTAGAAAGCGTGTGCCATGATAATACAAAAAAGAAGTTATTATGGTATGAATGTATATTAGTATAAAATCAATGGTGTTGAGGAAATGAAGATGATAAACACAGACTTTTTGTTGGATGCAAGCTAAATATTTAAATTTAAAGTATTCCTTAGTTGTAGTTCTCAAACCTGGCTGTTTATCACAGTCATCTGTGGAACTTTTTAAAAATGCTGAGACCGAGGTTCCACCCTTGAGTTTACAATTCTCTAGATCTGCAGTGAGGATGAAGAATCTTCATGTTTCATAAGCACCACTAATCACTGTGATGTATGCACAGGTCTGAGAATCACTACCTCATAGGAAGCAAAATTCAAGTCACCTTTATCCCTCAGTATATGGAGTTCTACTTTTTCCCCCTTTTCCTTTTTCCCCCTTATAATTAGTCACGTTAGGAGAGATATCTAAGCTAAGAGTGTTTTCCTGTTTATTCTAGTAGAAACCATTTCTTGGGTTTGAAAAAGCAGTCCCCTATAGGACCCATTTCCCTCAGTCAGAGATGTTTTGCATTGTCTTGCTGTCAATCATTCTCTCAGTGGTAAATCGCCTATCAATTTCACCTCTCCTGTCAGGCAGTTTTTATGGTATCTATGATTTATGTGGCAGGAACCGCTTTCCAGTGCAAGGCATCAGCTTTGAACACTGTTTACAGGACTAGGATCTGTCTCAATGCCATGTGAGCAATGATTACCCTGAATGCTGTGAAGAAGTAGTTCGAACAGGTCGATGTTCAGTGGCAATACTCCCCACACAATCATCAGACTAACTCAGAATGTTGGATTTCTTTTGCCAAAAGGGCCGAACAAATAAATGTCTCCAAGTTCAAGAGGATTTACTTTATAATGCAAAGTATATTAAATATTATTCTCGCAATTCTCGCAATATTATTCTCGCAATATGAAAATGGTGGTTTCGATGCATACGACATCAATAATAATATAAAGTGATTCTTTTCAGTAATTAAAATCTGCCCTTATTATCATTTAAATAAAAATGCAGTCACTTTTGAAATGGCATTTTAAATCTGAAGTCTTAAATAAATGAAAGCTGACTCAGACATTTTGGTCACTAATGATTTGAAGCAGCTGTTTACTTAGACCCGAAAAGCAAGTTTCACTTCATCAGGAATGAGCTTTCTGGTGGTCTTAATCAGGAAAATTAAAATGCCTGGTTTGGTGGTCCTTGCCACACAAATACCAATGATTTCTCCTTGCTTCTTTTCCCTCCAGTTACTCAATAAATAATAAAGGCAATTTTCATGTTCTTTTTTGCCCTAACGTGCCTGAAGAAAACCAATATACTCAGACTGTGCAGCTTGCAAGGTGAGGGGATTTAAGAATCACCCAGTATTGCTTTAAAACCACCTCCACATCCAACATGTTGCTATACTCTGTTATTAATCCCCTCCTGGGGCATACTGTCCTAATCTTGTCTTAAGAATTATTTTAATAGAGGGGCGCCTGGGTGGCTCAGTTGGTTGGGTGTCTGACCTTGGCTCAGGTCATGATCTCACCACTCCTGAGCCCCAGCCCGCGTGGGGCTCTGGGCTGACAGCTCCGAGCCTGGAACCTGCTTCGGATTCTGTGTCTCCCTCTCCGTCTCTGCCCCTCCCCTGCTCGTGCTCTGTGTTTCTCTGTCTCAAAAATAAATAAACATTAAAAACAAAGAATTATTTTAATAGAGCCAGAAAATGCCAAAACATAAATAATACTACTTCACAAAAATTAGTAAATAATTCCAAATAATAAAGTATTTATAGAACTATCATCTTCTTGTGCAAAGAGTTATTACAGTGTGATTTTTAATATAACATCTTAATGTATATTGCTGTACCTTTTAAGGTCTATTTACTGGTCTTAGGGAAGGTGTGTAGGGAGTGGTGCTGATAATATAACCACTCTACTTGAACTAAAATATGTTGCTATATCAAAACAAGTGCTATCTGATCCAAACTTAGAGCTGAATAAATGCCAGTTGTTGCAATCACATCTCAATAAGATTAGAGGACATCCAAGTATATTGTCCAGAGAAATTCTTATTAAAAATATCTTTATTTTTGTATACTTTAAAAGTTGCTGAGAGGCTCTCACCCTGCTACCTCACCTGAATTCATTTTCCCATCTATTCCCAGTCCCTCCTTCTAACTGATTGCTATGCCTTCTGCTATGCTGGAATGGAAAGTGGTCCATCCTTTACTCTGGCCACTTTCTGAGTGAATTGCCTTCATCCTTTCTGCTCTTTTGTCTTTGCACAATCTTTGCCATGCAAGTCTGGAGAAGCAGACTAGGTCAGAATCCCAGGGAGCAAAGAGAAGACAAAGACTGAGCAACACATTAATAATTTTGAACTTTTCCACAAAAGTTTCCATGACAAAATAATATATTCAGTTAAGTCTTGAACTTTAAGTGCTGGATATCTTAAAAGGAAGGAAATTTTGCTTTCAAAATATTTAATACACTTGATAAATATAAAACATGTAAGCAAGAATGTAAGTAAGAACATGGTCATCTAGAATACAATGTATTTTATATTGTTAGGTTTATATATATGTTTCCCAAAACACTCATTGTATGTAATATTTTTACTTATATAGTATATATTTTTAAATAAATACAATATAATATATAAATATGTTATGTATTTATATATGATATAGGATATAGGATACATATGCTTTTTTTTTTTCATTTCCCGCATAGAAAACCCCCAAAAATTGAGTTGCAAAAGAAGGTATCTTTTTATCTTTTTATCTGGTGACTCTATATTTCAGTAATAATGGAATCATCAGCTGCCATTCTTGTTCCACCAGCATGTTCTAAACTTCTTACATGCACTTAACCTCAGTTGTTTAAGGATAGAATACAATAAACTATTTTTAAAAAGAAGAAAGAAAGATTAATCTCCTAAGAAGTTCTATTGGGCATTAAGTTTATATTCTACCTAAATGTTCAAAAAATGGTTGGTACTTAAAGAAATAGCATTCTTAAATTTTATTTGAAAATATGAAACTTAAAAGCTGGAGATAAAACTGAAAATGTTCCTGATTTTTCATATTATGGTGAAACTCCACTCATTAAGAAAACGAATTAATCAAGATGAAGCATGGAGACTAATCCATTCATTTTTTTTTTAGCAAGCCTTCTTGGTAGAAATTTATAGATTTAAGAATTAAAGTAAAACCATTGTGCAGAGGAGGGAATATAAATAGAAAGGAGTAAGAAAATGTAGATAGCAATGATAGTCTAAGGCATGGTAACAATTCCAATTTTAATTTTTATTTCTTTAGAGATATCCTTCATCATACATCTAAATAGCTTCAAGCCAAAGCAACAAAGATCATTTTAAGTATCAGAAAATGTACTACATAGAATTTAAAATCATGTGATTATATTCTCATCCACTGATTTAGCCCTCGGGTACCCAATCTGTCACTCCATTAGAGGACTACTGATATGGTTAATTAGCAATTCTCCCTTGAAGTGATCCTTAGAGCCTTGAAGAAATCAGCAATGCAGTCTAAGTCATTTCTACTAACCTATTCTATAGGTGTTACTTCTTATATTTTATACGAAGTGTTCCATAGCCACATGCCTTGGGAAAGACTAATTAAAATCACTGAAGGAAATATGATCAGCCAGATGAGGTAGAAAATAAATCTAGGGGAAAAATCATTTAATAGTTGTTGCATTTTTGTAATCAAATGCTCTTCTTAGATGCTAAAAGAATATATTTCACTAGAAGTTATTAAGGAGAGGTAGTGTGATTTCCCTCTCTTTATATCCATGTATAATAACATATTTAAATGTTCAATAAATATGAATAAAAGTCATATTTAATATGAAAAAAATCTAATTTAAGGCTTTATTCTAGATATTAGAATGTACACAAGAAGTAAGATATACATTTGGTAGGCTGACTAAGTTGCTTTGAATCACTTCAAAGTGATCATCAGAATTAATTCCAGGCTACAAAGATCCATAGGAGGGAAGAGGATAGCCAGGTTGGGCCTTGATATGCATCTCATGGGCCTAAGGTTGAAAAACATATATTTCATTTATAAAAACAACATGACCACTACTTCCAAATAGTCAATGATGGCTCAATAAGCTTCCTCAAAAAGTATCTCTTTTTAGAAAGCATAATCCAAGGAATAAAAATCTGGAAATCAAAATATGTTATTTTCTTTAGAGTCTCTTTTGATGCTTAAAACTAAATTTTGTAGCCAGAATTTATGTCCAATATAGTTTCTGGAATCTGGAATTATGGTTTTTCTCATTTTTAGGAAGGGGGATGGCAACTAATGGTTTTCAAAGTGATTACCATTGGGGCGCCTGGGTGGCACAGTCGGTTAAGCGTCCGACTTCAGCCAGGTCACGATCTCGCGGTCCGTGGGTTCGAGCCCCGCGTCAGGCTCTGGGCTGATGGCTCAGAGCCTGGAGCCTGTTTCCGATTCTGTGTCTCCCTCTCTCTCTGCCCCTCCCCCGTTCATGCTCTGTCTCTCTCTGTCCCAAAAATAAATAAACGTTGAAAAAAAAAATTAAAAAAAAAAACAAAGTGATTACCATTATTTAATTACACTATGCCAGTAAAAGTATATTTTTCACCTACACACAGAAGACAGACAGACACACACACACACACGATTACATGTTCAGAATATGAAACTTTCTTTTTATCAGTTATTACTAGAGAGAAACTTCAAAATTATCATCAGGATCAATATTTCTTATTGTACCTTATTTTAAATACTGTTTATTCAGTTTCTAATATCTGCTTGTTGTGATTGTTTACAAAACAGCCATTTTCAAACTGTCCTCTTTTTGTGTTATGGATTTAGTTCTTCCTTTTTATCTTGACTATTTTGAACATTTATTTTAAAGTCTCTTGCAATTTGCTTTGTTGGCACCAGCCTGTCACTTGTGAATGCTCTGGTGTGACTCATTCTCATGTCACTAATGTCACCTTATCAATGATAATTTCTGTGATTTCATCCTCAGAACACCTGCCTCCTAAGCATTTCTACATACATTGGCCATGGAAGGTCAAGGTGACCCTTTCATGTTACTTTGCAGTTGTCCCTGCCATGGCCTTACCAGAGTGCACGGATTCAGGGCAAGTTGTCAGTTGGTTTGAAAGCTAGGGGTGGCTGAATTTATATGAGCTGTTCAAATTCAGCTTTGCCCCTGCTAAATGTACGTTCTCATTGCCAAATTTTTACTACGATTCTCTTTCTATCCAGAGGTTAGGGTCCCAAACAAAAGATCTTCTGTCCTCATGGAAATTCGGAACTGACACAGTGGCACATGGAAATGTTCTGATTCCCCAACCTGGAAGCTCCCCCAAACCATTCTTGTGGGTTTTTTCTGGAAGCTTTATTACATAAACATGATTGACTAAATCACTGGCCATTCATGATTGATTTAAGATCTAGCCCCTCTCTCCTTCCTGGAAATCAGAAGGTTGGACTTTGAAAAGTTCCAACCCTCTATTCCCAGGGATGTTTCCCCTGGAAACCACCCTCTCCCCATCTGTAGGTACTTTCCAAAAGTCACCTTCATCAACATAAACCCAGTTGTAGGGAAAAGGGACCTGTTATGATTAACAACGCACCTGTTTCACATTTAAGGCTCTGGAGGGTCTTTTCAGGAGCTAAGGACAAGAGACCATTTTAACAACAGATGCTCCAATTGATCTTACTGATCAGGAAATTCCAAGAAATTTAGGAGATGTGAGCCAGGAACTGTGGATGAAAACCAGATATATGTGAGAAATATATTTTGTTCATACAGATGACCAAATATATATATTTATTGTAAAACACAACATGGCAGAAGTAACTTAATGTTTAGAAAAGGCTGTTCAAAGTGCATGTGTATATTTTTAGATACATAAAAGAAAGACTTCCAGATTGGATACAGGACACAGGCTAAGATTATGAAGACTCACCTTGAGATTGATGTGACTAGTCTAAAGAATTTCTGAAGTAAGGTTGTGATTAATTCCTACATTCTAAAGAAGCATTGCCTTGTCTGTATGGAGATCAGGTAGGAGTTCACAGTAGGACTAACTTTAATGATGTTTGCAGTTTCACTGAAATGTCTTTTGAGTCACCACATCTCCACATCTACATTGCTGAAATTGTAAGTATGTGTTCTAAAAAGTGCAATTACAGTTTTCCTCAAGATGCGGAAAGAGTAACAGGGAAATATCCTCCCTCAGGTCACATAAAAAATAGAAAACAATTTGAATTAAGATGTAACTGAATATCACTGTGCCTAAAATAATGAGCAGTGAAATCATAGACTTGGGTGTGAATCTTTTTTGTCACCTATGAGTGTGTGACCTTGGGCAAGTTACTAAAATTATCAAATATCAGTATTATCATATGTAAAATGAGAGCAATTATAACTTTCTCATTAAGCTAGTGCGTAATTCCTTTGTATTACTTGGGGTTCTCCAGAGACATAGAACCAGTAGTAAATCTCTCAAATATATGTAGAGAGATATAGATATATACATAGAGAGATACTGATATCTATCTAGACATGTCTGTATCTGGTTTAACTATCTTCCTATTTACCTACCTACCTTCCTACCTATATCCACCATCTATCTTCCGATCAATTGATCTATCTATCTATGTATCTACTGATCTATCTATCTCTCTGAGAGGAGAGAAACTTCTTTTAAAGAATTGGCTCACATGGTTATGGCTAGCATATATGGAATCTGTAGAGCAGACCAGCGGGTTGGAGACTTTGATGAATTGATGTTGCAGTCTCGAGTCTGAATTCTCCAGGGCGGCAGCCTGGAAACTAGCCAGTGTTTCTACATTGCATTCTTAAGGGGACTCCCTTCTGAGGTGATAAGGAAGAATATGTTCCAATTTTGTCTCCTAAGTTCTGGTGGTTTTCTGGCAATCTTTGGCATTTCTTGCTTTATAGATCTCTGCCTTTACCTTCACGTGGTCCTCTCACTATGTGTATGTCTCTGTATCCAAATTTTCTTTTTGTTTTCTTTATTAATTTTTTTTCTTAACATTTATTTGTTTTTCAGAGAGAGAGAGAGAGAGAGAGAGAGAGAGAGAGATCAGGGGAGGGGCAGAGAGAGAGGGAAACACAGAATCTAAAGCAGGCTCCAGGCTCCAAGCTGTCAGCACAGAGCCCCCATATGGGGCTCGAATCCATGAGCCACAAGGTCATGACCTGAGCTGAAGTTGGAAGTTTAACGAACTGAGCCACCCTGGTGCCCCTCCAAATTTTCTTTTTACAAAAAACCACAGTTATCTTGGGTTAGGGCCAATACTAATGATATTGTCTTAACTAATTACATCTGCAACAATTCTATTTCCAAATAAGGTCACTTTCTCAGGCATTAGGGGTTAGGACCACAAGATATGAATTTGGGCTTTCATATTTCAACCCATTATATCCTTGTAACAGAAAACTCAATACTTGATGATTACTGTTTTCTAAGACTGAATTTAGAGTTCTTTAAGGAAATACTATATAAATTAGGTTAAGAACTTGAGCTAATTCAAGGGAAGTATACCTTTTTGTCCTCTTAGTTCTGTGATATCAATAATAAAAAAAAAGATAAGATACAGTTCTTGCTGAAGGAGTACAGATTTAAAAATAAGAAGTTGTATTGTTCTAGAAGTAGCTATTGATAAATTGAAGGAAATGGAGGACTCCTATAAGAAGAAAATATCTATAGATTTTTGAGGCTATTTTAGCTCTTTTTTCAATCTATGAATCCATAGATTTAATTTCCCTCCAGAGGATAATCTAATTTTGAAAGTCTTCCAGAGCATATCCTGAAGAATATTTTTGAAAAGCTTATGAAGAGAAGGTATGAATTTCCCCATGCAGAGAAAAAAAAAAAAAAAAAAACAGAGGGAATGAAATGGGAGTAAATGTAAATTTGTAGAAGGACCGTAAATCTTTCTAAATTCCTTGTAAAGGAATTCTAGTGTTATGTTACTAAGTGACTATAGTGATTTCCAGCAGGAATTAAATTCTTCCCCCCACACTGAAGGAAAAAAAAATCAAATGACACATGGTCAAATTAAGTCCCATTATATTTTATTTGGAACTATATTCTTTCTTTTTGACTTTCATGTTTGGAAAGTCTACCCAACACCAAGATGCAAGAATTTAGAAATGGTTTTATTCTTTGGGTTATTTAGAAGTTCCATGCTTTGGTCGATTGTACCTTTCCAGCTCAATTTATCTATTCCTTTAAAAAAAAAACAAGTTTAATCCCTCATTATCGTGTTAATGCATATTTGAATAATATCACTACTGCTTTTTTCACTTGCAGTTTATCTCCACTTTCAATCCACTTTTCATTGGTCCCATGTTAATTTCAAAGCTCTGATCCTATCTCCCTCTGCATGTCAAAGGATGGAAAAACTTTCTACTACTCATTCATACCACAAACCTTAATTTGAAATTCATTGTGATAGATTGATTACTAAATGGTTAGCAAATCTTTCTCCTCTTTGGCTCCACACTTTTGCTATGTGATTTTGCTGCTCCTTTCATCAAAATGTAAATAAATACTATTTCTTTACTTTGATATTTGCTTTGTCAGATAGAATGTTCTGGAAGTGACAGTTTGCCAGTACCAAATCCAGGTTTCAAAATACCTTGCATGCTCCTATTCCCTCTATACCCTGACATCATCACATGAATAAGCCTACCAGGTGATGAGAAACACCTGGGATGAGAAACTCCATTGTCCCAGCTGACAGCAGACCTACATGAGACATTTGAGTGAGGCCATCCTGGACCAGCCAGCCCAACCAGCACATAATATGAGCATAGATGCATACGTGAGCCCAGCTGAGGTCAGCCAAGTCTAACCCTGATCAGGAGAACCAACTAGATGAGACAAAGACTTAAATGTAATAATAAAGGCTTATTGTTTAAGTATGTACTTAAGTACATACTAGTATGTACTAATATGTACTATAATGTATTGTTACATACCAATAAACTAAATGATACAAAGCCCTTCAGGATCCGAACTCAGTATAACATTTCAATACTTCCAAACACTTAGAATGTCTTTCCAATCTCAGTAACACCTACTGAAATTCCATTTCTTCAAGGCCAAATGCCAGAAATACTGCTGGATTACCAGAACTGTTGTCCAGCCAGTAGATGATTTTTTCTGTGTTGTCACTTTTTTTTTATTGAATTATAGTTGACATACAATATTTTATTGGTTTCAGGTGTACAACCGTGATTTGACAATTCTATACTTTATGCAATGCTCACTATAAGTGTAGTTACCATCTGTCACCATACAAAATTATTACAATATTATTGACCATATTCCATATATATATGGAATATATATTCCCTTTTTATCCCTATTTTTATTTTATATTTGGAGATTTGAACCTCTTAATTCCTTTTACCTATTTCACACATCCTCCCACACTCCTCTGCTCAGACAACCACCAGTTTGTTCTTTATATTTATAAGTCTGTTTCTGTTTTTTGTTGGTTTGTTGGTTTATTTTTCAGATTCCATATGTAAATGAAATCATATGATATTTTCCTTTCCCTGTCTGACTTATTTCAATTAGTGTGATACTCTCCAGTTCCACCCATGTTGTCTTGAATGGCAAAATTTCATTCTTTTTTATAGCTGTATAACATTCCACTGTGTGTGTTTGTGTGTGTGTGTGTGTGTGTGTGTGTGTGTGTGTATACTACATCTTCTTTATTCATTAATCTATTAATGGAAACTTAGGCTATTGCTTCTATATCTTGGCTATTGCAAATAATGTTGCAATAAACATACAGGTACATATATCCTTTTGAATTATAGTTTTTTTTTTGTCATTTTCTTTGGGTAAATACAGCAATGGGATAGTGGATCATATGGCATTGCTATTTTCTAAGTTTTAAAGTCACTTTCATACTGTGTTCCATAGTGGTGGCACCAAAAATCTACATTCCCACAAACAGTGCATAAGGGTTCCCTAAATATGACATGAAACCATAAAACTGCCAAAAGAAGACATAGGCAGTAATCTCTTGGACATTTTTCTGGATTAGTCTTCTCAAAAATAAACTATTGGGACTACACGAAATTAAAAAGCTTTTGCACAGTGAAGGAAACCATCAACAAAATGAAAAGGTAACCTACTGAATGGGAGAAGATATTTGCAAATGATATATCTGATAAGGCGTTATTATCCCACTACTAGATTTCCTATTAGATCCTGAATAATAATAAATATTATTTCTTATTAAGTCTTGCAACATATTTTTTATTTTTTATAATCCAATATATATTTACTTTGCATTCTTTTTATCTGAAGTAAGCTAAGTGTGTCTATTTTCAGGAAAATAACATAATAATTGTGTAGATTCATTAAGCTACCATAAATTCTAACAGAATGAAGATATCCATGTTAAGTGTCTAGGAAACGGATATAGGGAATAGAAAAGACCCTCCTACTTTCCTCTAAATGCACTTAAAGAGAGAGAGAGAGAGGGAGGGAGAGAGAGAGAGAGAGAGAGAGAGAGAGAGGGAGAGAGAGAGAGAGAGAGAGAGATTTTGGTGGAATTCCCAAGAAGATCCCAGAGTCACGGATGATTTCCAGAAATAGGATCCAGTAAAACCAAAAGTCTACTAACCATAAGGTCTTTCTTCTAATATGACTTATGTTTACATATGTGGATCTCATATAACACAGTGTGTCAATTATTTATCAATATGTTAACTATGTTTCTAATGTTTGGACTTTACCATCATAAACTAATGGTTTAAGGTAAGTATTAGGTCTAGGAGCACCTGGGTGGCTCAGTTGGTTAAGTGTCTGGCTCTTCACTTTGGCTCAGGTCATGCACAGTTTGTGAGTTTGAGCCCCACATTGGGTGGTATGCTGACACACAGAGCCTGCTTGGGATTCTTTCTCTCTCCCTCTCTCTCTGCCCCTCCCCTGCTCATATGCTCTGTTTCCTTCCCTCTCAAAATAAATAAGTATACTTAAAAAAAAAGGTAGTGTTAGGTCTAAAATAATTTGATTTTCAAAAATTTATTTAGAATAAAGATGCATTCTGCAGCACAACATAAAGATCTGGAAAAATCTGAATACCGAATACTGAATATGGAGCAACATCTAGAAATTAGCTTGACAATAAGAATTGGAAATATTTAAAGTACAATAAAATGTTTTAAATAAGAATAGTTAAATAGTTTGTGATGCTGTCAAACTGGAATTTAAATAAAAACTTGGAAGAATAAAAAATGTATACTTTTAGAGGAGGCATTTATTTTTGATGAACTAGAAATAATCTTTATATTCATGAGGCTTGGCATCGTCACTATAAGTTGATTTGAAATATAGTGGCCACTGTTATATTTCTGATTATCTGGAAGAGTGGGTATTATATAGACTTTTGGAACTCATGCAGTATAAATATTCAGGTGTGAATGTTTTGAATGCCTTTATGTATTTATGACATACTTTATTAACATTTTATTCTGTAACCTAGTTTGATATAAACTATATTATAATTATTATTACTTTTCAAACTTAATTTTCCTTTGTAGAATTTTTACTTTGATGTTTTTGGCTTGTATTGTATACTAATGTGATGTGAGTTTTTATTCATGCATACAACCAATAATTATTGAGCAGAAATTTGAGTCTGATATTGTACTGAGCCGAAGTATTTCAGCCTTCATAGAGCTTACATTCTAGCCAGGAGAGGCAAACGGTAAGCAAGGAAACAAAAAAAAATGTATGTATGGTCTGCAAAATGGTGAGAAGTGGGTAAGAAAATGGCGAGAAACAGGAAAAAGAGAAGGTAGATCATGGACCTGCTAGAAATGGCCTGCAGACATACATGGGAAAGCTATTCCAGAAGGAGTAGCCTCAGTGTACATAAGAAATGAAATGAAGGCTACTATAAGAAAGAAAGTAGTAAAAGATGACGTCAGAGAACTGAGGATGGTGCCCAATCTTACAGGATTTTGTAGCCCATCATATGGAACTTGGCTTTTATTCTAAGTGGCATGGGAAGCCGTTTGATTATTTGATCAGAAGAGATATATAACCGTATTGTAGCCAGTCACCAGTGCTGTGGGTACAAGACTGAAAGAATGAACATGAGTTAGGGGCTATTGAAATAACACAGGTGAGAGCTGACTGCAACTCAGATCTGAGATATAATAGTAGTTGATGTGGTAGCAAATGGTTAATTTTGGATACATTTTGAAGATAGAAGCAACGACATTTGATAATCAATTGGATGGTAGTATTGGTGAGCTATAGAGTGAAGGCAAGAATAACTCCATAGTATTTGTCTAGAACTACTAGAAGGATAGAGTTGGCATTTATAGATTTGGAGAGGATGATAGAATTTTGCTGCTGCACATGTTAAGTTAGAGACGCCTATTAAATATCCTGATGATAATGTCGAATAGTTTTAGGTATATTTACCTCATTTTCAGGGGAGAGGTCAAGGTTACACATATATTCAGTACATAGACAGTTTTGAAAGCCCTGAAAGTAGTTTAAGATGTCCCAAGGAATGAGCACAGATAAAGGACGGAGGAATTCCTAAGACAGAGCTTTGATTTACAGCACAATTTAGAGGTTGAGGAAATGAGAGGCAGACAGCACAGGAGACTGAGTTGGCATAATCAGTGTGGTAGGAGAGGAACCAATGCCTTTTTTTTCATATAATAAAAATATATAATCCACAATTCTGTAATGAATTTAAATTTTCCAAATTCAATATTATAACTTATGCATTTTTTCAATATATCATTTTAATGATATTTAAATTTCTATAATAAGATATTTTTAACATTTTTAACTTAATTTAATTTCACTATTTCTGGACCATTATTTTATATTTAACCCTTTTACTATTATTAGCACACAGACATGCTTTCAGTGGTTATATGCAATTTTTATCTATATGTATGATTATTTCTTTAAATAGATTCCGATGAATTTTTTTAAACACTGAAATGGAACTGTTGAGTTAAAGAATATGAACATGTGTAAGGCTTCTAATAGAAATTACCAGATTATTTTGCGAATAATTATTTTGTGAATAATTATTTTGTGAATAAGTCTCACTTATTCACATTCTCATCACCTTTGTAAGAGAATTGCCAACTAATTACTTTGTACTTTTCAGAGCTTAGCTACTTTTTCAAAATATGTATTTTAAGGATACTGATAGGTGAAAAATACAGTAAAACTTTGGATTGCAAGTAACTTTTTCTGCAAGTATTCCACAAGGCAAGTAAACATTTCTAATACATTTTAACCTGATAAACGAGTGACGTCTTGCAATGAGTAGTACATGATGATAAATGTCACATGATCACAACCGAGCTGATGGTTCTTGAAATTTGCTTTGATACACAAGTGCTTTGGATTACAAGCATGTTTCCCAAATAAATTATGCTCACAAACCAAGGCTTTACTGTACTTGCTTTTTATGTATTTAACTATGTTTGATTTTTAAGGGCAGTTGATTTTTTTTCCTCCAAATAATTGCTATCCATATTTACTTCATGTTTGTGTGTATGTGTAATTTGCCCATTATTTCTACTGGAGTTTTACTTTTGTAAAAATACCATTTTTATGATGCCTTTATATTTTAATAATATCACTGATTTATCATTTGTATTACAAATATTTCCCTAATTTATTGTTTAGTATTTCCTTTGTTTTTAAATTTTTTTTTAACATTTATTTATTTTTGAGAGAGAGCACAAGTGGGGGAGGGGCAGAGAGAGAAGGAGACACAGAATCTGAAGCAGGCTCCAGGCTCCAAGCTGACAGCACAGAGACCGATATGGGGCTCAAATGCAGCCGAAGTCGGACTCAACTGACTGAGCCACCCAGGCGCCCCAGTTTTTCCTTTGTTTTGTATATAATATTCTTGCTTCTTCATATGGTTTTCTTTCAAATTTGCAGAAATGTTTATGTAGTCAAGCCAGTCTTTATAATATAAATTTTCAATAGCATCTTATTTTTTTAATTTGCTTTTTATTTTATTATCAACCCTTTAATCTACCTGAAATTAATGAAGGGGTTCAGAATAAGCCTCCCCAAAATGTGTCACTTTGGCATATGGATTACCGTGAACTAAAGTCAACTGATGCACAAAAGACTCAGGAAGAGCTTTTATCTCTCCCTTCACTACCCCCAAATAATTTAGATTGAGAGTCTTGTCCAGGAAGAGAACTATCACCCCTGGAGATAACTATATGGACTGGGTTGGCAAGCTGGGGGAAGGGTCTGGAGATCAAATTCCTGTGTCATATATTCTCTGCACAGCACTGCAAACATTTCCTTACCAAACATTTTGCTCTTCCTATCTTTCTATAAACTATCATCCATTTAGTCTCAAGTCTTAGACCACTACCTTCTTCTCCTTAACCCAGAATTCAGTATAGGCCTCAGTTGTCTTATTGCCTATGGGTCTCATATTCTAATGGGGATCCTGAATATTAATAATTAAATATGTTTTTCTCCTGTTAATCTGTATTATATCAATGTAATTAATAGACAAGTCCAAAGAACCTAGAATGGTAAACGAAAAATTTTTCCTCCCCATATGTAACTTGAAAATAAATTTATTTTTAAAAGAATAGTCAAACATTGGTTTCAAAATTATTTATGGAAAGAGCTTTGTTACCCCATTAATTTTATCATATATATGTATATTAGCTATCTATTATCTATTTATCATCTATCTATCATCTAGCTATCTATTATCTATCTACCTATATATCCATCCATCCTTCTATCCATCCATCCATCTCTCTTTCTATCTATCCAGTATTTATTTCTGTGTTTTTACTGTGGTCTTGCTAACCACCTATCTACTCTTAAGCTAATGGGAGGACTAATTTTAACTATTATACTGTTAGAATCTAGATCATATCTTATACAACTAGCTTTCCCACCTTACTCTTTTTTCCAATATCCTGAAATTTGAAATTATCTAAAATCTTATCCAATAAATTATAGAATGTTATTCTTTCAGCTAATTGTCTTTGCCCATGTCAATATGAGCGAGATTTTTATTGAAATTATCTTCCAACTTAACTTTGGCAAGAATATATAGAAATGTGAGTCATATCTTAAATTATTCAAGTTCTCTTTACATTTTGCAGTAAAGATTTGTAATTTTATTCACGTGTTTCTATACATTTCCTTCTATGGCTATTTGGTGTCAATTTATTTGGGGGCAGCTGTAATTTGACTTCTTTATGATTGTACATTTCTGGTTATAGCCAGAGTACAATATCACTTAATTTATTTCATTTAAAATTTTTATTTTATTTTACTGGGAAGGGTACTATTCTGAGATTAAGCCCAACAGGTCTGCATACATGTTGGATAGTAGCCAAGGCAAAATGCTATTTTCAAATTGTCTGCACTTTCTTTCCCCATGGTTTTAAAGGTAAAAGCTAGCTTTTGTTTTTGAGGCATATTCTTCTTTCTTCTTTAGAGTGACCATACTAGCAAGCTGTTATATTTATGCAAATATAAAGGAAGTTCTGAAAATGGGATGCTGTCCAAAGACCAATGCTTCTCATTGAGGTATTAAGCATTCAGTTTAACAATAAATTAGATCTTCCTTTGGGACATGAGCATCTCCATAAGATAATTAGCTATACAGTTTTGTCTTTCATTCTTATTTTATTGTTGGAGGGGGGGAGAGGAAAGAGGGACACCCTACTAAGAAGTTGAGTTTTTAGAATCTATGAACCTAGGGAGAAACCGATTTTTATCTTTATTTATTTATTTGTTTATTTATTTTTACTTATTTATTTTGAGAGAGAGAGAGAGCACAAGCAGGTGAGGGGCAGAGAGAGAATCTCAAGCAGGCTCTGCACTGTCAGCACAGAGCCCAACATAGGGCTTGAATTCACAAATGGTGTGATCATGACCTGAACCAAAATCAAGAGTGGAGGCTTAACTGACTGAGCTACCCAGGCACTTTGGAAGACAGATTTTTAAAAAGAAAATAGTGTTCAGACTAATCCCAAGGAAAAGAGAGCTCTGGGGAGGGTTCTAGCCAGTGGACTAAAGGAGAAATAAAATCTGATTATCTGGTTTTCAGATTTCATTATATGGATTGTAATTCCTTTATGTTGTCCACAAGCATTTGATAAAAATTGTTAAACAAGGTAGTCTTATTTTAGCAGTGATTTGGGGAATTAATAGAATAATTTGAAGCATAATAGAGTGAGAAGAGCTGAAGCAGCCTGGAAAACTATTCATAGAAAGGACAGAGTTGTTAAGCATACATACTTTACAAGCATAATTCTGTGGGGTATGTAAAGACACCTTTCCTGGGGGATTCTCAGGAATAACATGGTGGTACAGTAGACTCCCTTCAACATGGGTAATGGTTTCTCACACCATATTACTTGAATATTAAAACTTATCCACACACATTTCCATTATTGCCCCCTACAGACACCTATCCCCAATGCAGAAGATTAGAGATACCATTTCAAGTATATTTATTATATATCTAGATTTTGATAACCTTTCTTATTAAATCTAATAGTTCTGAGTTGATTCGCTAGGGCTCCTAGACATATCACTGTGTCACTTGAAAACCATAATTTTATACTTTCCTTTTTAAGAGTTTTCTCTCTTATATGTTTCATTTATTAATGTTTTGGCCAGAACAACTAGAATCATATAAAATAATAATAGCAATTACAGACATCTTTGCTGTCTTCCTCGTTTTAATAAGTATGACTTTTTGTGCATCATCATTAAGCTTCATGTTGGCTTCTGATTTAAAATACATATTTTATATAGTTTTAAGGAAACACTCCTGCACTTCTCCTTCCTTAAGTTTATAAATATTTTTAAAGAGTATTAAATAACATTCAGAATCTCTTGGGGTGATATTTTCTCATTTGCCTTATTTATTTAATCATAGATTTCTAATGAATAAAGTATTATTAAATTCTTAGGTTAAGTCTTATTTGATTGAGGTAGATTGTAATGGTTTTATATTTTTGGGTTTGGTTTCATGAAACAGACTCAACAATAAGAGGTTGCAAAAAAAGTGTGTGCGTGTGGGTGAATTTATTGATATGTAAAGAAAATGTGTAACCAGGAAGAGTGACATTGTCTGATAAGCCAGATTTCTTAGTTTTCTCACTTTTGTGAGAAAACAGTAGGGAGTGCTGGTTCACAGCTTCAAAAAAAGTCCACATGACAAGGAAGATGATTTTTCATAAGACAGAAACAAAGTACTGTTAGCAGAAGTAGTGGTCATGGATTTAAAACAGGCGAAATTAAAAGACAGTTTTATACATACTAAATGTAATGCTGATTTCAATTTATTGGTAGTTTATTTAAAACGTCCACATTTACATTAAGTGACATTAGTCACGGATATTTTTGGTTTTATATTTTTAAACTTTGTATAAAAATTAATATAGCTAAATAAAGGGATCTCTTTATGTCTTTTCATATTTTCTTCATCCTCTGAAACACATTATAGGATAATAACCATGCTTGAAAGTGTGAAAACACTCACCTAAGGAATTCTCTGGGTCCATGGTTTTCTGTAGAAGTAATTTTCCCCATGATTATTGGTCTCTCTACATTGGATATAGAGTCTGTCAATTATTTCTATTTTCCAGATAATTCACTGCATTTAATTTTTCAACTCAATAAACAAGGAGTATAATGAGAAGTTTAAAATAACTTGAATTTACTCAGAATCAGCTCAACTAGAAAGATAATAAATACAGAAATTTTAAAATAATTATTTAAATATAGTCACCATTTGCTCACAAATTTACTTTATTTCTGTTTCTTGTCTTTTAAAGCATATTTCCATACATTACTACATTTTACCTTATACCCTTATTCTATTTATTGTCTGTTCTCTGGTCAATTATTTGTATTTGTATTGTGTATTTCTTGTAGTTATATTTATTTACTTCTTCAGTTAAATGGATCAAGTAATTTGTTTCTTTATGAATAGTAGTGTAATTTTAAGATATAAGTCCATTTGTGAATTTGCAGTAATCTGTTAATACATATTTGATTGGCCTTACAACCTATTTTTTTTTTTTAAATATCCTGATGGCAGTTTTTAAATTTTAAACTTTCTTAGGGGTGCCTGGGTGGCTCAGTCGGTTAATCGTCTGACTTCGGCTCAGGTCATGATCTGGCGGTTTGTGAGTTCGAACCCCGTGTTGGGCTCTGTGTTGAAAGCTTGGAGCCTGCTTCATGGGGCGCCTGGGTGGCGCAGTCGGTTAAGCGTCTGACTTCAGCCAGGTCACGATCTCGCGGTCCATGAGTTCAAGCCCCGCATCAGGTTCTGGGCTGATGGCTCAGAGCCTGGAGCCTGTTTCCGATTCTGTGTCTCCCTCTCTCTCTGCCCCTCCCCCGGTCATGCTCTGTCTCTCTCTGTCCCAAAAATAAATAAACGTTGAAAAAAAAAAAAAAAAAAAGAAAGCTTGGAGCCTGCTTCAGATTCTGTGTCTCCCTCTCTCTCTGCCCCTCCCCTGCTTGTACTCTGTCTCTCAAAAATGAATAAATGTAAAAGAAAATTTTTTTAAACTTTCATAGATTTCTTGTTCTATGTAAAGTAATGTGAATACTACAGATCTACTTAGCAGAACCTAGAATATATTAACAGTATATACATATTATTTTCCTTATATCATCCATGCTTTTAAAATGTTTGGTAGGTCCTGAAAATAAAATAAGTTTATTTCATTTGTAGTGAAGTAATTTGATTATAAATCTATTAGTTAACTTTATTCTATATTATCTAAGTACATTTCTCTATTTACTTTGATTATCATATTTGTCATAGTGTGAGGGATATTTGTTAAAATTATCTCCCAATTAATTTATGTTTCTTTTGAATTTTTCTTTGTATGCCAAAATGTTTAAAAATTTATTTTTCAGTTATGTTATTTGACACATACCTACCACTCACATATTCATTACAGATTATAGTTGTGAATGCAAATTTATGTTCTCATTTAATATTATGCCTGTCTTGAATTCTACTTGCAGGATATTAGAGATTGAATTATACCCACCCCCCCCCAAAAATCTCATGTTCAAGCTTTAATCACCAGTGCCTCAGAATGTGGCCTTATTTAGAAATTGGGTTATTGTGAAAATAAATAAATAAATAAATAAATAAATAAATAAATAAATAAATAAACAAAAAATATGTGTATACATATACATATACAAATAAAAGAAATAGGGCCATTATAAATAAAATTGGTTAAGATGATGTAGTGCTAGAGTAGGGTAGACCCCTACTTCGGTATGACTGATGTCCTTATGAAAACAAGAAAGTTGGACACAGACATGCATGCACAGGGGAAATGCCACGTGAAAAGATACAGGGAGAAGATAATCCTTCACAAGGATTGTGGCCAAGGAATGCCTAAAGCCACCAGAAGCTCGGAGAGAGAGGCACAGAGAATTTCCTGGAACCTTTCAAGGGAGCGTGACTTGCTGATACCCCTGGCTTTCAACACTGTGAGAGAGTAGCTTTCTCCTGTCTAAGCCGTCTGGCTTGTAATACTTTGTCACCTCACCCTAGGAAACACACAGGAGAACAGTTTTGCCATTACTGCTTTTTCTTTTTATTGTATTTTTAACTCCTCTGATATGTCATCTTCTAGATTTTTATTTGCAACCTTACTACAAGGTGGAGATTTAGAAGTTTCTTTTATAAGTAGGGTATGATTGGAATTCCCTTCTTATATAACCTGAAGGAAATTAAACCACTTATGCTTATTCTTTTTAGATTAGATGCTAGTATTTTTGTGCTTTGATGCTATTTGTTCATACTTTTTTCTAATTATCTAGTCAACTCACAGTTGGAATATGTCTTCTAAATTGATTTGATAAGTATGTAAAATGAGTCTTTTAAGTTTTTGAAATAGGTACTTACACAAAAATTCTCTAATTGTCAAATGTAAAAAGCAAAGAATAAGGTTTGATTTTTCATGTTTATCCTAATGAATTACTTCCTTTGCTATTCCTGATATATATTCCTAATAATTTTCTCTTTCTTTTTACTATTTGTTGGCTTTTTAAGAAAACATAGCCCAAGATTATTGTCATAATCATAGTATTTTACTTTAGTTATATTGCAATTCTAAATTACTTATTTTCCTTCAATCTTGTGACTATCAATTGCAATAATTATTTTTAACTATTATGTATATATATTTCTCTCTCTCTCTCTGTATCTATATAACACATTTATATATATAAGAATTCCTCTTGTTTATATTATTAATGTTGACTTTTTTCTGATTGGGTTAGAATTCTCTAAGCAATATTTTCAAAAACAGTATTTTCTGAGCTCCTGCATAATTTAGAATATAAGTCTCTTAGAATTGAACAGAAATAATGACTTTACCAAGTTCTGGCCATGATTGTGGCTGAGACCTTCTCTCTCAGATGTAAATGGGTTTATATTACTATATTAATAGTGCCTTGGTTTACTGAGAAGGGAGCAGACATGTTGAGTGACTGATTTTTCCCAGAAAGATTGATTAAACTTTTACTAGGTGCTAAGCTGAAGATATAGCAGTGGGGGAAAAAAAGCGGATAAAAATGATACTTGCTAATAAATTATAGGGAGAAAAATGACACAGTGAACAGGGATAACTGTGGGAAGAATTGTAATTTTAAATAGAAAAGCAAGGGGAGGTCCCAATGAGGAGGCGACCTTTGAACAAAGACCTGAAAGGAGCAAGATATCCTGTGGAGATCTGAGAGTAGGCCATATCAGGCAGTTGGAAACATGCTTAGTATTCTTCAGAACAGCAAGGTGCCAGAGTGGTTGGAGCAAAGGAAGATAAAGTAATAGTGGTGGGATATGAAGCCAGAAAGTAAGGGTAGAGTAGAATTTTTAAGGCCTTGAGGTTTTTGATGGGACTTTAGCTTTTTTCTTTTTTTTTTTAATTGAAGTATAATTGACATACAATATCCTATTCATTTCAAGTGCACATCATAATGATTTGATATTTTTATAGATTGTGAAATGATTCCCATGATGTCTAGCTACCATCTGCCACCATATAAATTTATAATATTATTGACTATATTCCCTATGCTGTACATTAACTAAAAAACAAAACAAATGGACAAAGCAAAGCAGAAACAGATTCATAAACATAGGAAACAAATTGTTTGTTACCAGAGCAGGGAGGAGTTGGGGCAGGCAGGCAAAATAGGTAAAGTGGATTAAGAGGGACTTTAGCTTTTAATCTCCATGGGATCAGAAAATATTAGAGGATTCTGCAGTGAGAAAAAAACATGATCTTTGTTTCAGATCTATTATTTTAAGACTAGAGTGTGAGGGACAAGTACAGAAGGTAGAAGATCAGAATAGTAATGCAATAATGCCAATAAGATTATTTAATATATTTAATGGTACATGAGACTAGAATAGTAGCTTTGGATATGGAGGGTAAAGGGAAGTTAGCTAGGTAATTGGATATAGGATGTGGTAAAAAGAGAAAGGCCAAGAATGAAACTCAAGTTTTTGACATGAATAATTGGCAGATAGAGTGGAATTTATCAAAATGGGGAAAATTAGAAAGAATAAAATGGAGGAGGGATTATCATTAGAATGGGTTTTGATATGTTAAAATTTTAAATACTCATTAGATATTCAAGTGGATTTGTGGATTATCACTTAGATATTTGATTTTGAGGTTCGGGAGAGCTAAAATTTGACATTATCAGGGATGAATATAAATTGAGAACCAAAGAAATCTGAGGACTGAACTTTAAGACACTCCAAATATATAATAAATAGAAGAGATGGGAGAATCAACATGGGACTGGGGGTGAGAGGCAAATGAAGTAGAAAAAAACCTTTGAGAAACTCCTGAAAGCCAAATGGAAAAAAATGATTGATTTAGTTGCAAGTGGCCAACCATCAAACACTGTTTCTAAGTGAAATAATATGCCTATTGAGAATCAACATTAAATTTTGTAAAGTAGAGGTCACTGTTGACCATCACAGTGGCAGTTTTGTAAAGAAGTAAAGAAAATGAGGGGCACCTGGATGGCTCAGTCAGTTGAGCGTCCAACTTCAACTTAGGTCATGATCTCCCACTTTGGGAGTTCAAGCCCCACATCAGGCTCTGTGCCGACAGCTCAGAGCCAAGAGCCTACTTCAGATTCTCTCTCTCTCTATCTCTCTCTCTCTCTCTCTCTTTCTCTCTTTCTCTCTCTCTCTCTGCCCCACTCCTGCTCATGCTCTGTCTCTCTGTCTCAAAAATAAATAAACATTAAAAAATATTTTTTTTAAAGTAGAGAAAATGATTTATTAGGGAGAGTTCATCTGAGAATAAAAGGAGTGAAATTAGAGGTAGTTCTACAAGGTACAATTGGAGCAAGTTCTACAAGGGGTTTTGCTCTAAGTCGTAACTGAAATAGAATAGTAGTAGATAGGAATGTAGACTCAAGATAGATTTGATATATTTTATTTTATTTTATTTTATTTTATTTTATTTTATTTTATTTTATTTTAAATATTGGAAAATCAACACTATGATTATATGTTGATGGAAATTATGTATTAGAGGAAATCATTGATGATGTCAGACATAAAAAGGAGAAATGCTGATGCAATATCCTGGAGTCATCAGCAGATGTGAGAATAAGCGCTGAAGCAGACTATCATAATTAAGGAACACAGGTACTTATTTGAAGGAAAAGGAAAGTTGGAAGAGTGTATGAGCACAAGTTCATGTTGGTAGAGATTATATTTTTTTTTCAATAAAATAAGGAAGATCTTTAGATGAGGTTGAAGACAGAAGTTAATGTTATCTAGAAAAGGGTGAGAATAAATGGACTAAAGTAGCAGTTCTAAAAATGACATCCAGTGACCCCAGTGGGGTTAGCCCCAAGGACTTTTACAGGGTTCCAGAGGTTCTCCCTTTTCTAAGTATGTGCAACTTTGGTTTGCAAGTATGATTCATTCTGGAAACATGCTTGTAATCCAAAGCACTTGTATATCAAAGTGAATTTCAAGAACTAATGGCTCAGTTGTGATCATGTTACATTCAGCATCACATGCTACTTATATTGCAAGATATCTCTTGTTTATCAAGTAAAAATTTACTGGAAATGTTTGCTCATCTTACAGAACACTCGCAGAATAAGTTACTCGCAATCTAAGGTTTCACTGTATGTAACAATGTCTAGTGGGATTTTCTTCATATAATCCAACCCAAGCAACAATGCAGAAGCAGATATAAGAATCCAATTATCTCTTATTAAGGCAAACATTAAATAAGATATTTGCAAAAATGAAAACAATGTCACTCATTACTAAATATTTGTTTTTAAAAATCTAGTTAATTCTTCTAAAAAGGTTATTGAAGGTAACATATAGTGAGTTTATTATTCTTACTTTAAAATGAATTAGTCATAGTTTAAACCATCCCCATTTTTATATCTAATATAACACATTTCAACAGAAGTAACCCACAATTTTTTAAAAAACGTTCTTTGATGTTCTTAACATTTTTTAGAAGAGTTAAGAGATCCTAAGATTTAAAGCTTTGAAAACTACTGGACAAGAAGACAAACTTAGGTTATTCAAAGACTTTCCCCATCTTTTGCCACAGTTTTTATTGCTGCTGTGATTTAATATGCCAAATGCTTAGTGTTCTCCATATGTTTCCCAAGTGAACCCTCTATGTGCTGCCGTTATTAACTACCTTTCAACATCTACCCTACCCCCACCACTTCTTTGTACATAGAATACACACTCATTTCTTATGTACTCTTTTCCTTTGTTGCTAGAACCAATGAACGTTTGGTCTTCTTGTAATAAGCAAACAATTGGTGACATTGGATGGACTTCTGGAAGTACCTCCTGAGAACAGAGATTTACACATTTGCTGAGAGACAAAAACCCAGACAGGGCAGTTAATCCCAAACAATAAAGATTTTTTTTAAGCAGATTACTCTTCCATCAGATTCCATATTATGTTCATGGATCTTGTATTTTCACAAGTTTGCCTTGATTAGTTACTGAATCATACTGTCTGCTTTTATAGTAATGAAGAAAATGTGTAATATTTACAATGACTAATAATAATGATAATAATTTGTGGGCATCACAATATACTAAATGCAGTAATAAACAACATGTAGTTATTTACTCCTAAAATAGGGATTCAAATGTTTTCACAATAAATTTACATTATTAAATTTTGACTTGCGAGAAGATATGCCAAAATAGGGGGGTAGGGGAAGCATCAAAGCCTTTTAACTATTGTCCAAAAAAATTGTGAATAACCTGGAAATAGGCAAGAGTGATCACTGGATATCTTGTTGAGAGTGATCTTCTGATTATCTCCACTTTTCATGGTCTTTTCAACTATTTAGAGTTACATAAATTATAGAAATAAGATAGTAATGCAAATTATCCTTATCCATAAATGTAAATAAATTGCATTGTGTCTGGTGGAGATGTAACTGATTATTGCCTTGTGGATATTGATCAGTTTTGCATCCACTTGTAAATTCATTTCAGCTGTCTGGGTTGCCCAACTGTTTGTGTTCTTTGAATTCTCCTTTGATTTGGTTTTAACATTTTATTGGTTTCTTCATTAGTTAATGAACCAAATGAAATTGTTGAAATGTGTTTATTTTATATTACTATATATATATATATATATATATATATATATATATATATATATACACACACACATATTCAGTTTAAGGAAACTGAAATTTAACAAGACACTCGTTTAAATTGCAGCTTGCAGCTCTTTCTGACTTGTTTAAATTGACTATATGCATATCATTGGATTAGCAGTTTCACCTTGCATTGTAATCACTGTTCCCCTAAAGGAGACAGTGAGTTTCAGAGGGCTATATGTTAGAGACTGCTAGCTGTCAAACAAAATCCCTTTTCCCCATCTTCCTTGGAAATAGCCAGAGACTTGGCTGCCTATCTATATTATATTTCCAGTATCCCTTGCAGTTAGAGTTGCCATGTTTGTTAAAGTTTCACAAATGGAACATAAGCAGATATAAAGTGTGTACTTCATTCAAGGTCCCTTAAGAGAGTGGGCATGCCTCTTCCATATCTCTTTTTACTTCCCAACATCTACAACCCAGATGTGGTGGCTATCTAACTGTGACAGTGTAGTTTGGGATGGTGAAAACAGATGAAAAGAAACTGGGTTCCTAAATAACCATGTGGAATAGATCTGTCTGCTGACTAAGAATGTTACCCAAGAGGGAAATAAACTTCCATCTTCTCAAAGCTTCTTTAAGTTGGCTCTGTGTATTCTGACAGCCTAGGCTTAGGCTAGATGATAAAGGATGGAGATATATTTTTATTTATCTTAATATCTCACTGGGCTAGGATGGTAACTGGCACGTGAAGAATAAACAATAATGATGTGCTTGAGTGGCTCAGTCAGTTATGCCTCTGATTCTTGATTTCTGCTCAGGTCATGATCTCCCAGTTCCTGGGATCAAGCCTTGTGTCACGCTGTTAGTGTGGAGCCTGCTTGGGATCCACTCTCTCCCTCTCTCTGCCCCTCCTTGGCTTGTGCTCATTCTGTCTTTTTCTCAAAATAAATAAACTTAAAAAAAGAATAAATAATAAATGATTTTCTAATTAATAAATAAATGAAAAAATATTAAGTCATAACTGTATGAGAAATATATTGGCATAGTAATTTAAGAGGGGTTTTTATTCAATTATAAGAGTTAATATAATACAGGTAATATTTGGGATAACAACATTACAAGGCCTTGTTTTAAGCACTTAATATATATTAAATAAATTAATGATTATAACCATCCTATGATTTAGAAATAATTATTATTATGATGTCTATTTACAAATGTGGAGATTGAATCTAAGAAGTTAAGGGACTTTCCCAAGTTTGAACAGTCTTTATGGTAGATACTGGATTTGAAACCTACTATATTTATATTAACACATTGAAAGGATCATACTTAGGCAACACACAGTATTTGGGTAAGTAAGTAGCCATCTATTTTTAACAAAAGGATTTATATAGAAGTTAGATCAATCCTAATGTATGTTTCTTTCGAAGTCTGCATTGTCAGAGACAAAGACATTATCAAGAGAACTCATAATTCTGCAAACTCTTATATCTTATAACTCATAATTCAAACTACGAAAAGTTTTATAAATTTACCTACTTACCTTCTACCCTGATTCCCATACACAGTAATTTCAAATCCATAGCACAGTGTAAAATAAAGTACTTTCTTCTGGAAACATTTCTGGTTACTTCTTTACAAAAGTGTGAAATGTGAAATTAAACACTGGAGAGTCAGAATCCCATCAACTGTCCATACAGAGTTACTGTCTTCATGGATCCTGATTCTCTTATTTTTATATTGGAAGCATTCCAAACCAATACAATGACTTCTCTACTTACTCTTT
The DNA here is from genome assembly GCF_018350155.1 of Leopardus geoffroyi. Classification (NCBI taxonomy): domain Eukaryota; kingdom Metazoa; phylum Chordata; class Mammalia; order Carnivora; family Felidae; genus Leopardus; species Leopardus geoffroyi. Next base: position 98,035,160 of record NC_059341.1, on the reverse strand, counting down.
GGGAAATATTATTCTTTCGTCTGAATCTTATTTGGGTACCTCATCTAGTTTGTTTTTTAATGTAAGGCATGACTCTTTCACCAACTTATAAGGGAAATAAAGAGTAAATATTCATTACAGTAAAAGACTATTTGACATGGTTTATATTATATTATTTCCACAATGTTTAGAACATTCTAGACATTTTCTTTTGTGAGCTTATCTTGTTTCATCTGTTGGGTAGCCTTTCATTATTTTTCCTATATGACACATTACCTTTATACACTACCTTCATCATTGCAACCTGTATTTGCATATTTTAACTCCCCACATGAAAGCTTAGGAATATGATTTCAGCATTTCCCATTTGAATTGCAGTTTCAGCCTGATTCAGAGCCAGCGAGAACATCTCCAACCAGACAGGTATACAATGGTAAAGTATTACTCCCAACATTGCAGAGCCAGGGAGACTTCTAGGTTATTATTGGCTTTAATTATCACTCCCATAAGCTGCAATATTCTTTACTTTTGGTGAGGCAGCACACCACTGAGTGTGAAATCCTTCTCTGCTTTTGAAAATACACAAGAAATGAACTGAATCACTTCCAATCTGCTGTAACAACTGAACACCCACTGATAAGTATAAGCAAGGGGCAAATTGATCATCACCAATGGAAAATAGGCTTTTTGAAAGTGAGATTTGAGACATCTAGCTGGCTGCTTACTACCAGCAGTGATCAGCAAAACCAAATCCACTTTCATTTTAAACTCACAGGCATTTTATTTTTCCTGATTGGGATTCAAGTCAACAAAAAGCACAGTCTTTTTTTTTTTTTTTTTTAATGTTTGTACTTTATTTATTGCTATAAAATTTAAACACTAAAATATCAAGATAAATAGTTCTCAGAGTTATAGCCATTAATTTCCAGTCCTGCTCTCATCCATAATGCCTGCTCTTTTGCTTCCGTCAGATGCTTCATGTACAAATCAGACCTGAGGATTTTGAACAGGCTCCATTTAGTCTCTCCTCCAGTGGCCCAACCCACACAATCCTGATTCCTTTGCTTCATAAGGTAAGACTTATATAAACACACTGCATAAAGACATACGCTATTTAGACTGAAATCATCAGTGCACAGTGACTTACTTCTCAAGACTACCTCAAGGTTTTGGCAAGCCCTTTGTTTCCATACTAAGACCACAGTGAATTTCCTTCTGGCTCCAAGCTCTGAATCTCAGATCTAAGGGGAAAGCTTATTAAAGGAAGATAATCAAGGGAAGGGAAACAACTTCTATGTAAGAGTTTTGAGGTATTTGGTAGAGTCATTTTTTATTTTAGCTATCTAAATAATTTGACAGAATTTTATTTTAAACTAAAAGATTCAAAATTATTTTTAAGTTCAGAAAATTTACTCTCAAAATACATTTAAATGAGCTGTTTAGCCTAAAATCATCAGCGACATAGATATCATATTTTCTCATTAAATTAATTCTTATTGAAAGTGTGGGAAATATTCCTCAGGCATGGTGTTTTCATTTCTAAGTCCAAGAGCTATGATTGACTTATTACTATATTAAAAATTCTACAATTGTCTGCAACATAGCAGGTAGCCAGTGATATGGCAAAAATGTATGAACACAAGACTGTCATTTACTGATGTTCAATGTTACATTTCTTGTGTGTGCCTGCAATTTTTAAATCTTGTAGTTCTTGAAATTACAGGTATGAAAACCACAAGCTAAATCAAATCAGAGAAAAACAATAACTGTGAAATCAGGGTTGTTGTTGTTGTTGTTTTGTTTTGTTTTGTTTTGTTTTTTTTGACTGTCTTGTTTCTACTGATGTTGGAAATGGAAAAAGTTGTAGTGGTTTCATAAATGGCAGAGGATCCTTGACCTTAGAAACAGGAGATTTTAAGGCTTTTCCCCTTACATAAAAATAATTTTATTTTCATCTTCTGAAGTAAGTGGACTTTACTGTAGAGAATATGAATAATCAGAATACTTACAACAAACTCTACACATTTAAATTACATGGTTGTTCACCAAGATCATTTTGGTAATCATATATATTTCATATAATGTCTTGTTTCATATCCCTTTCTTTTGGTTTTCAGAAACAACTGTTCTGTGAGTATATGATATAGATTGTATACAGATAGTGTATGAGGAAATAAGAAACAAAAACATTGGTAAAGGACACCACGGGGAAGAATTTTGCCTTAAATAAGCACGCTAAGTGAATGTGTGGAATATTTCCATAATGTAGACTGAACGGTTCCTACTTCTTAAAACGCTAATTCAACCATATATTAGATCTCAGTTTTCAGTTCAATATCCCAGACACTTCAGTAAGGGCCACTCTTCTGCCAGCTTTCTGAGCTGTGTTCTAACAATGTCAGGTATTCTTGATGTCTATCGTGTGAGAGGAAGTATGCAAATACTCTGTGTTATGACACTATAGGGCATCTGGAGACTTGCCATTTGTGCTATTATGATAAGAGCCAGAAGCCAATTTCCTTCAAACCGTATTTTTAAGCTAGAGAGCATTAGCCAGGGGTAGTCTGAATGACAAGGCACTAAGTATGCGAACAAAATGAACATCCGGCAAAGAAGTTTAAAGGAATACGACTGCCATAAAACTGGTAAAAACTGCCCAGTGATTTAGATAGCGAACTATCTTTAAGTTTTAAACACTTGGAGAGGGTGTGTGAATTACTGTTCCAATTCTGTGTTTTTTCTTTTTTTTTGAGAGAGAGAAATAGGAATATGACTAGACTGCATTTGCTCTTGAAATACTTTCAAATTTGGTCTGGGTGAAATAAAAATGGCATGAAAATGTCAGCAGAGCCTTTGAAGATTTAGGATATGCTGCTCTGAGATTTAGGTGATGGCAGGTATCAATAACCTAAGCAGCTCATTCCACCCTTTGATTTCATCTTCAAGGGGAACTTTTTTAGACATAACTTATGGGAGGACAAATTAAGAACTCTTATTTTCCCAATAACCGTGCTGTCAAAGACCAATTTAAGTGGAAATGCTTAAGTAGGATTTCTAAAGGAAGACTGTTTAGGGAATCAGTTGATAATACAATGCAAGTCCAAATCCAAAAAGCATTCATTATAGTTCTTTAGGTTAGCCATTCAGTAAACATTTTGTTATTATCATTTGCTTCTGTATAACTGGTATATTTTTTAAAAATGTAATTTTGAACTGTAATCTTATTTGGAGGTGTAGCAAGATGAACTCTTCACTTATTGTGATTACTGATTTATAGCAAAGGTGATCATTCAAAATTAGTAATAACACTGGATGGGATGTTTTATGAAAAACAAGTTATTATTACTTTGAAGCCCCTTTAGCTTTTGGGTCCTTCAACAGCAAATCATAACTCAAGATTAGAAAATAATGAGGGGCACCTGGGTGGCTCAATCGGTTAAGTGTCCGACTTTGGGTCACGTTGTGATCTCAGTTGGTGGGTTCCAGCCCCAAGTCGGGCTCTATGCTGACAGCTCAGAGCCTGGAGCCTACTTATGATCCTGTGTCTCCCTCTGTCTCTGCCCCTCCCCTGCTCGGGCTCTCTCTCTCTCTCTCTCTCTCTCTTTCAAATGAATAAATGTTAAAAAATTTTAAAAAAAGAAAATAATGAGACCTGAAGAATGAGTAGTTCATGAATATGAAGCCTATGCTCATATCCTGTCACTTAGGCTAATAAAAAAAATAGTAGAACAAAATACAATAAGGTTTCAAAACAGGATCTGTAAAGCAAAATAAAAAGATGCCAAAATACTAGAAGAGTTAAGTGGAGTTGACATTGAAAAATGGCTAGAGTTTGGTATATAAAATATTGAAACTACAAATTGGATTCCTTGTTACTTTTAAAAATCCTCTTCTCTCTCTGAGATCCTCATCATCGGTCAAAATTATATTTGGACGCTATACTTCATAGAAGCCTCCTCAGATCTCCACTCCAGAACTGTACTTACCTAAGTTCCCACAGGTTTTTATTTATACCACTTTCATAAAACTTTTATAATCTACTGAGTGTTGGAGACATTTATACTTGCCTGTGACTTCCTAGAGAGCAGAGGCCATACCTTGTTATTATTTTTATCTTGAACATCCCCAGTACAAGTTTTCACATATCTCAATGTATCAATAATTTGAATGAATTAAAATATTTTCTACTCATTATTTTGTATGAAAGTGAATACTTTTAGAAGACAAAATAGATTCAATGCCTAAATATTCAAATAAATGGCTTTGAAGAATTTTAAAAATCTGTAATAATGTCAAGTCTTAATCAACTGAGGAGAAAAATGTTTTAGCACTGAAAATTTAGCATTAACATTTAAAGGGAAAAATATCCAGTTTCCAGTAACATATTTAGAAAATATATTTTATGTACGTTGATCTTTTCTGCTATGCTTATTTTTAAAGAGTAGATACTATGTTTGATCCTTTTTTTAAAATGTGGTAACATAACAAATATGCTTCCCATGATTTTTCATAAATATATTAAGATCAGCAGTTTAATCCATCCTACTGGTATACCGTAATTGGCTTAACAGTTACATTTCTTGCTGGCATTTAGTTTTATTTTTCCAATAGCAGATATTATGAAGAACATCGTGGCAAATATTGTATTAAAAAGTTAAAAACATGATTTCAGTTCTTAATTATTAGAAACAAGACCTTCATGGTTTGCATAAGCAGCAGTTGGTGAGATAACACGAAGGAGATACAAGACAGAGAAATCATAACTAAAATAGAATGATTTTAAACATATTTTTCAGACATACCTGCATTGCTAGAATTTTACCTGAACTTCAGAAGGGCATGGAATAATGTTCAGAAAAGAAACACACCCTCAGCTAACGTAAGAAGGGAATATAGATTATGAGGCTAAGAAACTTACCTGTGTACCCCCTCCATACTCACTGTTAGAAGTGGGGTAGCAGGTTAAGAAAACAACTTGCTATGACTAAGAACAATATCCAGTTAAAGTTTATACTAAAAGATTACTCAGGGTAGGAAAGCCAGTTAATGGCTTATTAGTAGGAAGCTATAGTATTTCAGATTTGGACTAAAGCCAAATTTCCTGGCTTCATATCATAATTCTTCCACTCTGATAAGTTGTGTCACTTGGGGAAAGTTATTTAACTGCTCAGAACCCATTATTTCAACCCCAAAAAGGTAAATAATAAATGTACCGATCTCCTAGGATTGTTGTGCATATAAAATAAGCTAAGAATTATAGCACATACTTTGTATAACTCTGTTTTAAATAGTTTATGTACATTAACGTGTATATATGTGTATATGTGTGTCTGTAGATATGTAAGTATATCATATGTAATATAAAATTGGGAGAAACAGCACACCTTAGTGTTTAAAAGTGTGTATTGTGGAGCCAGACTACCTGGGTTTGAACTTACCTCTGTAATTTATTAGCTGAATGGCTTTAGACAAGTTCTTTAGTGTCTCTGTGCCTTTATTCCTTCATTGGTAAAATGAGACAATAATAATACCTATGCCTCATTTGTTATTATAAAGATTAAATAAGTCCATGTTTTTAAAGTGCCTATAACAATAAAAAATCTCTATATTTATTTGTTAAATTAAACTGATATTGCTATTACTAGTTAAGTAACACCATAATATCAATAAGGAAAACAAAGAGACATATACAGAAATGATGAATCTCTGCTATCAATACCCATGCTTTTTCAAGAACCCCCAGAACTGCAGAAATTAAAGAAAAAAAGTATGTGCACCACATGAGCGTTGGTCTCCCCCGCCCTTTTTTTGTCACCTGAAATGTTACCATAACTAAAGATTACATACTTCAAGCATGTAAGAAAATTGCCCAACATTTCAGAACAGAAACGACATGATAAATCCTGAAAGGTAAAATATAATTACTTATTTGGAAGTTGGCCAGCATTTTGGGAAAAGCAAAGTATCACTGTCACTATAGGAGGTAGAATAGGAAAATTCTTAATTCAGTTGTAGAAATGGAACTGGAAAAAAATGACAAAACAGGACAGTCAGGAAACAAAAGGTATTCATGTCAAGTAAGGTAAAAAGGGGGGGAAATGATACAAAGTGAACCCTAGAACTTGAATACTGATTAGTTTTTTCTCAGAAAATGTGAAAAACATAGAACACTGTATTACAAAACCAGTGGTTGAGAGTGTATCTTTTTTTTCCCCCTTAATCAATGCAGATATTTCTGACACTGAAGTACCCCATGAACATGAGATAGGTTATACTTTACTGAATGCAAATAGTTTTCTATTCATTTAGCCTACTGTTTTCCAACCTGGCCATATTGATATTTGGGACTGGATAATCCTTTTTTGTGGAGGACTATCCTGTGCATTGCAGGATGTGTAATAGCATTTCTTGTCTGTACCCACTAAATATTACTGGAACCACCTTAGTTATGACATATAAAAATCTATACTGACATTTCCAAATGTCTCCTGGAAGCACAAAATTACCCCCCCCCCCCCCAGTTGGGAACAACTGCTTTAACCAATCAGAGAACAAAATAATCTCAGGTTTGAATGACAACTGAAGAATCACATAGTTGAGCTCTTAACACAGCATTTCCTCATTACCTCCAATAGATCTTCATCTAGTGCTCCCGTTGAATTGTATCTGTGATTAAGAACTCACCTCAGCGGCAGCGACTTCTTACTCGACATGTCTCCAAAGGCAAGGGAAATAAAAGCAAAAATGAACTATTGGGAGCTCATCATGATAAAAACTTCTGCACTGCAAGGGAAACAGTCAACAAAACTAAAAGGCAACTGACAGAATGGGAGAAGATATTTGCAAATGACATGTCGGATAAAGGGTTGGTATCCAAAATCTATAAAGAATTTACCAAACTCAACACCTGAATAATAATCCAGTGAAGAAACGCGCAGAAGACATGAAGAGACACTTTTCAAAAGAAGACATTCAGATGGCAAATAGACATGAAAAGATGCTCAAAATTGCTCATCATCAGGGAAATACAAATCAAAACCACACCAGTCAGAATGGCTAAAATTAACAACTCAGGAAACAACACATGTTGGCGAGGATGTGGAAAAAGGGGAACCCTCTTGCACTGTTGGTGGGAATGCAAACTGGTGCAGCCACTCTGGAAAACAGTGTGGAGGTTCCTCAAAAAATTAAAAATAGAATTAACCTATGACCCAGAGATAGCACTACTAGGAATTTATTTATTTATTTACTTTTAATAAATTTATTTTAATAAATTTATTTTATTTATAAATAAATAAATAAATTATTTATTTATTTTAAGAAATTTATTTTATTTATTTTAATAAATTTATTTACTTTTACTTTACTTTATTTATTTATTTACTAGGAGTGCTGATTCATAGGGGTACATGTACCCCAATGTTTATAGCAGCACTATCAACAATAGCCAAATTATGGAAAGAGCCCAAATGTCCATCAACTGATGAATGGATCAAGAAGATGTGGTTTATATATACAATGGAATACTACTTAGCAATGAGAAGGAATGAAATCTTGCCATTTGCAACAACGTGAATGGAACTGGAGGGTATTATGCTAAGTGAAATAAGTCAGAGAAAGACAGATATCATTTGTTTTCACTCATATGTGGAATTTGAGAAACTTAATGGAAAACCATGGGAAAAGGAAAGGGGAAAAAATAGTTTCAAACAGATAGGGGGGCAAACCATAAGAGACTTAAATACAGAGAACAAACTAAGGGTTGATGGGTGAGGGGAGAGGGGAAAATGGATGATGGGCATTTCACTCAAATGTCACATTTTCTAAGAAAGTGGATGTCTTTCTTACATCCACTTCTCTGAGGAAGATTTTATATGTTTCAGTTTAATTCTGCTAACTCTTCTTATTCCCGGGGTGGGGGGTGTGGGGAGGGTTGAAATCCTTCTTTTTTCTTCCTGAATACTCTTATGTCATTGCTATCACCTCCTCCCAACAGTGTACCAGTAGAAGACACTTATAAACAGACACCAGATTCAGTGTGAGCCGATGAAAATACCCGTGGAAGTATGATCGAACTTTTCTCTCCTTTGTTCCAAATTCTGGAATCACAGAACTCTTTTTAGAATCCTTATCAAACTGTCAGTCACAGCAAATCTGAAGACAAACAAAACAAAAGAAAAGAAAACAAAACAAAACCCAAGTCATTTCTATTTGCTCTGCTACCATATTTGTTGCATGCACCCATGCTTTTAGAGCTCTTAAAAGAAAAGGGTGCATTATATCCAGAGACGACTCATAATTTTATAGTAACTAGCAATTGTCATTTATACTTCCCTATAGAAGAGATAGGCAAAACATTTAACATTAGGGAGGTCAGAGGCACTGATCAATCAGAACAGATTCTTGACCAATGACACTGTAAGCCTGCTATAAATGACCAGTGGAGCCACACCTGTACAAACCAACTAGCGCCACATCTCACAGATGATTTTTAAAACTAATTTCAGGACTCTATATCAAGTTTCACCAATTTTCACCTACCATTGCATTCTGTCCAGACTGTTTTGGATTCTGACCATTACTCAATATAAATAATGTCAAATAAACTCTCTTAATGGTAATGGATAAAATGTATTTGACTTTGCTCAGAATGAGGAAGTCCGTAGGAGCACAAATAAAGTGCTGAGGTTTTCCCTAGTTAACTCCATCAACTCCAATCACATGGAAATGTCCCATCCTTGCTCTTCTAATTCCAAATAAGACTGTGTGTTTTTCTTGATGATTTTCCTAAAGCCCACTCTCAGGTCTCTTCAGAAGCCTTTGTATTCTTTCTACCTTTACTATTCTTACTATGATGGGAGGCAGTCTTTGCCAGTCAGAGTTGTTTATGCTTGTCACATTTATTCTATAACTAATTTTTTTTATCCTAAGTCAGTTTATAGTGTCATAAAATTTGAACAAATTGTATGCTAGGCTTTTTCACAAAATTGATCAACATATTTTTTATAGGCAAATTACCACACCGTCTGCTTGAGCGGCACAAATAATGAATTAACAATTAAATATAGAAATTTATATGCTAAGTATTTTATTTTATAATCTATAATCCTCTAAAACATTTTATTTCAGTTCATATCCTTCTTTTAAAGAAAAAGTTTGGGAATTTGTTATGGCTACCATAAGATATACTGAAAAAATTACTAACATATAAATAGAAAACTATATTGTGAAGAAAAAATTTAAAAGATAAAAACAAATATGCTAATCTGAAGGCCTCTAGAAACACAAAAAATAATTTATCTTTCTCTGTATTCCCAGTGCCCAGTTTAGTATCTTGTATTGAAAAGTGATAAATAAATATTTGCCATGTAAACAACTGAGCAAAATAGTTCCTCATACAAGTGATTTTCCTGGCATATCCAGTTTCTACTTGGAAATTTCATGACCTTAAATTTTTGTTTTGGGATAAAAATCTTTAGAAATGTATTTTGGAAATCTATTTTAGGAGAAATAAATTTTTAAGAAAATAAATTCTTATTAATGAAAAAAATTGCAAAAGAAATTATTAACTGATGTTATTAATTTCTTTCAGTGATATGTAATGTCATCAATGATAATACCTTGATTAAATCATAGAATTCTATAATTAAATTAAGAGAATTTTTTTAACTATAGAAAATCTGGAGGACGATTCTCTGAACAGTCTTTAAACAACTCCAGTAAGCTTAACAGTGTATCTTGCCAGAGTTTAGGGAAATTAAAGAGAGCTCACTTCATTACCTTACTACTAGATAGTTTTCTTTCTGTTTTACCTCTAGAGTTTAACCTTAATCTATCAACATATAGCAACCTGTCCAGTTTTGTTCTCTAAAGGAGCACAGAGTAAATTCTTATCTATGTTTGCTAAATCTAGTTTCTGTTCAGAAACCCTGGGAGGTGAGGGGGATATGCATTTTAAATATCTATACATCTAAAGATATGTATATATGTGTGTGTGCATGTAAATTACATTCCCTGGTAATTCGCTATCGCAGACCTGGCCTTAGAGCTTTGGAATGTGTATTTGTAAAAGTCACCTTGATTATACTGATCATTATTATCCTCCATTAGCAATCACTGGTTAATACTATCAACTTCAGATCTTAATTGTGAGAACAATACAACAATTGAGAAATGCATTTGGTATTGAAATTAGAAAACAGAAAAAACAAAACAAAACAAAACAAAACAAAACAAAACAACATCCGAAGTGTATATAGACCATTTGAAAACAGTAGCCAACCAGAGACTTCAATTGTAGGGATACTTTCAGAAATATATATTTTCTTTTCTTTTCTTTTCTTTTCTTTTCTTTTCTTTTCTTTTCTTTTCTTTTCTTTCTTTTTCCTTTCCTTTTCTTTTCTTTTTCCTTTTCTTTTCTTTTTCCTTTCCTTTTCTTTTCTTTTTCCTTTTCTTGGCTTTTCTTTTCTTTTCTTTTCTGGTAAGCCTAGTGATGAGATCTTGCTTTCTGCAGAACAAGGAGAAACCAAAGTGTAATTTTCAATAAAACCAACTCAACTCAACACCCACTGTCGAGATAATACACTCTTCTTCAACAGATGGATTTTAATGACCTTAATAGAAACTCTGTGGGAAAGACCTTTTGGTGACTAAATCTATAGCTTGTTTCTGATGAAAACTTATTTGATAAATAAACCATTATAAAGTTGAATTGTAAAACACCAATGGCTTGCTGGAATTTCCTTTTTTGGAGTCTTGCCTGGGCTAATTCACACTAAATTTGCTACGAACATATTTGTGAAGAATTCAGGTGCATATCACAAGGAATATCAAAGAGTAATTCTTGAAATGAGCATGGAGAATTCAAAAATATGAGTTCTCCTGACACCAACTAACTTTACAAAAGAAGGCAAATAAACTTATTATACTTATATTCTTTGCTTTTTGTCTGAAAAATAAAGGCATTAAAAGAAATACATTGATTTATTGAACATATTTCTAAGTTTTTATATTAGTCATTCTGATAGGTATGAAAGGATTTACGAATAAGATAAAAATAGATCCCCTTGACCCAGGAGAGTAGCAGATATCAAAAGTCATGTTCATCAATATTTATAATTCAGCATAAACTGGAATTTGTGAAATAGAGAAATGTAAAAAAAATTCTATAGAAGTTCTAAGAAGAAATATGTTATTTTCCCCTGGATTTCCAGGGAAGGTTTTTTTGTGCTACTAGTTGAAGAATGAATAGAATTATGACATGTAAAGAATTTACAAGTATGACATGTAAAGTCGGGTGATACAGTTTACTTTATGGAGAGGGAGATTTCTGATCAAAAAAAGATAGAACAGAATAACATTTGCGTAGGGATAGGTTTTGGATAAGCTAAGGCCAGAGACAGGTTACAGCCATCCTCAGAGACCAAACACATTCAGGGAATGCATTAATGAATGGCAATTTTATTATCTGGCATTGGGAAATACTTCAAATTTTCCAGCAGAAACAAATATGGGTTTAAAAGCATTGAAATGTTGATTGTTAATGGGAGGGAATTTGTGTGGTTAATAAATGATTAAGAATGGCTTCAAGATTTTTCAAATGTCAGTGGTTTTCAGGTTTGCTTATTTGTTCATCTGTTTATTTTACTGACAAATACAATCTTATCCAGAAAACCTAGGTATCAAATAAATGAAAGTGCAGCTGCTTTGGTCAAAAAAGAGGACAAGTTAGGAGCCAGAGTCCCACGCAATGAATAACACACTGGGTTTTTCAGGCACTACTGAGAACTCCTTGTTTACTCACAACACAGACTGAAAATTGTGGGCAGAGTAGCTGAGAATAGGATGATGCCATGGACAGGAGTCAGATCAGCCAAAGGAGGGGAGTGGGGATAGAGGTTAATGAATTTGCTGATTACACTGAGGGGACAACTTAATCTTCAGGTAAGCATTTCTAAGAGGAAGCTATTGGGATGATATCTAAGGGGGGAAGTTGAAGTAAGGGATGTAATGATTTGTTTATTTATTTAATTTATTTATTTAAATTCATGTGAATTAACATATAGTGTAGTATTGGTTTCAGGAGTAGAAACCAGTGATTCATTACTTACATATAACACACAGTGCTCATCCCAACAAGTGCCCTCTTTAATGCACATCTTTCTTGCACCATACACAAATATCAATTCAAAATGGATGAAATACTTAAATGTGAGATAGGAAACCATCAAAATCCTGGAGGAGAAAGAAAGCAGCAATTCTTTGACCTCAACGGCAGCAACTTACTAGACATGTCTCCAGAGGCAAGGGAAACAAAAACAAAAATGAACGTACTGGGACCTCATCAAGATAAAAAGCTTCTGTGCAGTGAAAGAAACAATCAGCAAAACTAAAAGGCAACCAATGGAATGGGAGAAGATATTTGCAAATGACATATCAGATAAAGAGCTAGTATCCAAAATCTATAAAGAACTTATCAAACTCAACACCCAAAAACCAAATAATACAGTTAAAAAATGGGCAGAAGACATGATAAGACACTTTTACAAAGAAGACATCCAGATGGCTAACAGACACATGAAAAGATGCTCAACATCATTAATCATCAGAGAAATGCAAATAAACCACAATGAGATATCACTTCACACCTGTCAGAATGGCAAGGGATATAATTTGAAATGATTGCTGACATCACGATAAGAGACAATATTGCCAGAAAAGGTGCAGAAAGAGAAGACAAAAAGGCCAGGACCGAGTCTTTGGGAATATTGCAATTCAAGGTATGAGAGGCAGAAAAGAAGCCTATGGAGGAACAGGGGAAACAAGGAATGAAGCGGGTGAATGTGCAGTCACAGATGCTCAAATAGTAGCTAATGATGGTTGTAGAAAATATGCAATGACCTTCTGTTTGATGGCTGGTTTTTTATTCATTTGTAATTTTTCAATTAAAGGCATTTTGGAAATGTATGACATGTAAGATGTGAATACATTTCACATCTTTATTTTCTTCCATTTCACGTCTTTAAGTTATGAGTGTGAATAGGCACAAAATTTATTCTCTTAAAAAAGAAATACAGGGCTGCCTGGGTGGCTCAGTCGGTTAAGCATATGACTCTTGGTTTCAGCTCAGATCATGATCTCACAGTTTAATGAGTTCAAGCCCCACACTGTCAGTGCAGAGCCCACTTCGGATTGTCTGTCTCCCCCTCTTTCTGCACCTCCCCCATTCGTGCTATCGCTGTCTCTCTCAAAATAGATAAATAAACTTAAAAAAAAAAAAAGAAATACATGTGTTTAGAAAACATAGTCTTATTTACCAATTTGTGAGTGAGTTAAATCTTGTAAATCTTATTTAAATTTGATGCAAGGGGGATAGACTATATATCTGTGGAGGCATAAAGAAGAAAGTGAAAGCAGAAAAAAATGACCATTATTATCTTGGTTTGTATTAGATTAATTGGAGTCAAAAACTTTTTTCCCCCTGTGCT